>NC_137694.1:124437548-124980048 GCF_964034855.1 Anser brachyrhynchus | reverse complement strand
AAATCCCATCCTTGATTTTCTGAACAGACTATAAGCTCAGTCGTTCTTCTCTCACCTGCAGTGGCATAAATCAGGCATATCATTATCCAGTGTAATGGGTTTATATCCATCACATAAACTGGAATCACTATTTTTTTGGCTTTTCTGTAAAGACCCTCACCTCCTCATCTCTTTGAAAGATGTAAGAAACACTGAACTTGTTTCACTCTTTCATTATTTTGTTTCACTTCAGATTTCAAGGGAATTACTCCAGATTTGAACCTCATTGACACAAGAATTTGAAGCATTGCAATAAGAGATAGGCACCAGGTCACAGCAGTTCTTACAGAGGCTGGTCATATGCCATTCCTAGAGCTTAAGTATGCAAGAGCTAGCCTTCCTCATGCTCCAGAGGCCTGGGCCAAAGACCAGCCAATGTACTTTTAGTTCATGAGTATCACAAGACTTTAAGACATGACAATTGGATCAGTTTACCTGCAGCAACACACAAATACATTTTTAATACAATCAATGTATTTTGCAGCTAGAGTCTGAAGCCTGGAGTCAAGTTGACCTATATTACAAAATATTGTTTCTACAGTCACTGTTTTGAACTTTGAAGCTGTCTCTTGCATCTAGTTCTCATAAAATTTTAATCTTTGCCATACAAAATATCAGTAAGACCATCTGATTAAATAATCATGGTTTCACTAATATCAACATGATTCATTGGCCTGATATGGTGGCAAGAAATATATTTAGTATTCTGTTTGACATGGTATGAATTATACTTGCTCAACTGTCCGCATGTCATATGCACAGAACTATGGGATCCACTGTAAATTCAAAAATATTTCTGTATATTTAGTTACATTTTTTTTAAAAAAATATTGCTATTTAATTGACATTAATAAAAAAATCAATAACAAAGGGTTCTATTCTTTACTACATTACTTGGCATTCTTTGCACCTTAAATTACATTAATTTCTGGTATTCCTTCCCAAAATCATGCATGTTTAAACAAGATGAGAAGCCACATAATGCTGCATTCTTCAAGAGAGACAACTACAGGAAAAAGTAAGTATATACAAGATTGCTTAGAAAGCACGCAAGTCCTGGTTCCAAAACAAACAAACAACAACAACAACAACAAAACTGATAAGAAGGAGAAAACAACAATAACAACAACAAAAGACAACAACAACAACAAAAAGCTTGCTTGAAGACTCCTGACCTGTACCATGCAGAGTGGCAATCTGATCTGAGACCATACATTTCGTGATTGCTGTTTCCTGGAAAAAAAAAAAAAAAAAAAAAAAAAAAACAGAATCAGTCCCATTTCCTTTTCTTCTGCTATGGGCTCTCATCCTCACACAGTCCTCCCCTTCAGCATGTTGTCACTCCAATTCTAGAAATGAAGCTCCTGAGAGTCAGAAATTCTCTCTGCTTTCTCAAGTCTTCTGGCCTACCGCATTATTATTACAATTAATTTCATTCATTTGCTGATATATAGGGTGCCTGTTGGGCTCTTTAATGAAAACATTGATGAGTTGATAAATTTTCCTTCTTCTTTTCTGAGTATTTATTTCCTTTTTGTGTTTATCCCCAAAATGTTTATCTTTTAATAATAATAATAATAATAATAATAATAATAATAATAATAATAATTTTCCATGGATATTTAGAATTGGTCATTAATGAAGACTATGTATCTTTTAACACATAGGTTTGCCTACCTAGGAATTCAGTGTGGTACCTGTATTTGAAGCACAGGTTCTTGGACACAGCAGTGAAATGTGACTGTACACACTATTGTGAGGTTGTGTGTTTACTACATTAGGGAAATGGGAATTTCTGAAATATATATACAGGTGAAAATTAAATGCTCAGGTATTTATGGTATCCACTGAATTGTAAATAAAGTTGTTGTTTGTAAGAGCTGTTTTATTTTAACCAGAAGACTATACACAACTTCTTCTGTTAGATAACCTCCTAACAGTCAAAAAAGACACAAATAGACATATACTACAAAAGGTGATACTAAGAATAAGAAACAGTGTAAGTGTTTAAGACCAGTTGGATGGGGCTTTGAGCAATCTGGTTCAGTGGAAGGTGTCCCTGCCCATGGCAGGGGGATTGGAATTAGATGATATTTAAGGTCCCTTCCAACCCAGACCATTCTATGATATGATTCTATGATTCTATGATACTATGATTCTATGATTCTATGATAAAAGAGGACTTAAAATGCAAGCTGTATCTGTAATTGAATTTAGTTTTTCAAAATCTCTTCTAAAGAGCTGGGAATGCATCTTCACCCATTCAAGGGTTACGCACAGATTAGTTTCAAAACTCAATGAAATCGAATGTCAGAAATAAAACGGACAGTAAGCATATTTTTCAGTAAAATGGAAACTTCTATACTGAGTATAAATCTAACATTTAGATAGAAGAGAGAAAACTGTAACATTGAAGTGATTTCTAAATTCATTGTCTAAAGATTAAAAAATAAGACTCCAAAAATTAGAGATCTTTAAACTGCCTTACTTTCCATCTGCATTCACTATAAATTCATATACATGCCACAAAATAAAATAACTATTCTTCTAGGTCATGAACACTGATGGAACTTAACCAGTGTATTATGTTCTCCATATTTACTGAGGAACACGTACTGAGCAAGGTAATGCTAGGACAGATTCTCCGTCCTTTATGATTTCTTTACATGTCACTCTCATTTCTGTCTTGAGAAATTAGGTGTTGACTATCATCAGAATGTACAATTGGCTATGGTGGAGACACTTGTCATAAGCAACATAGCCCAAATATTTGATCTGGGAATATACCATGGCTTCTCTGACAACAACGCTGAATGTTCTGTCAGGAACAACCACAAGACTTTTATTTCTCCAGCAAGTGTCATCCTGCACCCCATAGTAGCATCATATGTACTAGACTGACTGGAAAGAATATAAAATCACTAAAGGAGGAATTTGCCATGAAAGAAGATGCAAGGAAAGGAGCTATTCTTCCTTAGATGTTTCATATCTCATCCCACATGATAAATTCCTTCTTGCCTGTACCTTGCCTTGTTTGGTCCCAGTTTCTGGTCCCAGACAGATGAGAGGAACATAGCTGATTCACACTAACTAAACTGCTTTGTTCAGTACTAGCTCAGCTTTCTCTACAGTCTCTACTGCAATTGGTGACTTGCCTATTAATGCATCATATTATTTTGCAGTCTTCTGGGGAGATAGCTCTTGCTTTTGATATCCTACTTGTTTTAACACTTCTAAGAGGACATTCTCATTATGGAAAATTAGTGGGAAAGTTAAAGATTCTATGTTTGTTTGGGTATACGAACATGAGGATGTGGTAGTATAAAAGCAGAAAGAAGTTTGAAATTGTAAGTAACTGTGAAAAGCTGCATTTCTTTTTTAGCAATTGAGGTCACAGAATGTACAACTCTAAGCAGAGAGTTAACTAGTAATTCATGTCATCAAGACCGGGGCGGAGGGGGGGGGGCGGGGAACAAAACAACAACAACAAAAACTTTGATTATAGCTAAATCAAATACAATAAAAATATAAAAAAATATAAACTTATACAATAATTTATATAACTTGTATTTGCTAAAATAAAATAAATATTTATATGCAATCATCTTGTAAAGGAACTGTTTCAAGCTATTAAATATATTATACTTTTTTTTTTGGGGGGGGGGGGGAATAATAATAAAGCTCAGAAACTGTGTATGCATCCATAGTAATTTTGCCTTAGTCTCTCTGATAAATAATTATCATTTAAAAACTGATTAAATAAATATTTATATAGCAGATTAGAAGTGGTTTCAAGGACTTATTACAGGCTCTCTTTGTTGTAAGTAGGATGGAATGACTCTGATTTAATCTCCTGGGTAAATAATGCATTTTATAACTTTTAATTAAAAATGGGAGAATTAGAAATTATTTAAAACAAATATTTAAATACTGTGAAGGATTTGATTCAAAAGTGACAAAAGCCATCAGATTTAAAAACCAGAAAGCTATTTCATCTTTGATTTCTTTTTTCTTGCTAAAATAAATGCCAGTTGCTAGATGTTCCCTTCAGAACTTGTCCTGTGGGACTGAGAAATGAAGTCTGGCCTTCAAACTTACATGGACCCGTTTACAAAAGCTATTGTAGCCTGACAATGAATTATCTTTAAATAGATGGTTTGTAAGATTTGCATTTTAATATGCTTTATAAAACAGAAGAATCTGGAACATACATGATAGTGTTATGGAGCTTTATTTTAATGTAGAAAGCTGTTTCTTGAAAGATTTTAGTCACAGATCATGAGTTTATACTATTGGTCATCTTTATATTAGTCCTGATAATAAAATGTCTACTCAGAAATATCATAAAAGAATTTGTTATTCCTCCTGACTCATACCTATAGGTTACTTAACAGCAGAAAAGAGAGAGTTTCACCCTCTACCCAGAACTATAAATGATTTTACAGTGGGTATGAAATAATTTTTCCACCCTTTGTTCAATTGGAAAACTATTTCTGGGGAAGTATGTTCTTTGTTGAGATCGTTGCTGGCTTAAAATACTTTGGAAGTCTTGGCCACAGTAGAAAATATGTTATGAAGTTGTAGAGTAGAAGTGTAAATCTCCTCTATTAGGTATAAAAAGGACAAACCAACACACGATGAATGTAGCCCAGAGAAATCCAAAAGAGGCTTAGTGCCTGCTTCAGATAGCTTTTAGAAGATGCCACTAAGTAGAAATAAAGGACAGACCTAGAAACATAACACCAGGACAAATTCTCCTGAATGTCTAGTCCAATCCTCCTTATCAGTACTAAATGTGGTATTTTTTTGAAGCTTAAATCATATTTTGGCTGTTGGTCTTTAGAGGCAGTAGGATCCCTCATCAATTTCCAGCCTTTAGTAAAATATTAAGGTCTTCTGTTGTTTGGGCATATTATTCTTGGCTTTATTTACTGACAGTGCATCCCAAAGTTGTGGGCCAGAACTTTTTCTTAGGACAATCCAAAGCTGATGATAAAACTGTTCATAAGACTGATTGAAGGAGAGCTCCATTGCCAGCCCCTCTCCTTCCTGGGAGATTTTCTTTTCTACATAAACCAATATAATCTTCTTTATTATATTTTATATCCACATAGAAGATATTTTGTTTATTGACTAATAATTTCCCTTGTGGCATCATTTAACAAGTTTTACTGACATCTGGATTGAAGAGATCTATTTTATTTACATTTACTAGAAAACTAGAAACCTTACCAGGACAGAGTTGCACAATGCATTGATGATAGAGTCATGTTATTCAACTTCCCTTTCATATGCCTCCATGACTTTCAGTAGTCTCTTCTAAAAAATATTCCAGAATCCTGCATACTTCTAAAGTCAGAGAAAAGAGCAATTACTCAGTTGTTACTTTTTCCCTACTTCTTAAGCATAGATAGTACAAATGCAGTTCTTTAGCAAAGAGGTACAGTTATCAACTTGACAAATGTATTAACAGTTCTCACTAATCAACACAGATTTTATGTGCAGTTCTTTAGTCTTCCAGGATAGAAATCTCCAAATTGATTTTTACTTCACTCTTGGATTTAGTAATTCCATTTACCTACTGTCTTTCCTATTATCTTTTGGGATAGTCAGCTAGTCACCTTCATTAATTATACCAAAAAAAAAAAAAAAAAAAAAAGAGGAAATCTTAGATTTACATTTGGATTTATGTCAATGCTGTCTTTAACCTTCACTCCATCCTTACTGTGTAGCATGGGCACGAGCAGAGGTGGAGTGTCTTTCTTATTCTTTTTTGTTTGTTTGTTTATATACCTATTGTTACGGTATAAATCCACCTGCAAGTTATAACTAAACTTGAATTTTGCCACTTTAGATTTCACCTGACCAGAAATATTTCTAAGTTAACTTTACAAGTATGTCTCTCTTTCTTTTTTTTTTCCAATTCTTTAAAGAGATTTTAAGATTTTATTTTTTTATTATTATTATTTTTGAGGAAGAGATTTGAGAAAGAGTCTATTGCTCTTCCCAATACTTTTTCCATATACGTTTTCACAAGTTTTCCTCACATTGTTCACATTGAAACTAGCAAATTAAACAGTGACTGAGCGTATCCTTTGGCCCTGGGGCCAACAGGTGCATCGATACTATTAAACTCTTTTGGCATCCAATAGAGTTGCTTAATCTAATTTGTCTATTAGGAACAGTCATACCAACTTGCTCAGTCACCAACTATAAGAACCCTTGGTGGCACAGAGCAAAATCATGCCAAAGACCCTTCTAACAATGTGAGAGTGAGATAATAGAGCACCACAGGCAATGTTTAATTAAGTAGTGCAGATGAGTCATGGTATTCCCCATCTCTTCCTTCAAGTTCACTGAAAATGAGGACAAAAAGTTGTTAAATCTCACAATCTTATGAGTTTCATGAATCCGCGAGTATTTCTTAAATCTTAAAAATTCAGAAAAATATTTTTGGATAATTTTACCATCCTTTTAGAAAACAATGTCTTGTTTCTTGTCTAATCCTTGTGATTTAAAAAATAAAATAAAATTTGAAAACAATAAATAGTAAGTTTTATAAACCTGAAATATTTTCTTATTTAATAGTGAATGTCTTGCAAATTTGACAAGGAGGTCCTGAATTTCGGTTTTGAACACTTGAACACTTCAACTTTGCTAAACAGCAACTAAACAGTGTAAACAGTCTTGTAAGACAAGATTTCAGATGATTTTAGGCAGACAAGCTGCATGTGTATTTAGGGTCAGGGCCATGGTATGGTCTGTCCAGATAGATGTCAAGGAATCTGGACAACCTAGAAAACCTTTGTCATTCTACTTGTTTGTATGAACTGAAATCTTACCATATTAATATTTTAATATATTTTGATCTGAAGGAAAAAAAAATAATGGTATAGTACATTCAAAAGTACATAGGAAGTAGCTGCCAATATACTTCAGCTTAGTAGTGCAATTATACTGATAGATGTTTTTTTTGTTTGTTTGTTTGATTTATTTACATATGGAGAAATTAAAAAATCACCTACTACTTACACACAAAACTTTCCATAAATGATATTCTGAACTCTAATTGTTATTTTCTCTTCATTTTATTATCAGTGGACTTGACCAAGGTCTAAGAAATAAGAAAGGAATTTATCGTGCATTTTCACTTCAACCACTGACCTAATTTAACTGTAATCTTCTGCTATGTCCAGAGGAAACTGACCGGGACATTAATCATCACATATTCTTCTCAAAGTTTGCATCATGATCTGATGTGAAGTATCAGACTGACAGGTTATGCCTCAGCTGAAAGCACAAAACAGCAACATATTTGGAAACACGCTTTCCATGGATTTGAAAGAACAGGCAACAAGAAAATCAGAAAACAAATCATGAGATTTATTTTGTGACATCTAAAAAATGATACTCAGCTAAGTCACAGAGTGAAACAAAGTTTTATTATTAGTAGTGGAATATGAGAAAATGAGATTCTATAGGTCAGCTAAGCTGGAAACCATTAGTACATCTTGCACTTTGTCTTTGAAACAACAGCCAGTGTGTTTTTTGTTGTTCTATCCAACAAGCTTTTTTTGAGAAATGATTTATCCTTCCTGCCAGCCATTGTATAAAATTACTGTGTTTCTCCAGTCACAGTATTTGATTCTGTTGAAAAGAAATTTGAGTATTTTAAGAAAGTTCTTGATCTGGATTAACACACACACACCAAAAAAAAAAAAATCCAAACAATATAACTACCACTTTGTTGTTGTGCCTTTTTCCCTGAGATATTCCTCTGTAGCGTAGCTATTAAGATGCTATTTCATGTAACTGTTATCAGCACTAGTAGCTTTCAGGACAAGTTTTGAGGCTAGACCACTCAAAATATTTGCTTGCAATTATAATTGGATTTGCTGGATTGCTGAATAATTCTCTTATTTCACATATCTCTACCCATGCTTCTACAGAGACTGCCCCCTGCCCCGAGCTACTCCTGCATAATCTTGGATTTTCTTTACATGTTCATTAGTATGATCTGAAATGAGATCATCTGATCATTTGGAGGTTTTCCTGTTTCTTTTGTAAGTTGTAATCATGCATATATACAGAGCAAAATAAAGTCAATTTATAGATGTTCAGTGAATATGTCATCAGAATTATGTTGAAAGATTATTGTTGTTCTCTAGAAAACACTAGGTCTGCCTATTCTGGTTATTTAGGTTTAATGTTGACCAAATAATCACAGCCAAAGAAATATCAATTAAGTAAATTAATTTTAAATGAATTTTAACTCTTTAGCACTTTACTTACAAAATCTGTGCATGGGTCATTCTTCTTTGTTTCGGTTTGCTGAGTGAAGTGTCTATCTAATTTCCTACTTAGTTTAATTTCATACCTACAATTTAGAAGTAATTTGTGTGTTCTTTGTAGTTACATTTGTCTTTTCTCACAGAAGGAAGCATGTTTCTTGTTATTAAGCGTACCACTGACATGCAAATGACCACAGTATTCTAATGGAAACAAGAAATCTAAAGTGAATGTACCTAACATGTCCTGCCACCTGCCACTTTATTAAAATAAATAAAAAGAGGACGAGAAGAAGGCAACACAGAGAGGATTATGGATGAAGTGTCAGGCATTATTTTAAATCTTCTTATCTTCTGCCAACTTAAATAGAATTCTTGAAACGTACTGGGGCAGAGAACAGGTAGGTGGCTGTGAGAAATATTTAAATTAAAAACGTTTCTTTTTTCCTATAAAGCTGTCTCACTGCTGACATATACTTGAGTAATATCTGTTAAATGTGGTAACAAATATAAGATTTTATCGCTTCTGCTGTTCAGAGCTATCTACAACTGACTGTAAGTGGAGGCTGCTCCACAAAAATAACTAATGAAATGTTGCTGGCACTCCAAGGCAATCTGAGGCAATGACCCAATTTACTCATGTCCTTGGGTCACCCAGGTGCCACACCTGACATAAAATGAAGGCAATGTGAGTACACAGCTGTAACCAAGGGAATGGGAAAATCGGCAGGGTTGCAAACATGTATATAAGGTTATGTTTTGACCTGGAGAACATTTGCTACAAAGAACGAAGAAGGAGGTAGGAGAAGACTGATTTTGATACCTCAAGTTGGATTGAGAAAGAAGAACAAAAGTACAATATTGTTTGCATGCTCTGTCCATCATTGGATCTTTGAGTACCAGGTTCACTGCCACCTGTCAAAACACAGATGTACAGCATGTCCTTATGGAGGAATTTTAGACTGCTCAAGAGAAGTTAGTTGCAGAGTGCAAACTGCCAACACACTGCTCATCTTTAAGGTACTGTTACCTAGTGACATTCTTAGCCCTTCCCAAAGGTTTATGTTCTTTGTACTGTGCAGGGAGAAAACCTAGTATTTAAGAAGATGAATCACAGAAAATAGCACACATAGTAATGAACATCTAAGCCAGAGGATATAAAACAATGAGAACAAAAACATATAATAAAGTGTACCTTTAGATATTTCCCTGCAGGCTAGCATAGGTTGTCTGTCCCCAACAGAAACGCAGCCCCTGAATTAAGCATCTATGAAAACTCCCTCTCAGGCTGGTACAAGGTCTGTAAAGTCTTCACACTGATCCTGCTTCTGCCTGGGGCAATGGGACTGATTTAATCATTATCAGGTATGGATTTTTGAGGCAGGATCTTAAATCCCTTCCGTCAAAGCTGTTCCACTTCACATGCAGTAATTAAATATTCAAAAGTCCAAAGAGTATAGGAAAAATGACTTTGTAACCTATGGATATTGTTTATGGATAGGATATCTGAATTCATATACCTTCTCCATATAATACCCTATTCCAGTTGCACTTTGCATAATGTTTGCACGTTTACTTTCTCCAGCCAATTAATTATTATTTTTTTCCAAGTAAAGTTGGACAGGCAAAAATACAGTATCCCAGAATATATCATAACCTACAGTTAGAGCCACTTTGAGTTAACTTAGGGTTCAAATCTCTCACCTTTGCTTCAGCCAGTTAGGGAAACTGATCCATATCATCTACAGTTCTGCTAACAGAATTTCATAAATATTTGCAGAGTCAATCAGATGTTGAGAAGCTGTATTTTAGCTTAAGATGCTTTAAAGGACTTCGGAAGTAAGTGCCCAGCAGATTTTGTTATGTTCTATGGATTTTTGGCCACGAGATCTGCAAACTGCTCTGAACTATAACTTCACAGACGTTACTGTGTGAAGACTGTTGTGATATTCTTCCAGTACTGTACTTTGTTTAGTCATGTGACCTTATCAGTGATAATGATTTTTTTTTCATTTAATTTAGTATTTCTTTGTGGGTTTTTTGGATGATTTTTTTTCCAAATGGTCTTTGTTTTGTTTGCTTTTTATTTCATAGGAAAAAATAGATTTTTCCAAAACATGTAAATTACTAATAGTAATAGCAAATTTTAGCTCTACAAGACAAGATAGCATATACTGCTGGGGTTTGGTTTTGTTTGTTGTTTTTTATTTATTTATTTATTTATTTATGTTTTTTATTTTTGTTTCATTTTGCTTCTATTTGAAGCTTAAGAAGCCTAGATACAATTTCTTTAATGATTTGACATGAGATTACTGCTATTGTCAGCAGTCTCTCCTGACTTCATTGTAAATCCATGTGACATATCTGAATGGGACAAACTGTAAGATTAATACCTGAGAAGAGGTACTTAAGCATGGAAAGATTTCAGTGGGGAGTGAGGATCCTGAAAATCCCTAAGTGAGATTTTTTACCTCTTGAGAAGCATCTCTGAGAATCAGTCTCAAACAGGAGTGATTTCTTACAACTGTAATTAAAGGTTAGTTTCTACTAGAGTCCCTCTACTTTGCTCATAGTACTTTATTGTGCTTTCCTCTATTTAATTTATTTACTGTATAGAAGAAGTAGAAGACTTATAAATTCCTAGCAAATTCATTAATTTAGTAACTTTACAGTTGAGAAAAATATTGTAGTTGTTCAAGCATTAAAAGAGAAACTGTTGGGACTACGTATCTTTAAGAATGTTTCATGTGCATCAATAAAAAACTTTTCCCTGCTCTCCCCTTGGAAGGCATATGCTTGACATATGTGCTTTTTGTCTGTAATGTCTCAGAATCTCGTTAGCTCTTTTCTTTGGACAGAATTAAGGGGGGATGGTTGAAATGTTTTTTTCCCCTTCCTGAATTTCCTGAAAGATTAAAGGGCAAAAATATGTCTACTAGGAATGAAGAACTTATAAGATTATTATATTATTACTATTTGACAGGAATCATCATACAAACAAAGACAAGAACTGATATATTAAAGTGGGTGAAGATGGGTACATAACAATTTATAACACAGTGTGATTCAGATACATATTTTAATGTGCTTTTAATTGTTATTAAGTTCAGATACAGGGGAAGATACAACAATCTTAATTTATTAAAGCTAATCACAACAGATGGCATAGGCATTAAAAAGACAATGGTATGGACTGTAAGAATAGGTTTCTGATTTAGTAATTGTCTTCAGAAAAAAAAAAAAAAAAAAACAACTTATTATTTACCTTCCTTAGCCTCTTGTTTTATTGAATAGTACTGTATTGAAATTAATGACAACTATTGTACTGATCCCACAAACAGAGAACTGAAAATCAAGTAAAGTTTACATTCAGACTTAAGTTTCTCATATTTGGTTTTGCATATCTTTTATAAACAGCCTTGAAAACATGCTCTGCCTAAATTCTGTACTATCAAGCAAACTAGGACCTGATAGCTATGTAGCAAGAGTAAGGCACAGTAATTTCAGCAAAGTATACACCAAGCTCAACATCCTTCAGCTGGAGCTTTCTGGCACCCATTGGGTGCAGAGTACGTGCCATATCTTGCAAATAACTTTTTTTTCTCTCTTTTTTTTTTTTTTTTTTTGTAGCACAGATATGAAAAGTTCACAGAAGGAAAGATAAAATCCAAAAGAATAATAGAACAGACATTGATCTGAGCAAATGCAGCACATCTACCTAAAGCACTGTAAACATGAAATGTCTACAATGTAAATGATGTACATGTAAACTATGTAAACAAGAAACATTATATATAGCCAACTAATTTGATTGATGAAGTCAGCAGCAAAATTTCTTCTGAAACATATGTGTGCATATATTTCAATGACTCTTTTTTCTAGTCTTCGTGGTGCATAATCAGTGTCAGTATCCACATTCCCTCTGTATCTGATGGTTCTTACTCCAGCTGTAATGAATATGAACACACGCCCTAGGAGCACTGGATTAACACTGGATTCTGCCAATTACGATGGACATAGTGAAATTTCACAAGAGACTATATATTTTGACAGTAATTTAGAAGAGACTATTGTGAGAATTGTGTTAGTTCTTTTTTTCAGATGAATGATTTTTTACATGACACTGATCTGCTCCCCCCTCCCTAGTTTATACCCACCAATATCATATTCTTGTCAGTAAGAAAAAATCTATTTTGGTAACAGAGGGAGAGTAATTCTCAAACTACTGTAAAGTATAATCTAACTCAGCACATCCATAAGCAGTATAAACACAGCCAGAAGTTCCTTCTGTGCTCACATGAATGAACAACACATTGAGGTTCTGGAGCATCTTTAATTCTATGTTTCAAAATAATTTGGCAGCAATTGCCGAATTATAGTTTATATGTGACCTAAGTAATTATCAGTTCTCCCTGTTAGCTGAACAGCAAATTTCATGTTTTTAAAGTTTACTTAAAATATTATATCTTAAAATGTAAATATGTAATTACTTTCATTAATTTAATAATTCGATTATTTGCTTAATTTAAAATTCAAAGGTTATTAGTTTAACTGTAATAGCATATAATAACTTCAAGAAGAATTGCAGTTTTTATAGTTTCTTAAAACCCAAATTAACTTAAAATTCCAAAATATTAAATTACCCTAGACATGTAATTGTATCTCTTTCTATCAGAGTTGATATCTGTTTGCAATAACAACAAAGAACTCAAACCTCACTTGAGCAGTACAGAAAATGGAATGAAACCCAGATTGTACTTCATATTACTAACATAGCATATCTCTAAAAGTAGTTACCTTAAGTGGCCAAGCTTATTTGATATCTATTTTGTGCATGTATTCCTTTAAAAAAACAACAGCCTAAACTTTGCCATTTGCATTTGCCTTGCATCCAGAGAGAGGCACCACAGTAAGCATCCCTGTTGCTTTTAGTCACCATAATATTCTAGACATGACCCTTACTAGAAAATGTGATATACATTCACTAGAGCATAATGGTGCAACTTTGATGAGAACCTAAATTCAGAAAAGCAATGAACATCATGATAGACTATTACCATAAACCATGTCACCATCTAGATTAAAATGCTGTAGTCTTAATTTGAGAGAAATACACGGAGAGTTATGAGCAGCCTCGTTACAGGACACACCTGAAACACTCAAAGAGTTCAGAATGAAAAGTTGTCATTAGTATGATGTTATACAAAGTATCAAGTTTCTGAAACATCTGCTCTTTATCAGCTTAATTCCATACATTTTTTAAAGATCTGTATGTAAATTGCTGAGAGTTTTAAGAGTAGCTCTTTCCCTGCTTTTCAAACATTTGATGCCCCTATTGTGCTATTTATAACAACGATAAAAACAATACCAAATACAAAACAGTGAGTCTGATTCTTAACCACCTTGCTGCATATGCAGCTGTTCAAGGATATAATCCCATGGACTAATTTTTTGTTGTTGTTTTGGGGTCTTGCCTACTGGTTCTACATACAGCATTCCTAGCAGATGGAATAGCATGGATTCTGAGATGGAGCAATTTCTCTAGAGTTTGACAGGGTGAGTATTGTTATTTTCATGGTCATATTTTGGGAAACCTATGAATTACCTTGCAGACAGACTATCAACAGGTTTTACTATATTTATATATAACTTCAAAAATACTCTTGGGCCACATTCTAGAGCAACATATGCTGGTACTTCTCTGGGAATACCTCCATCATATTGTTTTCCTTGGGATGTTTTCCAGCATGTATTTACCAAATGGAATTTCCTGTTGTGCTGTGAAACCCCCAAATGTCCTTGCAGTGATGTCATCCAATAGAGATCTTCATAGCCTTTCTTAGAAATACCATTATATTGGTTGCAGCAATGTCTGGTCAGTCAGCAGTTGGAACTCAGATGAATTTAGTCTGCATGCCATGACTGAATGGTCTTAACTGACAGATCTTTTGGGGGGAACATTCCCAACAACAGTGGGTGTATACTAGTATCTCTTGTCTTAGCCTCTTTGTAAAACAGTCTATATATATGTAGGTGGCATATATATTTAGCCTAGTATAGAATCATAGAATCATTTATGTTGGAAAGGACCCTTAAGATCATCAAGTATATCTTGACTATATTTGGATTAAATATAAGAGATTTATTATATACATAAATATTATACATATATATTAATAGAGAGAGAGAGATTCAAAATGAATTGAATCAAATAGAATAAAATGGAATAGAATAGTTCACTTGGGAGCAATCTTCAAAGATCATCAAGTCCAACTGCCTGACCATTTCAGAGCTATGTAAAAGTTAAGGGATATTGTTGCGAGCATAGTCCAAATGTCTCTTTCGCTCCATCTTCTCCACAGTCCTCTCCAGCTTAGTTTGTCTTTGCTGTAGGTACAGCTGGTTTCTAAAACCATGAATAACCTGGTCATCGTGAGAGTAACCTTGCAGTCATGTGATTACTTACTCATTTTCACAACTACTTTTTCTTCCTGGAGACAAAACTGTGATGGGAATAGACAGAAAGTACATGTAAGCATGTAGCATTTATATGTAAGGCTTTGAAAAATTATATTCTTATTACTAGCTTTTTTGGTTGGCAGTCATGGCCTTGGCTGCCTACAGCCATCTCTCCTCTGCAGCCTGCCCCATCTCGGAGGTGGTTTCCAAAGCAATTAGACATCTATGATGCATAAAATATATGGACATTACAAAGAATATGTAAAATATCTAAATGAAACAAGTGATACTGGAAACAAGAAGCTGACTTGCCAAATTCCAAGGGTCCACTAGTTTTAAAGTGATATTGATATCTTTATTAATGAGAAAGCAAATTAAAAATCTTTTAATTTTGATGTTTGATTATGTTTCCTCAGAATGTATTTTTCCAAAGTTTGAATCTAAAACACCAAAATGTACAGGTTTGTTAGTTCCTGAAAATAGTGAATAGTGTTCAGAAGTTCACTATCCACAATGACATCTCACATTTTTCTTCTGTGTTAGAGACAAAAATTGGTTGGTTTGTATATTTTTCTGGACATCCTGTAGCACACACAGTTGGCTTTTATTGTCTTACCATTTTAAAATTAAAAAGAGCATGCTCCTGACTGATATTTACAATGACAGTCCAGAGTCAGTATGTTATCATCTTAGATTTATTTTGATAGCTAAAGAAGATCATAGAAAAGCTCAAATGAACACAGTAGGTTATGGAAGAGAAAAGAGAAGTTGACATGGGAGGAGAAGCAGGTATGATTTAAAATAATATTATTTGCCTCTTTATTGGAGAGTATGGACTGTTAATCATGTCTTCAAAACACAGAAGAATAGAATACACAAAAATCTGGGGGAGTTATAATAAAACCCACAATTTTAGCTATAATTTTAACTAGCAACAATGCTAATATTTCAAATTCCATGATGGGCTTTGTCTGGCTACATGACTTGTGAGTCACATGAAATCCTTTAAAATAAATGTACTTGAGAACTGTGAATTGCATTAGCCCAAGCTGCACATTTTAAGTAACTTTCCAGTGGCTTCTGTGAGATTCTGTCACATTTTGATAAAAACCTAGTTTGTGCTCTGGCTGACACAAATTTTCTTCTGATTGTTCTTTGTTGCTTATTGCAATACTTTTTTAATACTCTCTAATTTTAAATTATGTATTTGTAGTGATTGAAGTAGCATTTTCTTCTGCTTTTTACTCTCTAAACATTTTGTAGTTTTATGAAACTGAAACTCGCCTTACTCACAAATTAGATTTCTCCTTTTACTCTTCATTTTATCCAAGTCATTAGTTCTCAGAATTAAACATCATTAGCTATCACAAATAGTAAACAATTGCTTCTGTGTATTGATTACATCATAATATGTTACTATTAACTAAATGAGAGTATTTAAATTCATATACCCAGTGTAATTACTAGTTGGCCTGCTGAATGGTAACATTTCAAAATCCGTTTGTGTGTTCAGGTCTAGATGGTTGATCATAGGTGTCTTAACTGTTAAGAAAATGCAAATATATTAAATACAAGTTTCTTGCTGAACACAGCTACAGTTTTCATGCTGGGAAAATGTTTCATTTTTCTGGGGTGTAACAAAGTATCATTAGTATCATAGAATCATATAATCATGATCTAGGGTTGGAAAAGACCTTCAAGATCATCAAGTCCAACAACCAGTTCTATCCTGACCTATCAAATCCCATCATAAAACCATGTCCCTTAGTGCCATGTCCACAATATCTCAGGGGATGATGACTCCACCACTTCCCTGGGTATCCTATTCCAACACTTGACCACCCTGTCCATGCAGAAATTCTTCACTATGTCCAATTTAAACCTCCCCTGGTGTGCAAACTGCAGCACTCTTCTTGTCCCTGCTTGCCAGCCTTATTCAAAATACTCCTGGTTGGTAGCTCTTGCTAGGGCTTCCTTTTGTACAATTGAGGTTGTTACCCAAACCTTGCCAGCTGCTCTCACAAAAGCTGTTGGCTCCTGGTGGAGCTTTCCCACCAGGCTTTCTCTAGCTAAGAACTCTCTCCCCCTTTGCACACCGCCTCCCCACCACCACCACCAATTCACCAGTTCACTGCTGAACTGTCCAGCTCTGGAGCAGCATATCTCACTGTGTCAATGCTGACATCGGCCTCAATTAACCCTGGGACATTCAGGAAAACAGGAATACAAAATAAAGCTTCCTCAGCACTTGGATGGGGAGGAGCATTTGGAAATTCAATTAAATTTTTAATTAGAAAAAGTGTTTTTCACATTGACATCTTCCATTGTTTGTATTTATTGCTTAACTTACTTACTAATTCATTTTCTCATATTTTATTTTTTTCCTCAGGCCAGATGTCATACACCCAATTCAAATGACATTCTGCTTTTTATATCTCACATTTCTTCAGTTGCTACCAGTTTAATGATTTCACCAAAGTTTTGAAATAAATAAATAAAATAAATAAATAAATAAATAAATAAATGGTGTTTACTTCTCAACAATTCACAAAGGAACTACCTTTCTGTGGGTGCCTGACAGTTTTATCCCAGACTGTCACGTTACCATTAGTCCTTTTCCTGTTGATATCCTCTTTGGATTTCCTGACTCTCTGCATCACCAATTTGTTCAATAAAAAGATGACTATCTCTACAGCTGTTTACCTAACAAGGACTGTATTTCCAGGTCTGGATGTGTTTTGGCATCATGCCTGCAATTAGAAGTGTTAATCTAAGTCTCAAAATCTCCCATGATAATCCCAGTGAGCAAAATTTAAGAAAAAGGTTAAGGGAATTTGACGTTTATAGGTAAAGAGGGAGGGAGTTTATTTGTTTCATTTCACTTGCCAGCTGGTGACAGTGAGAGGTAAATTGACTCTTCTGTCTCCAAAATTGAAAGTGAGTGAAAATAATGTTTGTTTTATTCTCATTAGTACTTTCCTAAGGCCTATTCTCATTGAGTGTCTGCATTAGTGTTTTACTTGGATCAGAAATACTCTTTCAAAGTGTTCCTCCAGTGCTCTCTATTTATTATGCTCTGGTTCACATCAGAGAGGTGGCTCAGAGCACTCAATCTGAACTTCCTTTAGATACAGCTGAACTGAAATATACTTTCCAGGAGCTCACTTAATCTGCCCCAAATGCAAGTGGGAGGTCAGTCCATGGAACCAGGTGAGAGCTAGCCTAAAACCCCACCTGAAATGTGCATTCTGTGGGACACGTAAGTACATGTAACCACTGAGCACCAGCTGGTTTGTTCCCCAGATCTGCTTGCACTGATATACTGACTGGGGAATATAGTGGTAACCTCTCCTTTGCCTTCTTTGTGCTTACAAAATAAGCTTTTGGTGTTTTTTGGAAATGCAAACGAAATCACCTGCTTTAGCATGAATTTTGGAAAACATCAATGCCAATCATTCTGCACTAATATAAATAAAATTAAATGCAAATGTGTGTTCATAAATTTAGTGAGACTGCACATTGTTCTAATATCTGTTGGAACTGGAATTTTTGAAAGATCAGGATTATAGCTAATATACGCACCTGTTATTCTTCACTTAAGTGAACAAAATTAGACAAATTCATTTGGAGAAGAGCCATTATTACCACTTCTACACATTGCACTACACCAGTTAAGATTGTTTTACAATCAAATTTTTTTTTAGAAAAACATTTCATGTTTGGAAATAATGAGTAGGTTTACCATACAGCAACAAGAACCTGCTGACCTCAACTAAATGGGTACAGTCTTATGGGACTGCTTTTGATGCAGAAGTGATAAAAATGTCAGACAAAATGGTTTTATAGGCACAGCAGTCCCCAACAGCCCTTATATCATAGTCTCAAAAGTACTTGTATGCACTTGTAAGATGATGAATGTACTAATAATGGGAGAGAGGCATGGAGCGTGATACAGAAGATTTGGTTGGTACTCCATATTAAAGATTAAAAAAAAAAAAAAAAGAAAAAAAAAAATCTCCTGTTGTCCTGTTGCTTGGATTTTTTTTTTTTATTATTATTTTTTTTTGGGGGGGGGGGGGGCGGGGTTTGTAGCTGGAAACTGTCCAAATGTCTGAGACAAGCTTAAGTCCTCTTTGAGTTTGCTATCATGCTAACACTGGAGTAATTGTAACTGAAACACTGTGGTTCAATTCCAACAAACAAGTAATTTCAGGTGAAAGCATACAGACTGTCTTCCCTATTCTCTTATTACTTTTAAGTTTGGGAAGCTAAGGTGTCTCCAGAGAGTAATTCATCCAAACTTAAGGCAAAAGCTAAAGGAGGAAGAATTAATCCCTTTCTGAGGATGCCTATCTCTCTCTTTTAGCTGAAAGGAGAGCATAATTTTTAATATATGCTGAATTGTTAGATGACCACAGCTCTTCAGCCTGGAGAAGAGAAGGCTCCAGGAAGACCTACCTAATAGCTACATTCCAGTACTTAAAGGGGACCTACAAGAAAGTTGGAGAGGAACTTTTTACAAGGGCATGTAGTAACAGAACAAGGGCCAATGGTTTTCAACTGAAAGAGGGTAGATTTAAATTAAATTAAATTAATTTAATTTAATTTAATAAGGAAGAAATTCTTCATGATGACAGTGGTACAGGAACTACAATGGAGGTGGTGGAACATTTTGCCTAGAGAAGCTGTGAATGCCCCATCCGTGGAAGTGTCCAAGGCCAGATTGGTTGGGGCTTTGAGCAACCTGGTTCAGTGGAAGGTATCTCGGCCTATGATGTGGGGGTAGAACTAGGTGAATTGAAGAGTCCATTTTAATCCAAACCATTCTAAGACTGTGATTCTATGACCACAATTCACTAAGAAAATTCCATTTCTCAGTGTCTACTTAAAATGGTTTCATCACATGAAAAAAATTATCTTACAAATATTTCTGTCAGTGCTATCTTCTCTTTTCCAGTCCTATTTTTTTTCCTCTTTTTCATTTATTAGGGATACATTTGTATGATATCCCTACATTGACTTAAGTGGGCATTTGGTCAGATTTCTGTGCTTAGTTCAATACTGTTAACAATTAACCGCTGTTTTTTCCTCCCAGCTTGGTCCCTGTCATTTATTGCTAAAATGAGACCAAACCTCATTAATTACTGGTGCTGTTTCATAGTCTGACTAAGATACTTGTAAATGTTAACTTCCACAGAGATCATTGATGCTCAGAGGAGATCAGAGTCGGTGAAGAAACAGGGTCTTCTGGACCACTAGCAGGACATTAGGTGGCACTATTTTTTACAGTACTGTAATCCTCGGTGCATCACATGGCCTAGATTTCACTACTAATTTCCTTGCAATACTGTACATACTAGTAATAAAATGAAGAGGAAGGAAAATTGAATGTAACCACTGCTGCCTTTCGCACCATACTAAATCTCATTGTCCATCTGGGATGTTCAATATGAGTTAACCCAGTGCTTTTAGCTATCATTTCACTGTGGACAAGATTTAATGTTTTCTGAGCTACTTCAGGTCAAATGTACATTGTCACTCATCACAGAAATGAAGGCAAAGGATCCTTAGAAGACACCCATGTGACTTTTATTCCAGTTTTGAAGTAGGGTTTCAGCTAATCAGAGTATGTAAAAGGCATATGCTTTCCAAAATTTATTTCTGAGTGACAAATGATTTATTTCATTTTGATGGAGGGAATTAACTAGTGGTTTATTTTAAAACAATTTACCTTTAAAAAAAAAAAATTTAAAGCCATTTTCAAAGTATTTGAGCCTTTTTTTCTTCTACAGGATTCCACAGACTAATTCAGATCCTTTCAAGTTCAGTAGAGATACATATTGAATACTTATGCCAATGCAAAAATAAAAATTACTACAGTGTTAGCAATATTTGTTTTATTTATAAAAAGTCAAATTTCCGTTTGAAACAGAGATCGAGAGTAATATTTTATTAGTATTTCCTGTAATGGAATTTTGAATATCATTTATTTCTCTTGTATTATTTACTTTCACAACAACAGCAACCCATTAGGAAAGAAGTACTCTTGGAAATCCATATGTATAGAAGAAAACTCTAAGTATTACACTTTTGTTATTTTAGTTAGAGCAGTTATACTGCTTTATTATTTTTCTTTAAAAAAAAAATCTAGTAATCTATTATTCTTAAATAATTTGTAAATTAGTTGTCAGCCTTTGCAATATACAGGTTTTTTTCTTCCCTGAGTTCTTCTCTAGAACTCACCAGAAGTTTAACCTTAACAACAAAAAAATATTTCAGAGCAATCTCTGCTACAGCTGAAATAATAAGTTCTGATGTGCCTCAGGTGCAGAACCAGCCTGTGCCCAGCCAGAGCTGTCCAATGCTCTGAATTTCAGAAGACATATTAGCTACCATTCAGTGCTGTTCCTGAGTGGGATAAATGTATTTTGCTATCTTATATTAGAGCTAGGCAACATTTCCAGCATTAAACCAAAGGGGTTTAAGGGTAATCTGAACTTTATAAACTGTAATAGACTAGGAATAATGTTATGCAACCAGTTTCAAGGTACAGGCATTATCATAATTTTTCCATCATATGGACTATCCTTGTCCTTTTATTATTTTTAAAAAGGCAGGTACATCTACCTTGTTATTCTATCAAGTATCCCACAAACCAAAGATAATTACATCCAAAATTAACAACAAGCTTGTCTTTTCAGTTTGTTTCTTCTCCAGCCTTCTGTCTTCAGTTCTTCGGTCCTTGACACAGCAATTTCTAATTAAAAACTTGACACAGTAGAGCAGCAATTCTTGTTAGTCCTTACACTAATTACGAACTATTTAAGATATCATCCTAGTCCTGGTAATAGTGCAAATTCAGTCAATAAACTCAGCCCTGCTGTTTCAAATGCCTGACCTAACACAACTACTACTACACAAATGCAGTGACCTTCCATGGTCACAACACTAACCAAATGCCACTGCTGATACTGACTTTTGTCTTAGCTCTGTAGGCCTGGCAGGACCTGTCAGTGAACCACCATGGTCAGACTTGATGCTAATTCTAAACCAAATTTAGGTGTTAGTATAAAAACATAGTACTACAATGACCTTGATTAAGCCAAGCAGTAATCACGAATCTATTGTTCACCTTTCTTCAGTACTTTCCAGTCATACTCTTTAACTGCAGTTACCAAGATCTTAAGATGACATTTGTGTTCTACCTGATGCTAACTTATCCTCATACAGTCAAGCAACTAAGGTAACCGCAGACCATTTTCCTAATGGCTGACATTAACTCTGACTCAAATGTAACCCTGTCTTCAACAAAGTCGACCAACAACCTTTCCTACGGCAAAAATCACTACTCATCTGCCTCCATAGATTTTCATTCTTACTTAACCCAGTAAATCTGGCAAAATAACACAATACAACATTTATTCTTCTCTCTAGTGCTAAATCCTAATGTCAAAGTTTCATTTAATTTAATAGTTTACTAGTTCCACCTAACCCAGACCTAATCACAAAATATTTCTATAAGGACCAGCTCTGTATACTGTACAGAATTTATACTTAATGTTAATTCTTCTACCTAAGCTGCACTAAACCGTGACTACAAGCCTAAACATAGCTTTAGCACAGCAAAGCCATCACCACTCACAGTCCCAGAACCAATTATAAGCTGTTTGCTTCTCTCAGCTGAACCTGGTACTAATAATCCAGGAGTTAGGCTTGTTCTTCAGCTTCTGCTATCCTTAGTTCTAATCATGAGTTAAAAAACAAACAAACAAACAAAAACTCATTGTATCCTCCAGGATAAAGGCCAGTCTTTCTTCCCCTTTCAGGGACAATCCCCAAACACCCCAGGGCTAACCTAACCCTGGGGTTGTTCATCTTAGTTAGACAAGAAGCATTTGCAAGCAGAAGCATGGGATTATTACAGACCTGACTCCAGCCATGATGAAAAACACAGTAATTCATCCTCCTCTCAAATTCAATGTAAGCTATTTGCCTGTGTCAGCAACAAACTTTATCGATCTTAGCAGGACCAAAAAATACAGCTGGCTCTGCTATTCTAAATCTTATGGCAGCTCCAACACTGTTAGCAGGTATCTTCTGCCAGCTCCTGGCCTGACAAAAACTGTTCAGCCATTTTCAGAGAAGTCAGTCATGGTACTAACATGGGTGACAATGTTAACTCTTGAGGTAGTGACACATATTGTTGTATACTGCCATGGATAGATTAAGACTAGAGTTAGGGGACAGGAGAGCAATAAGGCACTGGGAGATTTATTGAGCAGTTCTGTAAGGCTGGGCAGGAGTTTTTCACAGGTGAATGTTTTAAGACACAGTTAGGGATTGATGGGTAGTGGCACTGTAATTTCATCAGGGTTAAGACTGGAAGTAACAGGATTTAAAGAATGAAGTATTTCTATATCATGGCAGACCCACAGAGTCAGGATGTAACTATTTTTCTGAAGATCAGTAATGACTTAATATTAATTCTCAAGCAAAGGTTTTAAGGTATGATAGTCTCTGAGACTGAGAAAACAGTTTCTCTGGGAGTAAGTTTGCTGCTGGACCTGAGAGATTTCAAATCTGATCTGAAGAGCAGCTGAAGGAACTGGGGTTGTTTAGTCTGGAGAAGAGGAGGCTCAGGGAGACCTTATTGCGCTCTACAGGTACCTGAATGGAAGGTGTGGGGGGCTGGGGGTTGGTGTCTTCTCACAGATAACTAGTGATAAGACTAGAGGGAATGGCCTCAAGTTGCACTAGGGGAGGTTTAGGTTGGAAATTAAGAGATATTTCTTCTCAGAAAGAGTAGTCAGGCATTGGAACAGGTTGCCTAGGGAAGTGGTGGAGTCACCATCACTGGTGGCATTTAAGGAAACGTTGGACATGGCGCTTAGGGACATGTTTTAGTGGGTGATATTGGTGGTAGGGGGACAGTTGCACCAGGTGATTTTGGAGGTCTTTTCCAACCTTTATGATTCTATGAAATAGATTTCTGGAATTAGGTGTTTAGAGACAACAGGACTGAAGTCAAGATTAGACCTGGAAACAGTTTTAAGGCATGGGACAGCACTGGTTACCCATACAGCTTTGTCAAAAGATTATGAAAGATTGAGAGATAAGGATTAAAGTGAAGGAATTGTAGTTGTTTTAGGGACTGTCCAGGATATATGGGCACTGACATTTAACCCACTGTTAGTAGTAGGGACAAGGTTAGCATATATATATGTAACAGCATTGCATTTGAAGATCTCTTTGCTTTTGAGCACAGTATGGCCTTAGGTTAATTGGTTATGGAAAGAAGAGTGATGGCTTACTAATTGTCCTTCAACAAATCTGTGTTTCCTTGTTTAAGGGCTAGATTTCAAATTAGAGTTAAAGTTAGTGTCAAAAGAGTCAAAGTTCAGCAAGTCTGCAGAGCTAGAATAAAGAGCAGTCATAGCAAGATCAAAGAGGTTTTGGCTAGTTTTGTGACTAGTAAGTGTCCTTTGGCCATGACATTTAACTATGGTTAAGTCTGGGGTTAGGGGTCCAGCACAGAATAACAAGTAATAGAATTTCAGTTTTATTTTTAGACCCTATAAGACTGCCCAAGCCTAAAATAAGGAAAGACAACCTCTTTAAATTAGCGCTGCATTGTTAAAGGGCTGTGAGGTGTTGTTTGGCATTCAGTAGTGGTCAGGCTGGAGCTCAGACTGTAGGGCAGAAAGGGTGAAAGGACCAGAGTAACCCCTGGACTAAAAGGACCAGCAGGTAGCAAGAGTTTCTGCTTTGTTCTGGTATATATGGGACACATTGTGACCTTGCCTGTTCTCACTGCATGCTTACCTGCTTGCCAAAGCAGGAAGGAAATACATTCATATATGTGAAAGACAATTACTGGTTTAACATGTGCAGTGGTTTCTGGGCTACAATTAGATGATGTTTGTATTTTTGGAGGGTTTATGTTAAATGTTTGGAGGTGTTATGTTAAATACTGTAGTTAGGTTTATAGTTTGAATACAGACAAAAGAAGAATAATTGATAAACTTTATTATGCAAGGCTGGAGAGAAGTCCCTGGCTGAGAGGAATAAGTACCTTATTGTTGTCTCTGGACCAGAAACAGACTACTTGTCATCAAAGCATATGAGCTGGAATTTTAGAGAATAATGACTAAAGAAATAAGTTAACTGCCTAAATTATCTTATATTCTCATGGCTAAGATGATGAAAACTACAGAAAATCTTAAAGCATCTCTAGTATTTTCTGAACAGTGAATGTGGCTCAGTTTCAGTTTTGGGGTAGAGGACAGGAAAGACTGAACAGCAAGGATAACTGCTGTGGTCAGACAAAAGCTTACATTTAGTAAAAAGAAATATAATGATCTCGGATCTAAATGCAGAGAGGAAAAACCTTTATCCTCTTGACAAAAGCCAAGTAGGAGGCTTTCAAGATTAGGCTGAGCTACACTGGTGTGGCTTGTAATTTGCAGGGTAGTTGTGAGCCATAAAGCATTCCTGGGGTACAGATAAGTGAAGGATGGTACTTGGCATCCAAAATTGGATTACAGTTCAGGAGCTACCCTCCTAAATCTGTAAGGATAGAAGCCTGGGCATTAGCAGGGGCTAAAATTATGGCCCATGTTTCTGATTTACATTGGTGTAACTGGACTATGATTTTGGAGTAACATGGATTAGGTCTCAGGCAGAAATCAGCAGTTGATCATGTACATTAATTTCCAGATCCTCTAAAAATGATTAAACAAGGACATCAACAGGAGCAAATACCTTAAAATCAAACCTGTTTTTCAGGGACTTGTCAGTAGCCCATGGGTGACTATTGGCTAATTATTGGCTAATGATTCTATGATTCTAATTACATTTAGATGTAATGCATCACATTTAAATGTAATGTGTTTTTCATGAGGCTCAGGTCAAATGCAAGAGAACTCAGTCTCCTGTTGGGAAGTGCAAGGACATAAGGGCTGGCACGAAGCTTCTTGCTGGAAACTGCAAGCAGGTGTGGCATAGTTCTGACAGAATGTAGAGGGATCGATCAAGTTTCTTGATGTTCACATTAGATTCAGAATTAAATTCAGCAGAACCTAAAGTGTGAGGTTTCTTTCCCACGTACCACAGGACAAGAATAAGGGTTTGTGAAGGTATGTATTACAGTTAATTAAGGGATGATGAGGTCTTCCACCAAAATGGTAATTTAGCTTTAGAGTGTATTAAAGTTAGGTTTGGAGCCAGAAGTGCCTACATGAATACCATACCGAATTATAACACTAGAATGAGCATTAGTGTCAACAGGAGCAGTTTGAGTGGTAGTTTGGGCAGTTTGGTAGTTTATTATGCCAGTCAATTCAGCAATAGAAATTCATCTTGGGAGAGCAGGGACTGATGACTTAGGTTCATTTCAGGTCATGACAGGGAGAGAACTACTGTTAAGCTGAATACTGCATTGCTATTCCCAGGGTAATAGTGGTAATCACTTCACCGTAAGAGTGGGTGTGTTTCTGTGTGTGTGTATGTGTAAATATATACATATATATATATATACATGCACATATGTCTGCATGCACATAGTTCAGTCTTGAGTTAGGAGTGGAATCATGTTAGGTTTCAAGAACAGTTTCAAAATGAAGGAGACATATAACTGAGTATCTGTAATTCCTTAAATTCCTAAAGAAAAAAAAAAAGTGTTTTTTAGATGGGCTATGTTTTTAATTATGGAACTAGGACTCAAGCCAGAAGCCTTCACAAAACTTGGACTTGTTGCTGTGTTCTGAAAGGTCTGCATATCTCTGAGACACAAAGAGAATACGTATGCTTTGGAAGCCAAAGAGAGGTCACCCGGTTCTGAAGTTAACTTCTCAGGTCTACAGTGGCCAACCAGAAACATATATGCAGCTGAAGATACAGTAAAACATAATGCCACCTTTAATCATAGCCAGAGACTTTTGTTCACTGCAGAACAGAACAGCACAATTCAACAAACCAGTGAATGCAAGTGGCAGCTTCCATCCTACACTGAACATTGCATATGCTCCTGAAACTGTTTTCTTTCCTTAATAACACAATCACAGAATTGTAGGGGTTGGAACAGACCTCAAGAGATCATCGGGTCCAACCTCCCTGCCAAAGCAGGTTCCCTAGAGCAAATTGCACAAAGTTAACACAAATTAACACAGATCTAATGCAAACATTGCATTTGACCTTAGCTTAAAGCAGTGACAGCCTATAAAACTGTAGACACTGCAGCTCTGGGGGACACTTATCTTGAGCAATATATTCATGGATCCCCACGTCAGTGTCCGAGCCCTGCAGTGTGTTTCTCTGCTTAGACAGCACCAGCTCACAGGAGAAAAGGGAGCAGAATACAAAGCCCTTGCTACAGAGGCAACCCTATCTAAAACCATTGTGGAAACAGCATCAAATCTTATTTCCTTTCAGTCTACATGTCATCCAAGAGGAAAAGGATAGAAAGATTTCAATTTGTACAGTAGTACATTCATTGCCTTCTTTGTTTTTTTCCCCTGTTTAACACATATTAGATGAATATATTCAGAAAATAGGAGTGTTTAGGTTAATTATTTCACTAACTCATCAGTTTTTGCTCTCCAAGATATAAAATATGAGGCAGAGTAAAAGATGAGCTTTAAAATAATTAGTTCAGGGCTTTTTTTTTTTTGCCTTTTTTTTTTTGCTTTTTTTTAATTTCCTTACAAAAATGGGATCAGATAGAAACAAGTAATTAGTTCATTTGTTACATTGTTCTTTCTTGTTAACATACAAAAACAATTATGAAGCATGAAGACATTTTTAGGATAATTATTACATTGATTTCATTTTTCTTGTTCTTTGTATTTAAAAAGAGCATGGCATATAAGTTGCTAGAAAACTCAGTTTAAAGTGAATTCTGTTCTGGTAAATGAGGTCAGACTAATGGTCTTCATGATTGAAGTTTTCTGAAGTAGTGCCAGTTGGCAAATTGGACCTATTATCTCCCTTACAGAAAAATCTGGTTTTTTTTTTTCTTTTAATGTAAATTCAAATCCTTCATTTACTATCAATTATTTGGAAATGTCACCATGACTTCCTATAAGAATTCAAATACCTTTTTACCTCATTGCTCTGTCAGTTCAGTCTAGTGCTCTGGCTCTCAGCAGCAGCTGCCCCACTACACTGTGGTGATGGTGTCCCAAGCCATGAGCATGAGGGAGACGTCATTCAGGGAAGGAAATGGCCACATGAAGCACCCAAATCATACCTCCTATAAGTCTACCCTGATAATTGAAGAATTTTTGTCTTTTATTTTTAGGTACACTTTGCTTTTCTGAAAAGCAGACAAAAGCTTTCTGTGAATTGTTCTGTGTTCTTATAGCTCTCATAAGTGGGCTCCCATGAGTGGGCTAAATCCCAAAGGAAGCATACAAGAACAGAAGTGTTTTCCAGAGTACCTGGAATCTGAGTGACAGACACTGGTAAATGTGATTTTGCTGACAAATTTCTGTTTAGTCCTAGTGCATTAACTATTTCAGCTTTGTAGGCTTGTAATCCTCTGAGGAAAAATATTCTCAGAGCTGTTGATCTGACCTAGAGTTTGTGTCATTTATGTCCCAATATGGTGTATCATTTAGTTATGAAAAAAAATACAGCCATAAGAAAGTAACATTGTTTTTCTTAAACATAGATGATACCTGTTTTCTTATTATTATTATGATTATTTAAACAAAAATAAGAATAAAAATAAAAAAATAAAATTAAAATTAAAATTAAAATATGGTTCATTTAATCTGATGAAATACATTTAATGAGGAAGAATCTGTCCAAATAGGAAACATAATTGTTTAGTCTCAAAGCTGGAGTTAAAAACATATTAGTTTAAGTGAAATGGAAACAAAAACATCCATAGGATTACAAAAATTGAATGGTAAAAGCTTTTGAAGTGAATTAATATTACTGACTTTGGCACTCCCTGAGGGAAACTATCTTGCAGTCCAATAAATGTATTTGTGTAAAAAAAAAAAAAAATCCCCATTTCTGACTAAAAACCCACTTCCATTAAAGTCAGTGCATAAACTTCTGTAGACCATAAAGAGCAAAGACTACTATTATTATTTGACTAAGACACACACATGACCACAGGCAGGCAGAGGATTCCTGCTTGTGCAAACAGTGACATGGTGATGTGATTGCCTAAATTCGACATTCCTCTACCCATCTCTTGGAGGTCTTTTCCAACCTTAATGATTCTATGATCTTCACCTCTCTACCCACCTCAGATGTAGGCAGCTCCATGTATAAGAATGGACCCACATAAACCCAAAACCTCAAACCAGTTTCAAGATGAAGAACCACAGTCTTCATCCCAGGTGCGCACTTTTTAGAATCACTTTTAGCAGCCTTGGACAGCTGCTAGTTCCTTAGCTCTTTGTGGCAAGAGAGTCTCAGGATACAGCCATGTAATTCAGGGCTATGCTTCCTAAAATATCAACAACCCAAATCCCTTGTGGGAACTCTTTTTTGTTTGTTCATTTGTTTTATTTATGTGTTAAGTGTCTACTAAGAACTGAAGTTTAGAAATTGTTTGGTTTAGTATTTTGGACATAACATTTTATTCTTTTAGGAGAATAAATATTTACAGTACTGTAAATTGTATTTTCTGTCATAATTTTGGAACTGTTAAACAAAGTTCATTACCTTTATCATTTGGCTTGTAACTGTGAAGTGTTAATCAGAAAGGCAGTGCAACTCTGGAAGCCTTTTTGTCACGTATAAGCACTTATATCATTAAATGTAGACTCTAATTCGATTTAAGTAAAAGACATTTTGGTAGCAGATCCCATACACAGTTTGAAAAGATTCCATCCTTCCCTTTAGTACTTTACGGCATAAGAAAGCTTTTCACAGATAAATTTATCAGCTGAATTTCTGCATTCTACTGTGGAAAAGAACAGGCTTATAACAAAATATTTCTGATCTCAGGGTTAGCTCCTACTTCTACATTTATCATCAGAAACACAATTTTCCTTTATAAATTTTAAATAAAATATTTATTTTTGATACATAACATCAACTGACTATACAGATGAATAGAATTGAACAAATGCTATCAAGAATTGGATAGTTAAATTAGCTGACCAGGTTAATCTAGAACAAACTAGAAAAATAAAGATACAATGAAAAAATTTTGTGACTATCTGTCCCCTGATTTGATACTTCTCTAACATACCTGGGGAGGGAGAACAGAATGTGTGAAATGTTGATAACAAACTCTAATTGGCTTTAAGTATAGAGAACAGACAAGACATTGGCCTGCGGCTACATGATCAGCAGGGTTATTTGCAGACAACTAATGGTGACAATCTAGTTCAGAAGTAATAAAGAGATCTTTAGCTCCTGGAAGGGAACAGAACCACTGTGCCTGTCTCACCAAGACAGCTAAGCCTTCTGTGCCATCCCCTTTCCCTGGGGTGGGTCTTAACCTGTGACAGCAAGGTAGTTACACAACTTAGTAATATGAATAAAAGTATGTACATATGTATGAGCATGCACTGCTTTTATTTCTTTCAAAATCCTTGCTCTCTGAGTTCTCAAGGTCATCTTCTGAATTACTTTAATAGGGGCACAAAAAATAACAAAAAAAAAAGAAAAGAAGAAGAAAAGAAGAAGAAAAGTAGTAGAAGAACAAAAAGTAGTAGTAGTAGTAGAAGAAGAAGAAGAAGAAGAAGAAGAAGAAGAAGAAGAAGAAAGGGAGAAGAAGAAGAAGAAAGGGAGAAGAAGAAGAAGAAGAAGAAAGCAGCTGGTTCTCAAGCTTCATGAAATTTTAGACAAAAAGAGATATCAATTACACTTTCCTGAACAGTAAAATGTTTTCTCAAGACTTCTATTTTTCCAGAGTAAAGGAAAAGTGATAGAAAAATCTGTCAGAAACATCGAGAAAGAGGAAACAAACAAGCAAACAAACAAACAAGTAAAAACAACCTAATGACTTAGAAAGTCATGGAGAAAATGAAAGCCCTGGGTTTCTTCTAGTGTTCCTGCCAACATCTGCACAGGTGGAAACTTCTCAATATGTCCAAAAATGTTCAGTTCATGAAATCTTTAATGTAAACAAAAATTTCACAGTGTATTCCAAAGAGTTACACAATGGCTTTCGAAACTATGACATCGAGGTAGGTACTTTAATGTTTCTTCAGAAAAGAAAAATCAAAAATAGAGGACATTGTTTTATTTAATACCTACTTCCTGAGATTTGAATGAATAAAAGTAAATTAAAATGACTTTGTTCATTTTAGTTCTTAAAAAAAAAAAAATTAAGTCAGAAGAATTATTTTCCATGCATACATTATGTGCATCAAGAAAAATTCTATTCTGTGTCTACCTCCGATGTTTTACAAATGTAAAGAATGAAAGAATATGCAGATGAGATCTGTTGCTTAGATCAATCATTGGTGTTTTCCTATCACCAATAGTATTTTAATTTCTGCCATCCTGCTTTAATTTACAGAACAGAAAAAGAAGTAATTAGAGGAAGAGAAAAAAAAAATATATATATATAATATATATTAAGATTAGAATTCTTTTTTTATGAAGGATTGTAATGGTCAAGCCTGTTTAATGTGCTTGTGAAACAAGTACTATATGACAGATATATAGATGAGGCAAATAACAATGATAGAGGTATATAAAATAATAGATGTTGAAAATGAACGTTACACGAAACAGAGTAAGTGGTGATAAAAACGGCAAGTTATTAAGTAAAAATAAAATACTGTGTTTAGAGTTTCTTTCTTTCTAGCATAAAATGCAATCATTAGGACACAAAGCTAAAAAAAAATGGTGTACAAGAAACTTTGAGCTTTATGTAGATAATAATAACATCCATACTGTGTCAGTCAGGAAAAAGTATCAAGTGTTAAACTCTCATCCTTCATGACATAAACTAAAGGGGAAAATCACGCACAGTAATTTCTGTTGCTAAGGAGAGTTAAGCCAACTGAATCCCAGAACAGAAAATAATCTAGATCTGCACAACTAAACATTACTTCAGGAGAGAAGAGGCTTAGTAAGGTGACCCAGCTCGTGTGAAGGGCGACCTCCTGGGGAGTGGTGAAGGAGAACTGTTTTGTATTCCCTCTGGACACCTGAGCAGCTGTTGGACATTCAGTGTGGTACTGGAACACACTTTTCAGCTCCCTTTCACAAAAATAAATAAATAAATAAATAAATTTGGAGCACTCCATGGTGAGCCCCTAATGTAAACAGGAGCATGAGGAGTGTAGGCAATTGGGAGGTTTACTTCAGAAGTGATCTCCTGATCTCAGCTGAAACTCTGATGTACATTTAACTAGGAATAGAAGGAGCTTCTTTCAAATGTTGTTGACCCTTACTAATGCCATAAAATCCTGGGAGACATTTAAGTCTGAAAGTTCCAGCTTCTTCTCCCTGATATAGGAAATCGCTTCAGGGTGTAAATTTCCTTCCTGTCATTCTTCTTTCTTGCTTGTATGATCTGAATTTATCCCTGAAAACTACAAAAGGCATTATGTGCCCAAGTGCATTATGTGCATAGCAAGATTCTGCTATGATGCACAGAAAAAGAAAGGACTCAAAGTAAGGGCCAGAACTGCCAGTAAGCGCTCATTGTTTTGCTTCAGCAGGTAAAAAGAGCAAAGCAAGCAGTGTATTCTGCCATTTCTGACCCTCACCAAAATTATTATTGACCACATTGAAGCATATATGAGCTATCTTAAAAGGAAGGATTTGGATTTCCCGCTATGGATAAAGCACCCGCTCTGATGTTTTACAGGAATTAACAAATCTCAGAGCAGTTTCCTGATAGACTTAATGAATAGCTGTCAGCACAACTGGCACTAATTGGCATGCTTTTGGGTACCCTGGAGGGGAAAGCTCCAAGTGGATAGTAATCTCACACTTCTTTGATTTATAAATCTTCAGAGTCAGACTGACATTTCATTTCTAGGGCAGTACATTGACATTTGTACTTTTGTTTCTGTGCTGTTCCTTATGCTGTGCACATTCAGCGACCATAATGGCTCCAAGACATGAACTGGGCATTTTCATGAACACCCTATGGAAAAATTTTAACAAAGATGATTTTGTGGGCAGGACGGAAAAGTAAAGTGCTTAAAGTTAAATAATAATAACAATAATCTAAATTACATGTGACACTTACAACCTGGACATTATCAATTATCTGACTATTGTGCTACTTTAAATAACTCTTGACATCATGAATTCTGCCCTGAAAAAAATCAGGTCTCATGGGGTCCCTGTCTTGTAAAGCTTTACCATGGTCAGAAATGCCTTAAGAGTGAGATTTAAGTGCAAGCTGCTTTTATGACATTTTTCATAGGGGTTATTTATGTTAAGGCCTCTGCCCAAATTTCCTGTGTGTGCATATGCCTTTTGAACATTAGCATCATTATTCTGCCCGAAACAGGTAACCATAGCGGGAATACATAAATTGTAGATGAGACATTAGATCATTCTGTGTAACTTTATTACTTTGCTTAGGTTAAAATGTTAATGACAATGTTCTTGAATTTGAAAGAAAGTGACCCAAATGAACACTTAGACCCTGTTCACAGAGTCAATGCCAAAGGTCGCAGTATCCTCAGACATTCTCTCGGCTAGGCCAGCATGAGTTTCCAAGCAGCAGAAAGTGATTCATTTTTAGTATTATAACGGGCTCTTCATTTACTCATATGGATTTCAGCCAAAGTCTGAAAGTAACAAATTACAGAATATATATAGTTGTATCAGTAACAGTAAAGTTATCTATATATTACTATATGCTTTCTGTTTATTATCTGACTATTGGGACAAAATGCAATCTTTAAAAATATGCAAACTTGCAAAGAAATCAAACTGTCCTATGACAATTTATCCCTTTAAATAAGAAAAGTTTAATGCAAGTGAAATATGCGAACATAATTGAATCAAAAAAAAATGAAACGCAATTATCTTAAACAAGGGTTTTGTGGTGGCTGGATTAATCAGTTGTCATATTAACACCTGTTAATATGACTTATGGAGTTTCTCACCTAAGAGAAAAGTTATAGAAGGCTGGTGAAACCAAATGTTAAAAGAATAGCATTGTATTTCACATGACAGAAGTCAGACAGGATTAAAAAGCACTAGAAATCATCGCATGAATGAGGGTGTGTGAATGTATGTATTTATTACTTGTGGGAAGTCCAGGGGAAAACAAGGCAGAGACTAAACGTATACTTTAAAAGACACATTAACGTGTATATGTATATATATATATATAAAAAATACGGAAAAAAAAAAAAGAAAAAAAACTTTTAGAGGGGATGAAAGAGTTGGTCAATGTTCTCTAGTGTTGCTCATCTGCAAAGGCATTCTATCAGTGGCTTCCTATCAACAGCCATGCCCAATAAGTTATTAATTACCTGCAATTCTGTACAATTCTGCACATCAGATTAGATGAAGTAATACTTGAAGAAGATGCTCTGGAGAATCAAATCCACTGTGCTTTGTTCCCTTGTATAAGTAACAATGGCCTTGTTTCAGAAATAGCTATTTATTGTCATGGAGCCACAACCCAGAGGACAGGCAAAGGTGGCATCTTCCTCCTCTGCCTCCAGCCTGCCCTGGGTACAACCTGGGCTTGCCCCACTCCTTTTTTAGCAGCCATGGAAAGTACAACCTTTTTCAAAGACAGGGTGCCTTCAGGAGATTAAAGTTGGTGAAATTCAGGGCTATTCTATAGCAAAATTTTCACTGGGTCATGTTTCATTTTCACTCATGCATAATGCATGAAATGGCACACAGGAAACAAGATATAATGAAAGCAGAAGCTATAAATAAACATGAAAACTTACCCACATATTTTCTTAAAGAAAAACAGATAATGGAATCAGCCTCTCTGAGAGAAAATGGATTCTTGTCTTTTCAAGCACTAGTCATGAATATTTTCACAACATTCATACTCTGAATGTTTTAGTACCTACAGATACCATGTTTGGCGTACTAAAGAGATATTCTTGCCCAGAGAAATTTAGAGGGAAAAAAAATAATAAATCATAAATCGGTTCTCTGAATGCTACTACCAACTGCAACATTATCTGATGAAAAACAAATGGCTTAAAGATTTCAATTCACTTTTAAATTTTATCCAGTTCCAAGTGGATCAGGCCCTATCGATTCATCAGTTAATTTGTTGCATTCTGCTTGAATGAAGCAATGAAGTCAAAAGTGTTTTTAGTCATAATGAACACTGAATTAGGTTCCCTATTCAGTTTATATGTTTTGGCAGCATACATGGATATTTGGATTTAAATATTTCTACAAATATTCTTAACTGTTCCACTTAATTTATGACATGTATATATACACAACTAACAAAAAATATTCTGCCCCATGATTTTAGAGAAGTTCGGCCTGATGATGACTCTTTAATTGCAGCAGCAGTAAAATTCTAAGTCATTAAGGTTTATTTGAGCTGAGCAGATCCTGAGTTAGGTAGAATAACGGTTCATTAATGAAAAGCTTCCTAGGAGAGAAGCTGTCTCTAAAGCATAATGATTCATATTAGCTTTTCAAAGGAACTTGGAATAGTCAGAGTCACCTTTGATCTTGTTTAGTGTACTAAAATGTGGATTGTCTATATCAAGTCTGCAAGGTAAATCCATGGCAAAAGAAATTGAATAAAATGGATTATTTCCTGTGTGAGGTCATTTGATAGATTTAGTTCTAAATTATCTCTCTCATGAATTGTAGGAGATCCTGAAAGCTGGAGAACAGACAAGCAGGAAGATGTGAATAAGTTTGGCTTGTTAAACCCATCAGCAGCTGACAGCCTCTGAGACAAAGTTAGGAGAGGAACAATGAGGCAAGCGAGGTAGTTGTTAATGTTTTAAAGAGGCTGCAGTTTGATTCAACTGCAGTTAAAAGGCCAAAAACAGCAATCATGTTACACAAAATTCCAGCGGTGCTCTCACAGGGTTGTTGGGCACTCAAAGAAGGAACATTTGTTTTTAGCAGTTTTCTTTCATGTAGTCAAAAAACAGGTTAGATGAAGTTTTTGACCAGTTATGCATGTGTATATGTGACCTAGGTTGCTCTTCTAGTTCCCTGTTGTTGGTTTTGTTTTGTGGTGTTGTGGGTTTTTTTTAAGTCACTTTTTCATGTACACTGGAAAGTATTTTATATTTATCTTACAAGACATTTTTTTTTTCTTTTACCAAATTATTTTGTAAGTGGTTTGATGTGCCTGATTATTTTTTGGTGAAATCATATATTTTTTTGTTGTTGTTTCATTATGCCTTACATCTGGTGATTGAACAAGTCTGAAATGTTGAAAACTAGCTGTTGTTTTACCACGCAGCAGCTGTATAATTAAAAAGTCCAAATATATACAGTCTCTAACATGCACTGAATATGGGGGGGAGGGAATTTTTATGTAAATGTTCTGTTAACATACCTGCTTACAGACATTTAGTCTGAAAGTGCTATACTGAAAATTTTAGTAGATTCAAGAATTCAGGATTGATCTTAAATTTTATTTCATTTCTATATTCTCAGAAATTCTGGATGTTTAAATTCAGACTCAATATATTTGATCACTTTCAAGAAGGCAATATAATTCAGGGCTACAAAGGAGGGCAAAAAATATGGCAATGGGTCTAGAGGGCAAGATACATGAAGAGCAGCTGAGGTCCCTTGGTTTGTCCAGCCCAGAGCAGAGCAGGCCGAGGGGAGGCCTCATGGCGGCCTGCAGCTCCCTCACGAGGGGAGCGGAGGGGCAGGCGCTGAGCTCTGCTCTCTGGGGACAGCGACCGGACCCGAGGGAACGGCATGGAGCTGGGACAGGGGAGCATCAGGCTGAGTGTTAGGAAAAGGTTCTGCACCCAGAGGGAGATTGGGCACTGAGACAGGCTCTCCAGGTCATGGCACCAAGCCTGACAGAGTTCAAGAAATCTTTGGGAAACACTCTCAGACACATGGTCTGATTTTTAGGCGGCCCTGTGTGGACCCATAAGTTGGACTCGATGACCCTTGTGGGACTTAAGGGGACCTATAAAAAAGATGGAGAGTGATTCTTTGCTCAAACAGATAACCACAGGACAAAGGGGAATGCTTATAAACTAAAAGAGGGGAGATTTAGGTTAGAAATTAGGAGGAAATTCTTCACCCAGAGAGTGGTGAGGCACTGGAACAGGTTGCCAAGAGAGGCTGTGGATGCCCCATCCCTAGAGGAGTTCAAGACCAGGTGTTAGAAGAGGCCCTGAGAAACCTGATCTAGTGGGTGGCCTCCCTGTCTATGGCAGGGGGGTTGGAACTGGATGATCTTTGAGGTCACTTCCAACCCAAACCATTCTATAATTCTACGATTGTGGGTGCCTATCAACTCAGGATATTCTGTGATCCTACAGTTCCATGATCCTGGCAGTTTCTGAGCTGGTGTTAAAATGAAATGCTAATAGCATAATACAAACTACTTTCATTTAAAATTAAGATATCTTTTTTTAAAAAAAAAAATATATATATATATATATTTGGAGGGAAAAATATACATCTAGCAATAAAAATCAGGTTTCTGTTTTTTATTTTAAAGTAAGGATAATTTTCCACGCATAAAAATCATCTGTTCCTAACCATCACAGAACACATAAGGTGTCCCCTGACCCTCAGAGCAGTGCCTATCTTGCACTTTTCTTTTGATTCAGCTATACATTTCCATAGTTCTTTGCTTACTCACCATTTCATCAGCCTTACTGATCACTTGTTTGTCAGTTATTTCAAGACACCTCCACATTTTCATTCCGATATCATTCTTCTCATCACCATGGGAACCACTGCCTTTTCATTCTTAAAGAATATTATGTTTTAGAAAAGCTCTCATCCTTGTAATGGATGAGAACAGCTTTGCTCTGTATTCTTAACTTACAGACAACATTACTACTTGTGGTGATCTTTCCTTACTGTTGGTAATGTCTGCACTGCAGTCAAAGGCACTGTTGCATCTCCTAGAAGTACAGTCACAGCAGCCAATTGAATGCTCATTATGGCTTTAGTACTGGGCAAAGGTGAGGCTGCAGCAGCAGCAAAGGGTGTTGCAAGGCTTACAAAAAATACCCAGTAAGTCTTAGCAGCTGGAGCAGCTGTTATTGCCACCCAAACTTGCAAGTTTTAGAGCTACTTTGGGTGTGCTTATGCAATATGCAGCTACTCTAGTTTCTCTACTGTAGATGTTATTTTGACAGCTTTTTTTTTTTTTTTGATAAATACTAGGGAAATATTAGTTTGCATTGATAAATACTAAGGAAACAAGGGAAGGAGGAGAGTGGAAACATCTAAATATTAAAAATAAAAGGAACATTTGAGGGGAGACAAATGCTATTTTCAACACTGAACAGAAATTTTAAATTGCCCTGAAGGAGAAATAAAAGAAAGACAAATGTATTCCCAGAACAAATTGTTCAGAACAAAATATTAAACCTGCTTTTGGTGAAAATCTGAAGTTCTAGTAGAACGCTTTTCTGTTTAACAAGGAGTTGCCTTTCCTTTAGAAGTCTAGAACTTTTTATGTAAAACTGAAATTCAGAAAAATTTTCAGTTGTTTAACCCAGTTCCATGCATCCATTAAATTAGGGAGATTGCTGAGCTGTGCATGTGCTTTCTGCTCTGCAGCCTGGGCTCCCCAGGAGGCTGGGTTTCCCTCTCCTTCACACATGGTGGTCATAGGACCCCAGGGCTGGCAACAATTTGGAGGACATTGCTGTAAGGAAACTACGGTGGATTTTGGAAAAGATAGATTAATACTTCACTGCCCCCTTGAGGGACACATTGTCTTTCAAGTACATGAGCTACAGCTTTCAGAAGACATTGTGATATCATCCCATGGCAAAATGCACTTCTTTGTGGATTTGTTCAGTGTATTTTTGTTTGTTTGTTTTTACCAAAGCTGTGTGGTTTCTCTGACACATGGGTGAAGGAAATGGAGGGGGAAAGAACCATCTCCTTATCAGCACAATTTGTCACTCTGGTTTCTGGTGACCCAGGCTTCCTCTTTAACCTGGTGGCACATGGAGCTGCCATTTCTGTGCCTGGGCAATGAAGGGAACAATGCTCCAAATCTCAAGCGGCTGAAATGTTCTTCCAGGCACCTGTTTTATATGTTTGTGCAGGCATTCAGTGAATTACAGACTTGGCTTCCGACCAAACCCCCCAGGCACTACAATAAGGTAAACAATAGCAGTTCATCACACGTCAGTTGTGTACAACCAACCCTCAGCAGTAATTGTATTCCCATTGTGTTTCTACAAATCTTCTCATGTCAAAGGGTTTCAGTTTCTTTTATCCATGGAGTTAAGTCTTAGACAATATGATGATTTTGCTTAATCTCCCTTCTTCAGTTTTCCATGGTGTTTTTGTGCCTTTCCCATTCTATCAGATACACTTCTAGTTCTGTAACTTTAGAAATAGTGACCCAAGGCAGACATTTAGGTGGGATATTTCCAATTTATTTATTTATTTTTTAAATAGACCAACAGTTTGTGGCCTTAGTGCCCATGTCAAAATAAAATCCCCAGACCCCATTTCATGTTTCAGAGAATCTTTGCTGTACCAAGTAGAGTCTAGTCACTTCAGGAATTACTGACACAAATCAAAATTACTTTCTTCTCCTGATTCTCTTTTTATGTCTCAATGCCTGCACATTCAGAGCAGTTTGAATCTATGATTCATCAGATAATACTCATGAGTTTCTGAACAAGTACAATACAGGAAGTTTTTAAGGAAAGTAAGGTGTCATGATATGAAAGATAAACTACTGTCAGGGATTATGAAGATCTAGAGGAAAAAAAAATGGCTGACAAGATTCAGCACGGCAAGAAGATAAAGTTGGGTATTTTCTACTACACATTATATTGCTACACATGTAGTAATATGGGTGAGTCAGAAAGGGGACCAGACACAGAGGCAGCATGAGTTCCAGGTGGGCCACTGCTCTCAAGGCTAGGGATGCACCTAAACTGCTTTGCTACATCTTGTACAGAGCATAGAGGCAGCTGTAGTTCAGTACTTATAACTGGAAAGCAATAATTGGATCAATGCCAATACATTTGGTGGAGTCTAAGTAAGCTAAACTCTTAGCTTGAATGTAAAGGACCATTTTATATTCAAAATAATTCTCAGTCCAGCTGTGATTGTGGTGGTAAAAATGTGCATTCACATGTAAATCTGCAAACATAGAAATCCTAAAACTACAAAATCTTCCTGTAAAATTGTACAGCAACATATTAAATACCATATTTTGTTGTCCAAACTAATTATAACATATAGAAATTAAGACAGTTCAGTGACAAATAATAAGTATTATTATAAGCACACAAAAAAGTCATAAAGAGATTAAAAAAAAATAAGACTGTTTACTGCATAGAAATGAACTGAACAAGGTAAAAATGCATATGATTAGTAAATAAATAATTTTGGGATCACAGCATCACAGTATCACAGATTTCTAGGTTGGAAGAGACCTCAAGATCATCGAGTCCAACCTCCTCCGACGTAACACTAAGTACTACACTAAACCATATCGCTAAGCTCTACATCTAAACGTCGTTTAAAGACCTCCAGGGATGGTGACTCCACCATCTCCCTGGGCAGCCCGTTCCAATGCTTAATAACCCTTTCGGTAAAGAAGTACTTCCTAACATCCAACCTAAAACTCCCCTGTCACAACTTCTGCCCATTCCCCCTCGTCCTGTCACCAGGCACGTGGGAGAACAGACCAACCCCCACCTCTCTACAGCCTCCTTTAAGGTAACTGTAGAGAGCAATGAGGTCTCCCCTGAGCCTCCTCTTCTCCAGGTTAAACAAGCCCAGCTCCCTCAGCCGCTCCTCGTAAGACTTGTTCTCCAGACCCCTCACCAGCTTCGTTGCCCTTCTCTGGACTCTCTCGAGCACGTCCATGTCCTTCCTGTAGCAAGGGGCCCAAAACTGAACACAGTACTCGAGGTGCGGCCTCACCAGAGCCGAGTACAGGGGCACAATCACTTCCCTAGACCTGCTGGCCACACTGCTTCTTATACAGGCCAGGATGCTGTTGGCCTTCTTGGCCACCTGAGCACACTGCTGGCTCATATTCAGCCGACTATCAACCAATACTCCCAGGTCCCTCTCGGCCAGGCAGCTTTCCAACCACTCATCTCCCAGCCTGTAGCTCTGCTTGGGGTTGTTGCGCCCCAGGTGCAGGACCCGGCACTTGGCCTTGTTGAACCTCATACAGTTGACCTCAGCCCATCGCTCCAGCCTATCCAGATCCTCCTGCAGAGCCTTCCTGCCCTCGAGCAGATCGACACACGCACTTAGCTTGGTGTCATCTGCAAACTTACTGAGGGTGCACTGGATGCCCTCATCCAGATCATCGATAAAGATATTAAAGAGGACCAGCCCCAGTACCGAGCCCTGGGGGACTCCACTAGTGACCAGCCTCCAACCAGATTTGACTCCATTCACCACAATTCTCTGGGCCCGGCTATCCAGCCAGTTTTTAACCCAACAAAGCGTACGCCAGTCCAAGCCACGAGCAGCCAGTTTCTTGAGGAGAATGTTGTGGGGAACTGTGTCAAAAGCCTTACTGAGGTCAAGGTAGACCACGTCCACAGCCTTTCCCTCATCCACCAAGCGCGTCACTTGGTCATAGAAGGAGATCAGGTTCGTCAAGCAGGACCTGCCTTTCATAAACCCATGCTGACTGGGCCTGATCGCCTGCTTGCCCTGCAAGTGCCGCGTGATGACCCTCAAGATAATCTGCTCCATGAGCTTTCCTGGCACTGAGGTCAAACTGACAGGCCTATAGTTCCCCGGGTCTGCCCTCCGGCCCTTCTTATAGATGGGCGTCACATTGGCTAGCCGCCAGTCAACTGGGACCTCCCCCGATAGCCAGGACTGCCGATAAATGATGGAAAGACTGCCGGTAAAAGATGGAAAGATCTTTTCTTCATTCCAGCTTACGGAACTGCATAGTGTTAGATTTTAAACTGATGAAAGAAAATGTTTATTTTAGACAATTTGCAATTAATCTGTAAAATCTGTGTGGTGATTTAAGTTAAGTGGTACAGACCAGTCATTGTTTTTCCATTAACTATTTCTGTGCTGGAAAATAACATTTCAAACCTGAAAATTTTACTAATTGTAGTACATTTCCCTTTATAACACCATGATTCTGTCATTTTTTTTAAAGAAATGAAATAATTGAAAAATTGTTTCAACACTATTTAATTCAGACTTTTAAAAGTCATTGTTCCCTGATTTTTAACGTTTTTATTTCCCCATTCGTTTATTTTCCTTTTATTTTGAAAAGATGAAGAATTGAAAGAATTGGAGTACAAAGTTTTAAGACATAACAGAGAAAAAAGAAGCACTTTTAGCTAAGTGGTTTGAATCAAAATGATCCACCATGCATTTTAGAAAACCAAGATTGTTTAATACAAGCTTACATTTATTTTGGAAAGTATTACTAGAAAATATTTAACATACTTTTGGTGACCCAGAGGAATCCCAGTGCTAAAGGATCATTATGAGACAATATCAGCCCTATTCTTGCAGTAGAATTTATATCATAACTCTTTTGGATTATGAAAAAAAAAATTCCCATGAGTAGATCACTCAGGTTTTGCAAGACTGGTACAAAGTAGCTGCGCCAGTTCATCATCATACAAGCTTACTGTGAGACCTGCAGGTGCTCACAGAGCTGTAACATATTTTTCCCTTCAAGTGGACTGTGTCACACTTTATATGATGACTTACAGTATCTGATGCTTCACAGTTTCCCTTCTTTCCTTCTGACTGCATTGGACTCTAGGAAATTCTGAAAATGTAGATTAATATTCTTCATGACTGAAAGTTTTCAAAGCACAACAGAATATTAAAAGACATTATGCTGAGCATACTAAACCAGAGTCTGATCTGCAGCCTGTAGCATCAGTGAGACCAGGGCTAAAGCACATCCTATATTTACCAGTCTACTTCCTTTTCCCAGCTATCAGTTCACCCCATAAAATATCTGTCTGTATGCGTGCATTGTTACAGAATATGCAAGACCACCCACTCGCACCAGCACTGCGCTGATCTGTGACTCAGTCTGGCTGGTATGGAGGAGGTTCCCCAGATGGTGACACTGACACAGGAAAGTCAGAGGGCTGATGCCCATGGGGGCAGTGAAACAAGCCCAGGCTTTCTGTACAGCACTGAAGGCCTGGAAGGCCACTGTAAGGGCACTTGGGAATGATGCAGGAAAAGCATGAAGACAAGCTGAGGCTGTGGCAGAGAAGTGCGAGGGATTTTGAGAAGATGTCAGGACAGTGGGTGTACTGTGGTCAGTTTTGGACCCCTCACTACAAGAAGGAAATCGAGACTCTGGAACATATCCAGAGAAGGGCTAGGAAGCCGGTGAAGGGCCTGGAACACAAGTCCTGTGAGGAACAGCTGAGGGAACTGGGGTTGTTCAGTCTGGAGAAGAGAAGGATCAGGGGAGACCTTGTTGATCTCTACAGCTACCTGAAAGGAAGGTGTGGGGAGATGGGGGTCAGCCTCTTCTTGCAGGTAACTAGTGATAGGACTAGAGGAAATGGCCTCAAGTTGCGCCAGGTGAGGTTCAGGTTAGAAATTAGGAGACATTTCTTCTCAGAAGGAGCGGTCAGGCATTGGAACGGGTTGCCAGTGAGGTGGTGGCATCACCATCCCTGGGGGTGTTCAAGGAAAGGTTGGACCTGGTTTATAGGGACATGGTTCAGTGGGTGATATTGGTGATAGGGGGATGGATGGTTGGACCAGATGATCTTTTAGGTCTTTTCCAACCTTAATGATTTTATGATATGGCACTGTTAGGGAATGACAGAGCTCAGGGCACCCAGGCAGCTTCACAGGGAATAGCATGCTGATCCTAGTGTGTTCTGAAAAGGATTATGGGTTTCTGGGGCAGAAGCAGGACAAGGGTTAGATGTGGGACCAATGCTCTGTGTCAAAAGGTGCGTTTCCACTCCCACCAGAGCATGCTAACTAGGGGGATATTTGGGGAGCAGAAACACAGTGGGAAGCTAAGTGGGAAAACCCATAACTGTCATAAAAAAGCAAGTGATAGATATACAAACTGAAGTATAAAATATCAAAACTTTTATATATAACTTTCAGAATGACTAAACATTAGGGAATAAAAATGTTATTTTAAAGTTCAATAATCATTAGATGCAATCAAAGTTAGAAATATCAAATCAAAGACAGAATCTGATTTTTTTTTTCATTTTCCCCAAAACATGTTTTTCAAAGTTACCTCTTGTCTAAAGGAAGACTTCGATATGTTACACTGAATTTTTATCCATAGACCAACAACACAGAGAGTATTTAAGGACTCTATTACTACATTTTCTTTACTAAAACTTCTTTAATTAATATACTTTGGTGCTAATTCCATCATGATTTCTCCATTAGATTTTTCATGGCATCTCATCAAAGAAGAGTTGGAAAAGACTGTTCAGTCCACCAGTCCATTCCCTGATCTGTTCAGACTTCTTCCTTATCTTGCAATCTTTTCCAGTGCTTTTCTGACTATGTCTGGAATAGCTCGAGCACTGGGGACTTCCACAGTTCTCCTGGGAGAAATAGGTCTTTGCATTTAAGGAGCTTATTTCTAATAGCTACTGAATCTGCAGGATGGGAGGATTTCTTTTGAATTTATCATTTAAATTCCTGTGCCATTGCAGACAATATATTCTGCTGTGTACCAGGGTCTTATATTTGCAGATTCTATTAACAAGTCTGGCAGCTTTATGGAGGATGAATTGAGCTGCAGTCTCTTTCATGAAACAAAACACAAATCACACCTCAGTTCAAGTAGTATACTTCTTCATAAATGTTTAATTCACAAGCACAAATAAAAGGGTAAAAGAAAGCTTTTATTTCCTGATGTATGGTGATGCATGCCTGCACAGTTGTTGCTCATTGCAGTTAAACTTTCCCTTAGGCAAGTAAAGGTCAGGAAAATCTCTCAAACTTTAGCAGGCAACTTTTCTAGACATAAACACTTACTTCTTGGATTCAATTTTAAAAGTCATTTTGTGAACCGCAGAAATGTTTTCCCTCTGCAAAATGATCTTGCTTCACAATTATGGGAGGTGTTGTTTGAACTGAAATTACTTTTCCCTGTAACGAATTCTGTTCACTAACAATCTTTTTTGATTCAATCCTGTAAATGCTTTTAAATCCTGACTCGGAAAAGTTTTGCCCTCTTCTACACCATTATTTAAATGAACTCTGACACTTTCAAGTGCAAATCAATCAGAGACTTAGCTGCATTATAGAAGAGTTGGTGGAACAAAATGCCTATCACATATACCAAGCTTGGTAAGATGCCCTCCTTGAATTGGCAAATTTCCCTCTGTTCCTTCTTTCACACGATCAGACAAATATCTCTGTTTATGTTATATGTTTAATCTGTCTCACTGATCATAAAGAGGGTTTGCTTTTGTCATCACAGATGACAGGGATTGTGTGAGTATGTACAGAATCACAGAATCACAGAATCGTCTAGGTTGGAAGAGACCTCCAAGATCATCTAGTCCAACCTCTGTCCTAACACTAACAAGTCCTCCACTAAACCATATCACTAACGGCTACATCTAAACGTCTTTTAAAGACCTCCAGGGATGGCGACTCAACCACCTCCCTGGGCAGTCCATTCCAATGCCTAACAACCCTTTCAGCCCTTTCAGTAAAGAAGTTCTTCCTAACATCCAACCTAAACCTCCCCTGGCGCAACTTTAGCCCATTCCCCGTCGTCCTGTCACCAGGCACGTGGGAGAATAGACCAACCCCCACCTCTCTACAGCCTCCTTTAAGGTACCTGTAGAGAGCGATGAGGTCTCCCCTGAGCCTCCTCTTCTCCAGGCTAAACAAGCCCAGCTCCCTCAGCCACTCCTCGTAAGACTTGTTCTCCAGACCCCTCATCAGCTTCGTTGCCCTTCTCTGGACTCTCTCAAGCACCTCCATGTCCTTCTTGTAGCGAGGGGCCCAAAACTGAACACAGTACTCGAGGTGCGGCCTCACCAGAGCCGAGTACAGGGGCACAATCACTTCCCTAGACCTGCTGGCCACACTGCTTCTTATACAGGCCAGGATGCTGTTGGCCTTCTTGGCCACCTGAGCACACTGCTGACTCATATTCAGCTGCCTATCAACCAGTATTCCCAGGTCCTTCTCGGCCAGGCAGCTTTCCAACCACTCATCTCCCAGCCTGTAGCTCTGCTTGGGGTTGTTGCGCCCCAGATGCAGGACCCGGCACTTGGCCTTGCTGAACTTCATGCAGTTGACCTCAGCCCATCGGTCCAGCCTATCCAGATCCTCCTGCAGAGCCTTCCTGCCCTCGAGCAGATCGACACACGCACCTAACTTGGTGTCATCTGCAAACTTACTGAGGGTGCACTCGATCCCCTCATCCAGGTCATCGATAAAGATATTAAAGAGGACCGGCCCCAGCACTGAGCCCTGGGGGACTCCACTAGTAACCGGCCTCCAACTGGATTTGGCTCCATTCACCACAACTCTTTGGGCCCGGCCATCCAGCCAGTTTTTAACCCAACAAAGCGTACGCCAGTCCAAGCCCCGAGCAGCCAGTTTCTTGAGGAGAATGTTGTGGGAAACGGTGTCAAAAGCCTTACTGAAGTCAGGGTAGATCACATCCACAGCCTTCCCCTCATCCACCAAGCACGCCACTTGGTCATAGAAGGAGATCAGGTTCGTCAAGCAGGACCTACCTTTCATAAACCCATGCTGACTGGGCCTGATCACTTGGTTGCCCTGCAAGTGCCGCGTGATGACACTCAAGATAATCTGCTCCATGAGCTTTCCTGGCACTGAGGTCAAACTAACAGGCCTATAGTTCCCCGGGTCTACCCTCTGGCCCTTCTTGTAGATGGGCATCATGTTTGCTAGCTGCCAGTTGACTGGGACCTCCCCTGATAGCCAGGACTGCCGATAAATAATGGAAAGCGGCTTGGCCAGCTCCTCCGCCAGTTCGCTGAGTACCCTCGGGTGGATCCCATCCGGCCCCATCGACTTGCGTACATCCAAGTGCTGTAGCAGGTCGCCAACCATTTCCTCATGGATAGCGAGGGCCACATCCTGCTCCCCATCCCCTTCCACCAGCTCAGGGTACCAGGTATCCAGAGAGCAACCGGTCTTGCCGCTAAAGACTGAGGCAAAGAAAGCATTGAGCACCTCAGCCTTTTCCTCATCTTTTGTAACTAAGTTTCCCCCCGCATCCAGTAAAGGATGGAGATTCTCCTTAGTCCTCCTTTTTGTGCTGATGTATTTGTAAAAACGTTTTTTGTTATCTTTAACGGCAGTAGCCAGATTGAGCTCCAGATGAGCTTTGGCCTTTCTAATTTTGTCCCTGCACAGTCTCGCAACATCCTTATAGTTCTCTTGAGTAGCCCGCCCTCTTTTACAAAGATTATAAACCCTCTTTTTTCTCCTAAGCTCGAGCCACAACTCTCTGCTCAGCCAGGCCGGTCTTCTTCCGCGCCGACTCGTCTTTGGGCAGGTGGGGACAGACCGCTCCTGAGCCATTAAGATTTCCTTCTTGAGGAGTGCCCAGCCTTCCTGGACTCCTTTGCCCTTCAGAACCACCTCCCAAGGGACTCTGCCAACCAGTGTCCTGAACAGCTCAAAGTCAGCCCTCCGGAAGTCCAAGACAGTGGTTTTACTGGTCCCCTTCCTGACTTCGCCAAGAATAGAGAACTGAACCATTTCGTGGTCACTCTGCCCAAGACAGCTCCCGACCACCACATCTCCCACCAGTCCGTCACTGTTTGTGAACAGAAGGTCTAGCGGGGCACCTCCCCTGGTAGGCTCTCTAACCACCTGTGTCAGGAAGCTATCTTCCATGCTCTCCAGAAACCTCCTAGACTGCTTTCTCTGGGCTGTGTTGTGCTTCCAGGATATGTCTGGGAAGTTGAAGTCCCCCACGAGAACAAGCGCTGACGATTTTGTGGCTTCTGCCAGCTGCCTGTAGAACTCCTCATCCATCTCCTCATCCTGGTTCGGTGGTCTATAACAGACCCCCACCAGGATGCTTGCCTTGTTGGCCTTCCCTCTGATCCTAACCCACAGAGACTCAACCTTATCATTCCCAGCCTCAAGTTCCTCAGCATCAAAACACTCTCTAATACAGAGAGCCACACCACCACCCCTTCTGTGCTGCCTGTCCCTTCTGAAGAGCCTATAGCCAGACATTGCAGCACTCCAGTCATGAGAGTGGTCCCACCACGTTTCCGTGATGGCAACCAAGTCATAGCCTTCCCGCTGCACGATGGCTTCCAGCTCCTCTTGTTTATTACCCATGCTGCGTGCATTAGTGTAGATGCACTTCAGTCGGGTCACTGCCTTCTTCCCCAGCTTTGCCATTGCCATTTCCCCCTGGCACAGCTCCAACAAGCCTAATTTCAGCCCCATCCACCTTCTTTCTTAGTTTAAAGCCCTTTCAACGAGCCCTGCTAGCTCCTGGGCTAGGATCCGTTTTCCCCTTAGAGATAGGGACCCGTCTGCGGTCACCAGGCCGGGTGCCGAGTAAAGCGCCCCATGGTCAAAAAAAAACAAAATTTCTGTGTTGGCACCAGCCTCTGAGCCACATGTTAATCAGGTGGGCTTTCCGTGTCCTCTCGGTACCCCTCCCTGCCACTGCAGGGATAGACAAAAACACCACCTGTACTCCCGCTCCATCCACTAACCGTCCCAGTCCCCTAAAGTCCCATTTGATAGCCTTCAGGCTTCTCTCATCAATATCATCACTGCCAGCCTGGACTATCAAAAGAGGGTAGTAGTCAGAGGGGCGAACCAGGTTGGGAAGCTTCCTGGCAACATCCCTGACCCTGGCCCCAGGGAGGCAGCAGACTTCCCTATGGGTAGGGTCAGGTCGACAAATGGGGCCCTCTGTTCCCCTGAGAAGGGAGTCGCCTACTACAATCACCCTTCTGTCTTTCTTGGTGGAGGCAATCTTGAGGCATGGAGTCAGCTTCCTCGCCCTAGGCATCCTCCTGGGTACTTTCTACCTCGTCCTCACCCACCGGTCTCTCAAGCTCCAGGGCCTCTAATCTGTTACGTAAGGGCACCTGGGAAGGTGGGGCCGGTAGGGGGGGGCGTTGCCTGAAAAGTCGAGCAGGGACCTGTCTCCATCCCTCCTCAACTCCTAGGTCGCCTCCCTCTGCCCGACAGCGACAGGGCAGGGGGTCCATTCCCATTTGGGGTGTCTCACCCCAGTACCTCTCCTTCAGACCCTACAGGCAGTCACTCCACCAGTCTATCTCCCGCTCACACTCCCTAATAGCCCTCAACCTCTCCACCTCCTCTTTGAGTTCTGCCACCAGGCGGACCAGGTCGTCCACCTGCTCGCACCTCACACACACAGCGCCTCTGCCTCCCTCAGATGGCAGCAACAGGCTCAGACAGTCCCTGCACCCAGAGACCTGAACTGCCACATTGTTGACCAGGCGATCGGTCTGGGTGGCCACAGACTTTCTAGAAAGAGCGCTCTGCCTAGTGAAGACCATTGCAGCCTAGCTATCGGTCAACAGCTGTTAAAGCTGTTGTTCTTATGGGCGGGGGGAAACTCTGCCCTCCCTGCTCGCCCTGCCTGCGCGAACTGCCGCACAAACTGCCGCACAAACTGCCGTGCCCCGCCCTTCTGACGTGCCACTCCCTGTTTGCCCTGTTCGCCGCGCTCCCTAGGGGCTGCTTTTGAACGGCCGGGGAGGGGGCGCTGCTGGCTCCGCCTACGCCTCATCAGCCTCCCTCGCGGGGGCTGCCGGGTCCTGGCGGCTCCGTCAAGCGGCCTCGATGTCAGGAAAAAAAGCCCTGCATATCCCGATCCCCCGCTCCACTGCAGAACGCGTCTGCCCCGGAGCCAATCGCCTCGGCAAGAGGCGTGTGTGTTAGCGTGTGTACTTGTAAGTGTACATACAGATGTGTGTGAATTTATACATATATATTTGCAGTAATCATAATTATGACCACCAAACACATCTGTATACCAACACAGATTACATTGGAAATCCCCTGTCAGGGCATTCTTGTTTACATTCAAGCAGACATAGCAGTTAACACCCAGCAAGATTCATAAACCATGAGAAAAAAAAAAAAAAAAAAAAAAAAGCAATGGTGAGCAGGGCTTACTAGCTCCAGTACAGCACTATTTTCATGACTGCTGCATTTCCACTTCCAAAGCTAATTTCCTTTTGGAGCACATAACGTAGCACATGGGCTCTGCATCAAGATGAAAGTAGACCCAGGACTTTGTATGAGGCAGCCCCATATCAGGATGTGTATCACCCCCCATCTCTCTTTATGTAATCCAGGTACTAAATATAGCCCAAAGCAAAAAAACAAATGGAGGACAGGAGGGGATAGGAAGGAGACAGAACATTTGTCTGTCAGGTTTATGTGAAATAATTGGCTAGAGAGGAAGAAAGAAAAAGCAAGAATGATGCTCTATTTACTTTTTCCTTCAGGCAGGGGAGTAGCAAGGGGGAATGTTTTGGAGTAAGAAATCTTTCCTGATGAACAGCAAAGGCACATCTCCTTGTATTCAAACAAGCCTTTAAATTGATCACATGGTGAGAATAACAAATTATATTGCAAAGGAGAAAAAATATTGTTTATTTCAATGTCCAAAGTAATTTCTGTTTCCCCAAACACTGTGAGAAATATCTGACGTTGTAGGATTGATTTTTCAGTATGATTTGTCTTGGATTGAACTGGTATGTGATTGCAGATAGCACTCAAAACACAGCACACACAGTGCACACAGCTTCATGTTATGCACAGGTCCTTTTATTATTATTTTTTTAATCACATAATTAAAGACAGTCATTTGTAATCATTTTGTGAAGTTAAAAGCTACTGCACCTGAGCAGAAATGTTCTGAATACAATTATAATTGTTATTCTCAGCCTTCATTTGTCACTATTTGTCATCAGTATCTGTATGTTCATAGGATAAGAGTGTCCCCACATGGACTTCCCTGGGAACAATGTATGGAGGCCATTGGTCCTGCCACCATCATTCCCCATTCCCCACCTGACATCTGCGGGTTTGGCAGAGGGTTTTCTCTACTCTGTTCCTGTTTCCTAAACCTTTCCCTCCAGAACCACAGGCACATTGGGACCAAGTGTGCTGTGGGGAGGAAGAGACGGAATGTGTCACCATGGCCATCAATGGTGACTAATAGACCTGCAATGCACAGCAAGGAGAGATGAGAGAGAACTTTGATCCTCATCCCATTGATCTCATGATGGAAATAGATGTTACTAGGACTTCATTAGGGAGAAGAAGAAGACGGGAGTATGAAGAGAGGAGCGTTTTCATAACACCAGATGGAAACTGCCTTTCAAGAAGGTATGTCAGTGTCATGAACAGAGAAAAGATAATTAGAAAAAGAAACAGGTATTTACTCACCTGGAGATATTGGAACTGAAGAAATAACACTGTCTGGGATGCAGAACTGAAGCAGGATATCACAGCTAAAGTGACAACCTGGGGACTGGCATCAAGGCTTTAGCAAAAACTGAGGCTGAGGACAGACTGTGACTGGTAGAAAGAACAAGATGTAGTGCCAGCTTTTGGCTTCCTGACTTCCCTTAAAGACATCTATCTATACATTAGTGACTAAAGTTGTTGAACTTAAGTACATCAGTCACAAATATATGTCTATATTGCTTTGCTTTTCACTCCATTAACAAGGAAACATGGCTGCTCTTCACATGCAGCTGTGGCCGTTATTCTGCTGTTGACCTGAAGATGACTAGTAGGACTGAAAAAAAATAAAAAGTATTCTTCTTTAATGAAACTGCTACCAGTAAACACAAACAGTGTTGGAGAAGCTGAAATAGAGCTTTTGATTAAACTAGACAGACTAGCTAGAAGGGTATGATTGTTCTTTTGCTATTTTATATAAAAAAGCTCTCCAAAATGCAAAGTGAGAGTTGGTGCAGAACTGAAAAAGTGACAAAATACAACTGCTCCCCTAAGAACTTTGAACTGTTAAAGGTCTCTGTCCCTCTTAACCTACCTGTAGGAAGGTTAAGGGAAGCAGAATGTCTTCTGGACTGATTGATCACGGTACTAAGAACCTGCCACTGATATCGACTTTTTGCTCCTGTGTATGTCTGCCTGTTTTGAGTGTCAGACCACATTGGATATACCACAGAACCTCAGACTTCTCAGAAGTACAACCCCTTCTAGGCTGATCTCTCGGTTGGCTGGAGATCAGCTTCCCCAGGGCAAGTGAGAACTCTCTGCAGTTATTCATTGTGGGTGTAACTGCTCATCTCTCTGCCTTGTGGGAATTATACCAGAGGCAGCAATTCAAGACACTTCACAGTACCTTTGATATATCTTTATTTAAATATTTGGAGTTAATAATGACAGCAATACCTACTCTTCTTGGTATAAGTGGTTGTTAGACCAATAGAAAAAATATTGCTTTTTCTAACATTTTGCAGCTCTTTTTTCATGATGCCCCAAAAGGTCATAATCCTCCATTTCACAACATTGTGCTAGACTGACAAAACACCACAGCTGAAATTAGGACTGTGTCTATCATTAACATGCTGGTCCTTAGAGCATTCAGATTAAAGCTGTTTGTTTGCATTTCAGATAATGTGAGAGGAACTGCTTCATTAGTCACCCTTTAAATAATAAAGAAAATAAATTATTTTTATTTGTTTTCTTTTCAGTGAGGAAAAATTACTTGCTCATTAGTTATTGTTTGTTCATTTACTGTCATATAATGTGGATCAATTGCTAGGAAATTAGTCTGTATTTCAATCTACAAAAGAAAAAATTGGCATATGAATAGTACAGGAAGTCAATTCTATAAAGGTGACAAAGTGATTTATCTTTAATGCATCTTTTTTCTAGCAACCTTGGGGCCACTCAAAAGCCAAATGCTGCTTAGATCATCTGTATGCATATTATTCAATCATTTTAAGCAGAATTGGAGCTGTTTTCCTTTCTTCATTAACATATATATTAGGCCCAATCTATGCTCAAACCTTGCATTAGCCTACATTGATTGCAACATGAATGAAGCTAGGAATATAGTTCTACAATTCCAGTGTAAATGCAGTTATACCTGTGCACCAGTACTTTCTACTGACATAACTTGCCCACTTATATAAGCAACTTCTTGCACTGCTAAGAGAGATGAAGACGTGGAACTTCACGTGTAGTAAAGCCTTAGGCTATGAAATTATGAACAAAGCCAGCTAGAAAGTGAGTTTAAAGAGTCAGGTCATTTGCAATTATTCACTGGTAAATGTAAATTTATGTTAAGTTTATTGCCTTTGAGAAAAAACAGCATTTGCTACCACAAACGAATTGTGGGAGAGGACTCTGCCCAGTGCAACTACTATAGATTAATTGCTTACCTGTAAAATCATCCCCTGTAGCATGTTTTGCACATGCCTGTGCCTCTACACTACCGCTTCTTTCTTATGTTAATGTAATAAAATTAGAAAGAAGGAAATCTCTAGCTGGACTTTCCAGTGTCTGAATTGCCTGTTACCATATCAAGCCCATACTTATAAATCAAGGTATATTGAAAAAAAAATATTTTGAGGTCTGTAGTCTACAGTCTGATCCCAAAATAAAATATCTTTCAGAAGAAGGTTTAGTGGGTATTTAGTTTTATCAAAAAAATTAACAAATGGAATTGGCATGCAGAGATACGCAGGGAGATTCTCTGTTCTTGACAATTTTGCTCTTTCAAAAAGGTGATTGAAATAATACTTTTGGTAAGAAACTCAACACTTCATTTGTATTTTCCTAAGCTTTCGTCAGCTTTCCTGTTATGTCTTCATATACAAAAGAATTTGTTACCACACAACAGTCATAATTAAAGAGTAATTAGCACATTTTTTCTATTCCTGTGTTGAGCTGGTTGGGTCTAGGAAAAAAAAGATATAATGAAAGTAATCACGTCTGTATTTTAGTCTTGAGAGATCTGCTGACAGCAGAAATTGCAAGTGTGACAACACTGCTGAGCTGCTGTGAGCTGCAACCAAGCTATTGGGCAAAAACAGGGTCTGGGCAATTCCTCTCCTGGCTCCTGATTTTCTCTCAGCGGTTTCCACCAAGCCAGGCTCTTTCCAACACCAGCAGGGCCGTGATCTGTTGTACTGGCAACTTTTTGTTTTCTGTTCTTTAACTTCCTTCAGAAACAAGAGAAAAAGAACGTTTCCTGGAAACCAAGAAGAGCGATAATTTAAAGGTTGGAAAGCTTGGAAACCAGATCATTTACTTATAGTTTTAGATATGAAAGGAGAAAAAAAAAAAATATATATATATATTATATATATATATATTTAATGCTATGTTATTTAGAGGGGGAAAGATAAACAAAGTTCTTAAAGGAATATGTCTTCCTTTACAAGACATATCTCATTTTTGGACATGCCTTAGAGTCATAGTAAATGGTTTCACAAATGTTTACTTCAGGTCATAATGAGTAAAGTAATATAACGTAATAAGATGACACTTTTATGTATGTAGACTTTTATCATAAATGCTCATTGGGTTCAAATGGGATGTGATTACATTTTTGGATTTATGTTTTAATTTTTTTTTAATTTTTCTTTTCTAATTTTTCCTGGTATATATGGAAAATGTCTCTATTAAAATATAAAGTTTTAAAGGCTTCGGCATAAAAATTGATGACTTCATTGACCATCTTCAGTCATTTCCAACTTCATTTTTGTCACCATTACATAAAGCCTGACTACTTACAGAACAGGGTCTTCCCAAATTTCTTTGGTATAACAGGGCTTAGACTGCAACTGGAAATGTAGGAAACATTTTTAAAAACTCAGAATGCTGTTTAACATGTAGAAACTTATTACTTTTTTTTCCCCCTTCTTCTTCTTTTATACAGTTAGAGTGACAATTATTTCAGTGAGTTAAGATTTTTATTTTTTTATTTTTTTGGAAAGCTGGTAACTGTTTTTCAACTACCACATGTTAAACTTGTAGAAAAAAGGAAATGGATATTTTTTAGGTCTGAAAAAGTATAGAATATCTCCAAGCACTTCTATTCTGGAAATAGCTGCTCTGAGTTTAATTTAATTATGCTACTCAATTAGACAATCTGAGAGAAAATTGTGGATGGCACCAGTCAGTAAAAAGGGGATGTTAGAAAAGGAAGAGACGATACGGTCATCAGCTCCTGTGGGATGGAAAGAAAAAATTAGTAATTATCACCTGTGGAACACTGAGTTATTGGGAGATGGTTTGGGAAAAACTGCAGTGTGTCTCAAAACCAATATCTCAATTGACTCTATGACTTTTAGTGTCTTTGGAGGTCATTAGATTTTGAAAGCTATATTTTATGAATCCCTGCAACAAAAGTGACATCAACAGTTCTACACAAAATTTTATACAGTGATCCAGTCAAAGAACTTATATTTACATAATTCAGCTTTATATCCAGTATAAAATCAATGGTAATATCGAAACCAGAGGGTTTCATTATTATTATTATTATTATTATTATTATTATTATTATTGATGTTAATACTATTGCTACTATTATTGTGTAGATCATATGTTAACAATAAGAAGGAGAGAAAGGTCTTTCAGTATTATGCAGGCATATATTTGATTTGAAGCCTTCACTAAGGTATTTGAAACCAGTGAAGGTGATAGAAATGCTCTCAGTGAGAATTTATTAAACAAAAGATGTCTTACAATTATGAATTCAAACCCATGGTTACAGTTGTTCACAAGAGCTCTCATTCTAGCTAAATAACACTGTTTAGAAATTGTAAAATAAAAGGGTTTGCAAACCCTAAGTAGTTCACCTCCCACAGTATCTCTGAAGTGCAGGTAAATTAGCATTCATTTTTTCAAATGGCAAACTGAGGCAGGAGTTATTAAAACTTCTGATTCCACAGAGCAGCTGACTATTTCTACACTTTCTGCTTTAGGGGATCTTCTCCAGGAAGGATTTCAGACCACTTTCATATCTGTACAGCACTGCAAATTATGAAAGGGACCAGAGCCCAAAGCACCAATAACATCCAAGATCTCTTTGTTACATGAGATTCCAGTTACCCAAACCTAGCAAAAAGTGTCTCTCACAAAAGCATCATAAGAAAGGCAAAAGCTACATTGCAACATTCCCATATAACTGCTTTCCTTTCCTATCATAAGACAGCAATTCAAACAGGAATAACGGCAGCTGGCAACCAATGAGGAGCACTTGAAACCCAGCAAAAATGAGTCACTAAGTAGAGGTTGATTTTTAGCCAGAAGTTAGATTAAAATATATTGAAGACAGCGGGAGTTATATGAAAGTGTTTGATTTCACCATGACAGTGAACTTTCTCAGGTTCAACCTTACTTTGTTTTCCTCATTTTATCAATTCTCTCAATTCCCAGAAAGTCATACAGATAAAAACAAAATTAGACAATTTGTAGTTTTGTGGGTTAACTAGGGAATAAGGTAAAACATGAGAATGTATTAGTCTAAAATGTTTTGAAGCTGAGGACTTCAGAAGTTAATTACAACAACATTTAGATGATGTTTGGCAAGATAAATCACCCAGTAGAGACCTGGTTGTACTGGGTCTGGCTGGGATGGAGTTAACTTTCCCTGCAGCAGCCCATACAGTGCTGTGCTCTGCACGTGTAGCTAGAACAGCACTGGTATCACTCCAGTGTTGTGTCTACTGCTGAGCAATACTGACACAACATCAGGACTTCCTCTAACCCCCCCACCCCCAGAGCCACCAGGCTCGGGGTGGGCAAGAGGTGAGGAAGGGACATCACCAGGGCAGCTGACCAAGGGATATTCCATGTCACATGATGTCACACTCAGCAATAAAATGTGGAGAAAGGAAGAAGAGGGGAGGGATGGGCTCTCATTGTGAAAACATCTGTCCTCCTGAATGGCTACATGCGTTGAGGCCCTGCATCAAGGATGTGGTCAAGCATCGCTTGTTGGTGGGAAATAAAGAGTAATTTCTTTCCTCTGCACTTCCACACAGCCTTTGCTTGTTTTTTTGTTGTTTGTTTTGTTGTTGTTGTTGTTGTTGCTTTTCCCCTCTCTCCCTTTCCCTTTTTCCTTTAGTCAAATTATTTAATAATAATTTTCCCTTAATAATTATTTTTCCTTTAATTAAATTATTCTTATCTCAACCTGTGAGTTGTTTCTTTCCTTTTCTTCTTCCCCTTCTGAGAAGGGGGAGTGAGAGAGGGGTTTTGATGGAGTTCAGCTGCTTAGCAAGGTAAAAACACCAGTTCTTTCCCAGATTTTGCTGATACTGCATGTTTTGCTGGAGGTTAACGTATGCATTTTTTTCACATAAATCTTCTGCTTTGTCACCACTGGCAACTCTCTCATCTTCTGTAGTCATCAGTGTCACAAAGTTGATGTTTTTTAACTTCTCCCTTCATTTCTGTTCCCCTCAGTATTTCCATTAAATTCTGCAGCTCTTTCTTACATATCTGAAAAATCTAGTCATTTCGCTTTGTTCCTAAGAGCAAAACATGTGTTCCTACAATATTTTGCTTCTTTACTTTGCTGCAGCAGAAAATATTGTTGCCATTAAACCTGGCTCATACTCATTCCTGTCATTTGTCCTCTTTTTTTTTTGTCCTGTCTTTGTCCTCTCTGTCTCCTTCTGCAACTTAGACCCCACTGCCTTCTGCTCTTCTGCCTTTTCAGCTGATATCTATTGCCTTCCTCCCCTCACAAGGCAATCCTGCAGGTCTTCCCAGATGATTGGTTTCATGTTCAGCTATGACTCCCATTGCTTCTTTGGGTCTATCACATTTGTGTGTGATATTTATGAAGGAAATAAAGTATTTAAAAAGAGGAAAAAGAAGAAAACTAAGATTATCGAGAAGCAAAATCAATAGGAAGGAGAAGCCTGAAGTTTCATATACGTATAAGAACACACACATATAAATATATAAAATTTTAATAATGCATATCTGGTTTAGAAAAATTTTCATCTTCAAAATGTTGAATTAATTACTATTTTTAGGAACATATTCATCTTTCCTTTATCTTCAAGAAAAAGTCGTATTTCTCTATTTTTCCCCATTCCCTTCAAATTCAGTGGAAAATTATTGTTTATGTCACACATGAAGGAACAGACACTTGTATTTCTGCTTCTCTGGGATTTTTCTTTTTAAATTAATTGTTTACTTTTTTGTTTGTTTGCCTCTCTGTAATCTTTGTTCCCTTATCAGATTTTTATCTCCTTTGTTTAGCTTGTTTCAATACATCATTTGTTCTGCTCTCTGTTATGTTCATCCCTTTCCCCTGTTTTATTGTTAAACATTATATCAGTATTATTTGCTTGAATCTCTCCTGTCTCACTTGTCCTCATATTCATTCCTTTTCCCTCCCTGTATATTTCTTCTATTACAGAAGATATTCGGATTCCTGGCCACAAGCAGGAAAAAAATAATTTTCTGGAGGTTTTGGGGTGAATAGAGTCAGACACAGAAGGAAGTTTCAGGCATATTAATAAGTCTATTTTTGCCTCCAAACTGTGCTTATGAATTATTTTTAAACTACTTTTCTGAAAATACAGACCTCTGTGAATCTCGGTGATGCCTGGAATGAGCATCATTTGAAAGCAAATCATCTGAAAAAAATAATGCTGGGGAGAAAATAAGTATAATTCCAGTGGTTTTGAGTGACACTGTTTTGTGTGGTCACTGGTCATTTGGCTGGTTGGTTTTGTTTTCTTTATGAAGTTTGTTCTTGCATTTTTGTTGTAGAGACATTATTACTGTATGCTAGTAGTGTAAATTAAAACTGAACATCACATTTCCCACATAACAAAATAAGATAAAACCACTTGCAGCAATTCCCAAATAAAATGCCATCACCTTTTGTACTGAGATATGCACAGCCAAAGGAGTTTTTCTTGTTTTGCCTCTCACATTTTGAGGGCATATATAATGTGAACCTGACTTTAAACAACTGGAAGCAATGCTCAACAACTGTACCAAAGGGCAGGATCAAGCCCTTTGTATTTATCTCACATATTCTGTACTGCTGTTCATAAAGTCACAGGTAGTTAAATAGGATAACTGTGCAGTGGCTTCAATAGACACTGAAAATTCCTAGCATTTCCCAAGAAATACACATTTTAAAGAAGAGCTCTTTTAAAACTTGACATACAACATGGTGGTTGTTTTACATTTTCTTATGTCTAAAAGCATCTGGACTTTTTCTGGACTAGCAGTTCTGCTTCTTTCTTTCTTTCCTTTTTCTTTTATTTATTTTCTTTTTCTTTCTTTTTTGTTTTTCTTTCTTTGTTTTTAAGGTAAAAGAGGTTGTCTCAGAGCCTGGGGTGGGGCAGAAATGAGCAAGGTGACCTCCATGCTCTTTCCAGCCCTCTTCAGGTTTTTCTAGCCCTGTGGTCCATGATGCTGTTTGACAGGAGGCCGTGAACATGGGTAAGAACCACAGAAGCATAAGCAGCTCCTTCCCAAAAGGCATTTGTGAACAGTTTCAGGCTAGCTTGAAACAGACTCCAAACTAAGAGTATGCAAGTTAGCCCAGTTAAGCAGTGTAGGTAAGGGGCTATGCCCTGACACAGTCAGTGGGTCTGGAAATGTGGCTGGCTCACCTCCCACCAGCAGAGCTGGGTCCTGACTGTTGGCACTGAATTATAGGAATAAATATATCTAAGTTTATCAAGTTCAATAGCTGCCTGAATTGGGGACAATAATTTATAATGTTCTATATAAGAAGAGTTGGTGGTCATGACTGTAGTAAGATAAATGGTGGGGGCATCCGTTAAACACTAGTTCCAGTGACAGGACAAACTGGAATAGTCCATTTGTCTACATTTTCTGCAGGAAACAAGCAGAGAAAAATAAGGCAGCAAAAACACATATTCATAGGCAGATCCACAGATTATGTTTTCCTGTTTGAAGAGCTTCTTTTCTCTTGAGAGTCATGAAGCACATATAACCAGTTTAGTTAAAAGCTAAATTAAATTGCTTATGCAAGTACTGAATAAAAATTCCATGCTTACCCAGGCACTACCAGAAAAAAATGAATCTGGATGAACAAAAATAGGAATTTTAAAATATAATAATTTTCAGCTTCAGTATTCAAAATATGGTGATCTCAAATTTTAGTAAATTAGTGTAAATCAAACCAATGATGTTTTAATTCTGAAAAATAGTTCCCATATTATTTTTAACTGCAACACTTTTAATTCATAGCTCAAGTGAACTTTAAATTATTTTTCTGCACCTGCAATATAAATAATGATTAACACCTTACATAGTGTTAACTTTTTATGATTTTGTTTGTTTGTTTGTTTGTTTTTTTATGTTAGGGTGAATTTGCCTCTTTTGAGCCTTCTTACAGTTGAGTAAATTCTCCAATGACAATAGGGAGTGTTGAAAGGGAAACATCAAAACAGAATGTAAGATAAGATGTGGGTGGTGCTTAGCCTATCTTAATTCGGCAGATGCACAGTGTGCAGAGAATTGTAAAGGACTCACAAGTCCTGACTGTGGACTGTAAGATCCTATTCTCATCTGCATTTCATCCTTTCAGTTATTTGCGTGTGGGTAACAAAGAATTTACCATTTCTCTGCAACTGCTCCTACCCAGCTCCTACCAGACAGTGCAGAGCAAATATGCAGAGTTAGACTGTAAAAGTACTTGGAGATTTACATGAAGTGTGAGGCCATACGGTACTGAGAGATCTGCATGGCCTAGCATAAACTGCACACCAAGTCCCTGCACTACTGTCATAAGTACCATATGCTTATGAGATACCACTTGGCTCACATATAGCTTGCTTTCTCAATAACTAACCAATGACTATCCATTTGCAAGATGAGATGCATCACAAGGCACAGGGTCAGAGATGCTAAAAAATAGGAGATGGCCCACAGAAGTCAGTCTCTCAGGTATTAATATTCTCAGTATTTCTTTGCTTTAAATGCATACCCCAAATCAGTGGCAAGTTCTACGTTCCCTTCCAGGAAGATGTCAGCTTTGTAATTTAGCTAATCAAAGTTACAATAGGGATAGATTAGATTAGCATTATATTACCTATCTTGATCTGGTGCACCCAGAACTACATCGCCTGTGCGGAACTGTAATTTTTCCCCTATTCTCTCTTGCCTTAGACTTTTTTTTTTTTAATGTCTTCCCCTTTTTAGATCTTTCTATACATATATATTATTCATAATGTCAGCTACTCTGACTGCAATCGAAGACAGCAGACAGCACCATGCAGTAGAAGTATTGGAAAAAGTAGAATGCAGTATTGGAAAGTATTGGAAGAAGTATTGGAAGAAGTATTGGAAGAAGTATTGGAAAAAGTCCTGTATCTACTTGTGAGTGGGACATTCTCTGCTTGGAAGAAGGAGCTCATGTATTTATCCCCTGTGCAAGAGTTGTGTAGGCCAAAGGAGTAAAAGAGTCCAACCTTTGCAGTTGCTTGTGTGGCCAGCAAAGGACCAAAGCAGTAAACATCTGTCATTTAGTATCCAAGCCATGCCAACTACTATCTAGCATAGCTGAAATCCAGAGCTACAAAGAAGACTACTCTAATACCTTCCCACTCCATTTACATTAAGAGGAGACAGGGAAGTTCAAAGGCAGATGTTTGTGTTTCTTACACTATTCTGTGCTTGTTTGGCTTTCCAAAAGCTGCTGAACTTGTTTAAAAGCATGGTGCCATGGTATCTAAAGCCTGTTTGCATTTTTGCTTTCTTTTGGTATCTCAAAGGAATATAAAGAAGCACGAAGCATGGATATTCCAAAATATATATCAGGTCATTTCTGTAAAAGTAGAGCTGAAAAGTATAACTTATGCTGATGGCATGCTGCAGCCAGAACACTTACAGTACCTAAAGTGTTCATCTCCTTTCATTTGCTACAGAATTGCAGATCATATAACAACAGAGGCTAAGTAGATACAGCTGGAAATTAGTGTCATTTATCTTTAAATGGCAGGATAATGTTACACTTGATGTCAATCTTTCGACACATTGTGATACACCACATCCTTTTCTCATTTCTTTAACCTGGGGTATTATCCTGTTTGGAGTGCTAAAAGTGGTTTTGGAAAGAGAAGTGCTATTTAGGAATACAGACGTGTATGTAAAATGGTGGTGGCAGTAATGTGATCTCCTTATTCATTTCCTGTGGACACTTATTATGTCCAAACAGTTTTTATTCCATTTCACCTTTTTTTTCCTTATCCTTTAAAGATCCCTTGTTTTTCTGTTCTACTGAGAACAGCACCCTAGCAGCACAACTTATATCAAGAGCAACTTCCCTCCCATTTTTCTGTTTAATGCCCTTTGATTTAATAAATTGGTTTGGGGTTCCTTTAACTGCTTTATGCCCTCCTATAATGAGCTAATTAAAGACATATGAGGTCTCTTTATTATGACATATGGAGCCTGTTCTTTATGTATTACTTGTTTCTTCTTTGAACCAGATCTTTCTTTCCTCCCACAGTCTTCTCTTACTGGACTGTAGTTGTTTTAGTTTGGTTGGTTTTGGTTTTTGTTTGTTTGTTCATTTAAATTGGGGCACAGAGGGTTAGTTCTCACTTTTTTTCCAGCACAGTACTACAAGGTTTCCCTAATTCCTTTTTTTTTTTTTTTTTTTGGTAGCTTTACACACACAAACACACACACAAAAAAAAAAAAAATGGTGGGGGGGTGGAAATACTCTGCAGACCATTAGCTTGTTGTGGTTGATTTCTGAAGAGGCAGAAATGGGTTTTCAGCTTTCTTTGCAACAATATAGCCTAGTATTTGCCATTTGAACTTTCTGTGAAGGGAGTGCTGGACCTTTATGCTTATGCTAACTATCATTCATCAAACTAACTTCAGTGATCAGTTCCAAAGATATGAACTGTAGAAGTTTGTGGCCAGACTCGTAAACTGAAGACACTATTAGTTTCTATTTTACTGTTCTATGAATCAAGTTTTTCCACTGTATTTGACTAGCATATTCTCCTAAGGTGTAAAGAAAGCCTTGGGTTTTTTGGAGCAGAGAAGCTTCCCAGTGTTATGCAAGGAAAGCTCAGATCTTTGCTGGGATGCAAACAGTATGCTGGTGGGTATCCTTCATCTCAAGTTTTAGGTTGAAGAGAGGTTCCAAAATTTGTAAAGTTCCACATTTCAACCCGCAGTCAAGACCAAGCCAGGATCTCCATCTGGGCCTTTCATTTTTTCTGTATTCTTTCTGGCTCTGGATGTATTAGAATAGCTCATGAGGCTCAGCTCTCCTAAGGTTGTTTGAAAATTATGTTAAAATCTGCCTAAGCAATATGCTTTTCCCTGACAAGTTTTTAAATGCCTAAAGTTAACAATAGATGATATTAAATTAGTGTTTTTCATCTCCATTTTCTCTAGCCATTTTCATCAGCCATGTGTGCTTCATAAGAAGGATAAAGTTTTAGGGGGAAGAAAGAGCTGAGGAGATTAGGTGATAGTAGGAGAAATGCGAATGATGGCAAGGGAGAACTAGGTCTTTAAATCAGCTAGACGATAGGTAAGTGAGGGAAGAAGGGTAACAAAATGGAATAAATATCCACAATTAACACTTAATTTAGGAAAGGCTCATACTTAGGTTGGTGGCAGAGCCCTGGCAATTCCCAGCAGTGGAAGAAACACTGGAAGAAGCGCATACCTCACAGATGGACTATGTGGAAAGGGAATCCCTCAAACCCACCATGTAACCGTGCAGCTCACACTCCATCAGTACACATTAATTTTACCCCTTCCCTGGATTATTTCAAATTTTGATTGTACAGTATTTGGTACAACTCACATCACAGATCATAACTACTACCGGAATGCACTTGCTTAATCACAAATTTAGGTCTCAGTAGTGCTTGACTCTTAAGATGTTGAGAGGGCTACAGGGATTGTAGCTTGTAGGAACCCAAATCCGTACAAGAATCATGGTTATAGAGTGGCTGTATGATTTTTTTCCTATTGCCTTGAGAATAAATGACATGTACTCTTTGTCAACAGGAAATTATGTATAGCAAGAACTATGTTTTTTTAAGTGTGGATAATTCAATGAAATTCTATATAATTCTTGCACAATCAGTCAAGAGGAATAAAATTTGTAACTATACAGGGGAAATATGTTACACAATGCCACAGATATCAGGTATTCTTTGAAAGTAATATTTATTTATATAAAATATCATTTTATTTCTTTATTTATTGTATTTAATTTAATTTTGCATTAAGTTTTAGAGCCACGATTGATGAACTGCTTACTAATGTGCTAGTTAACATCCCACATCTATCAATAGTTCAAACTGAAGACTAAGCAGGGAGTTTCAGAAGAAAAGGGATAAGAAGAAGAAGAAGAAAACAATAACAATAACACAAAACAGCAATTCCACAGATAATACCTCTTTGTAAAGGCAAGTGGTCAGTGAGCTTTTGTGATTGTGTTATATTTTGTCCATTTGATTGTATGGTAATTATTGTGAGCAGAAGTAGAGCTATATTGGTCAACACATAGCTATGTAGATGCAGTGGTTTCCAGAGTAATCTCTCTTGGAACATGCAACTTTCCTTCCACGTACACAGTGTCACTAAGACAACAGGTCAGGAAATTGGTAGCTATCTATTCTCTTCTTGAATAATTCATTCTCCTAGGAGTAGGGGAACAGTAAATTTGTTAACTTCCCTTCCCTCTACCTCTGCTTGAAACCAAGAGGTACCCCAATCAAATTTCCAAGTTGTTTCTTTCACCATAGCAACTTGTTAGAGTTATTTGAAAACAAGCAGTTGTCTCCAAAACAGTGTCTAGTCAAGTTTTAACTTATACACCAGTCTTTTTTTTTTTTTTCTTACGAACAGGGAGGTATTTTCACCCATGCAAAATGTTAGTGTGTGATGATCAAAATAATCAGACTATCCTTGATTTCTTGTAGTATGGCTACCTTAAATCATTTTTTGTTCTCTGTTTTCACCATTTTAGTTGTAGCTGAAACTGTCATTGATTGCAACTACCTTAGAAACATCTTCTCTATTCACTCTTGAGACAGCTACATAGATTTGTGTTTTCTGAATCCCTAGTGTATTTAATACCTTCTCTTCACCCTGGAGAAGAAACCTTTTTGCCCCTCTAGCTTGAGTATTATAGCATCATTATATTTGTTGGTTCAATAGTAGGAATCACATCCTGTTATGTATCAATGGTCCTGAGACAGAAAATACAAAAAGATGAAAAACAATAGACCTATACATCTGCCGATGCTGGTTTCCCAGGTTACCTTAATCACATGTTATTATGTACAGAGTGCCAGCACGGTAGTCAGAAGAGAACTGACTAAAACCAATAATTTCATTGGGGAAGGAAATTTTGTTTTTAAAATAGTTCTTCTGTCACAAACCAAAACCAGGGGATCTTTAAATCTCAGCAATAGAAAAGTGGTAGTAAAAATGACATTGCAGGATACTATATTTATTCTCCCACCATGATTTCCACATTGCCTTTTCTTATTTCACAAGTCAAAACAGAGAAATAAACTGTTTTCTTGTATAAGGCAGTACAAGAAAGTCTCTATGATAATTTCATAATGATTTTTGCTATTTTTAATTGGTAAATGAGTTTAAGAGGACATATAAAGTTGAAAAAAGTTTGAAACTAGTGTAAAATTAATTATGGTATTTACTAAGTATAGACAATGCAGAGGGGTGGAAATGTAGAAAGAAAAACAGTTTATAATCTACTGTTTTGTATGCTCCTTTTGTTGACTGTGGTGCTATTACTTAGCTAAATCCACATTTAGTTCTCAGATTCAACAAACTACAATACTCTTCTAGTTATGCTTATAAACATTATGTCTGACATCGTGCAAAACACCCATGTATTACCTGTTAAAATCCTCCTACTAAAAAATCAGTCTGAATTAGTAACATGGGCAAGAAACCTCCAACTGGATTCTGCAGAACCTTCAAGGATGCTATGGCAGTGTTGTGTCAGCTGGGATGGACACCTCACCAGCTTTCTTTTTTCTTAGGTTAATGCATTCAATCAAGCATGTCAAAGTATGGGACCTGTCTTTGCTGCACCCTCACCTAGGGACAGCTGAGCTAATTGTCATAGTGTATCTTCAGAAATACATAGCTTAGAGAAATCCGAAAGAGTGCTCTGTATCTTATGGCTGGATTGTTTCTGGTACCCAAGCTAAATTAATATAGACTGACTACACTAAAACATGTACATAACTTCTTACTGCCTGTTGAGCTTTGCAAGTGGTTTCTGTATGTTCTTGTGTTATGCTGGACATTATGTAATGGCCTTTCCTCGTGGTCTTAAAATCAATGACACATTAGAATCGCTTTTTTGGTAGAAATAACTAACTCTGAGTAGCTGATTCTGTTCTAACATATTATTGTATCTCTGATGATATGTAGACATATCAATTTATATATTATTTTACCCAAACAGCAATTCTAATGTTTCATTATATATATATAAAAGCATCCAGGAACTACACATCAGCGTCAGTTTAGGTTACTTTTGGAGACAAAATCCTTTTCCTGACCCTTATTTCTAGAATACTGTATTTCCAAACCTATTTACTGAAACATTTGCTTATGACATAGAGTGATAACATAGTTGTTCTGCAAAATGATGGCTTTGAAATCCAGTCTGAAATGCAGAAATAATGTAGCTCCAGGTAACCACTTCCTTGCTGACTCTGAAGAGTCATTTTAGTGAGTGACAGCTCTTTTGATTCTGTCACCATCTCAAAAAGTCCCCAGAACACTATAACTAAGAAGAGCATAAAACCTCCAGCAATCAAAAAGCACTGAGGAAAGTCCTGAAGAGCTCCTCTTTTAAGAAACTAGTCCTCTGTGAGATTCAGACCAGGATACAGGGACCAGGATACAGGGACCAAAGTCTCCTGGTTTTAGTTCCTGGCAAAGACAATTTATGGAAGAAAGAGGCATATCCCCAGATTATTGTTTTAAAAACTCTGTTCTCTAAAGATTCTTTTTTAAGCATATAAATTATGGGGTTCTTACTGGTACAAAAAATCATGGATGGTTGTCCACCCACGCACTGATATAATCACCGATATTGGTGAGGGGGACCACTATTTTTCTTGCCTTATTTGCGAAGATTTTGCATAAGTACCTGTGTTATGACTTTAAAATCTCCCCCAGGATAGAAGGGCTTATCTTGTGTGTTACTATGTAATGTGGGGTGAGCCACCGAATCAGGCCATGAGAGCACCAGCAATCCCTGTGAGCAAGAAGGGTCAGGAATAGCAGTGACCAGACAAGCAGGAGGGAATAGTTATGTGAGCTCTGCAAAGGGATCAGGGAGGATACTCAGAGAATCCAACAGGGAATGTGTTCTGAGCAGGGGGAGAAAGAAAACTGGAAGGAGTGAGAGATCAAGGGCATTTGGGCATATGCCCATCTTCACCTACTCCTAGCACACCAAGTCTTTCAAATAGGGACAGTGTGGAGCAACCACATATACCTACCCATTAACCCTGTGCAGTCATGGCACCGTCTTGTCTTCCAGGCAGTATTGCCCCTACAGAAGGCTACATCTCTACTACTGCGCAGCAAGTCTCAAGACTTGGTTATTTCCCCTCAGAGGTGATGTTTGGCCCAGTTAACCCACTGATAGTATGTGAGGGGAACTCTGGTTGTGACACCTGCTTTATGTATTTGTGGTACACTCATTTGCTGTGAAAATGGGGACTCAGCACTGCACTGTCTCTGGTAAGACTTGGAGGCAATGACATGTGATGGATATTAGGTGGACCAGATATCTCTGACTCCCTCCTAAAAGAGTCTAATGTAACCAGCTCCGAAGGGCATAACTTCCCTGGTAGCCCAAGCAAACCTGAGCTTTCCTGACCAGACAGTTCAGAAACAAGACATTTATGACTAACATGCACATAACCCAGAGGTATCTCCCAGTAAATCCCACATTTCAATTTACAAAAAAAAAAAAAAAAAAAAAAAAAAAAAAAAGAGGGGGGGGATTAGTGTTTTCCTGAGGCAGAAATGTTGAAATAACCTACCAGTGAGAGACCCTAAATTTAACCTTAAAAAGTCTTTCTGAAACCCAGTTTCCCAGTTTTATCAAAACTTTCCCCCATCGCTATAAAGAAAGACATCAAGTTTGATTCATCTTCACATTAAGTTATGCTAGTATAATTGCATCTCTTCCAGTGGATTTACATAAATGCAGATTAGACCCACTCTATCTTGCATTCAAGTAATGAGATTTTTCAAGTTCTAGAAGGCATCATCTCTACCCCTTTAATGAGTTAATTCTCTTCTCTTACTAATTTAGCTATAAGAACTAGCAATACAGCAAGGTGAAATGTGATGTTATCATTTAGAGTCTTGTGTTTCATTTTTCTACCTATGTTTATAGCTTCTGAGATTCGTTTTAAGTGACAGAAAATATAAAATAAAGCTCAAGTGAGTTTTACTGTCTTTCACATCCAAATGGCAAAGACTAGCATTTTTTTCAGTGTTTTTGCTATAAATACTGATTCCTCTCAACAAAGACCCATTTTCTTTCAAAAGGTTTTTGTGAGTCTCAACAAAACCACTGTAATGATTTCATTTGCAATGAAACCTAAGAACCATGCACATTTCACGTAATTTGGAGTATAACTGGGAATGTTTTGTTCAGCTCTACTGCAAGCCAAGCAAGTAAAAAACAGAAGGACTTCACTGTAGTGCCTATGAGATGGTGTTAGCCCCAAAACCCTTCAGAGATGTTTTGCTGGATCCATTTTTGTTTCCTCTTTGTTAGTAACACAGTGAACAAAACAGCCTTTTCATAAGACCCTTTAATCTGATTTCTGCAGGTACAAACATGTATACTGGGAAGATTCAAGATAAATCTGGAGTCTTTCATCCTATGTACTATCTGCAGGTTCAGAAATCCTGCTCAGAATCAACAATCCTCTTTTTTTTCCCAGGGAGTTAGGGTCCTGAGCCTAGGGCACACTTCAGTTGCTGGCATGTGTTGGCAGTAATATCACCTTCTTTCATGTTGTGTCCTGAAAAAAGAAACCCAAAATCTCTTCTGTTTCTCTTCCAATCTCTTAAGTCATGTTAAACATTTAACAGTAAGTGTGCATATTTAGTGATTATAACATGATTTTTCAACAGCCTTTCCACAACCCACTGCTAGAGGAGCTCAAGCCTTCATGTTCTACAGCTGAATTTAAAAAAAAAAAAAAAAGGCAGAAAACCTTATGAACAAAGTTTGCAGTTACAGAAGATGGATAATCACACATTGTGACAGAGGATAAAGCAAATCACATTGGGTTCTAGGAAAAATTCATAAGCTATGGACAGTATTGAAAAATATGACTAGGTATTTTATATTACTTTAAGTGTTGCCTTTTCCTGAAATAACAGTCAATCATTGGCAGAGCTTGAAGCAGCATTCATTTGATCAAGTTCAACATTCTGTTCTGAGAACTGAGCTGTCAGCCAGCTTTAATTGCACACTACTTTGGATAAATTCCAGTGGCAAGGTCTAAAGATGACAGTAGCGGTATTTAGAAAAAGACACATAAGAGCAAATGGTTGCAAGGCACATGACTCCTCTAATTCATAGGCTTTGTTAGTGGGGCAACATCATTAAACTGCTTATCACAGTCAAAAATGTTGTTCTCTGCAAGCAGATGGTCAGCAATTGCATAATTTTATTTAGATTTTGATTTACATATTGGTCTGAAAAGATTTTAGTTTATTTATTTTACATGAAAATGAAGAAGACAGTTTGGTAGCTGCATTCTCCTACAGATATGCAGAATTAGCTTACTAGGACATGCTTTAGAAATGCATGTTTTTCTTCAAACATATTTTAATTTGCATTTGTGGCAAGAGGTTTCAGTCTTCCTTTGCCCACCACCGTCACCCTGTCATAGGAGATGAAATATGCTGTCATAGCACTGACTTTAATGAGCATTTCTGAACCAAGTTTACTGTCATGGCCCTAAGTGCACCAACTGGTCCTGATGGCCCTGACCAGCCACACCAGTGGCCTCTTCTCACATATCCTCACCCTGTTGGCTCAGGAGCTGCCTCTAAGCTCAGGCCTTTCCCTGGTCCTGGCCCGATCTGTCACTGCCAGCCCTGTCCCCAGTCCCATCCATCACCTGACACTATCTCACCTGCCGGTGCCCCAGCCACCATTCCCAGCCCAGCTGTGTTTTCCACCTTTGGACAGCGTGAAGAGGCCACTCAGGAAGCCCCTGCCTCATTGCCCTGCTGCCCCCCTGCCTTTCCACTGCCCATGCCAGCCATGCTGCACCCTGACACTCCCTTAGACATGGAAATTTCTAACAATTATAACTTTCCATGAGAAAGTTGCAAACATGATGACCATCACTCATAAAAAGCCTTCAGACAGCTCTAGCATGGCTGATGACCAGCTCTCACTCATACACATAAAAGAATGGGGGTAGGATTGACCCCCTCTTTCTGGTCTGGAATTATAATTTGAACCACATTTTTCACATCCAAAGGTTATTTTGTTTTAGCAAGCTATGGACTGAGTATGTGAGAACTCCTCTCAAACCTAAGAAATATTTAAGTATTTAAACAGCATGGAGAAGTGCCAGACAGACACCACAACCTTTCTTCAGGGATAAAGCTTTCATGTTCTGGGGGCAGGGTATCTGAATGAGCAGAAAATCCCAGGCATCTCTCTCCAACCCCAGAACCAGGATGAGGGGAGTGTCTGCAGCAAGAGCTAAAACTGTCTGATAGCGCCAAGAAACTCTCCTCAGTCTGGGAGAAAGTTAGAGATTTCCTCTCAGCTGGGCATGGTTCCTTCCACGTTATAGTTGGTGCCCTCATCTTTCAAGCTTACCCTTGGTCTTTCTGTTAAATCAGTCACCCCTGCCTCCCCACACTGCCACAAACACATGATGTCCCAAAGTAGTCCCTAGAGGGAATATCAAGAAATAGTGCTTCCCTGAAGAAATCTTTCTCATTTTCAAAACAAAAAAAAAAAAAAAAAAAGAGAGAAAGAGAGAGATGGCCTTCCTGGTCTTTACCTGATAATGATGAAGCTGAGAAGCATATCTGCAATTCAAATGTTAGATTAAGATGGCCAGCTGTCCTGTCTGACGTGATAATCTCTTTTTTTCAGTCAGGTGTACTTTTGTTTTGATGAACGACATTTGTCCTGCATTGTGGCTTTAAGCTACATATTTTTAAATTGTCCATTTCACAATGCAGATGTGAGGTGTTCTTGACTACCATGAAGAAGCTTGTTGAACGATTTTATTTTAATGTTAGAAAAAAATGAGCTGGCAATTATCTTGATTATCTTGGCATGGTACCAAAATCTACAGATTTAAAAAGCAGGATGAATGTATTTTATGCTTGTATTCAGACTGGAAGTGTTATAATGAAGGTTTTGCTTTGTTTCATTTGCTCTTACTTCTGGAGATCTTTGGAAGTGGTTTTGAGGGAGTGGGCCTTGCTTGGACTCCTGGTTGTATATTTTTCAGTTTATTATCACTTTTTCAGTACAACACAGATAAACCCTAACACGATAATTTACTGACATCTTAATTGCTGAACTTCTCTTTTGTTAGTTTTAGACTTAACTGAAATAGAACATGGAGCATATTTTTATTTTTAATAGGGCAGTCACTTGGACATAAAACAGCATAAATAAACTCAGCAGACACCATATAATTAACTTTATTCTGAAGAAATGTGATGGACTTGAACAGAGTCTGTTATTTTATTTGCTTTCAGTTCCCTTAAAGAAAAGAAAAAATAATAGCAGTTGATACACCCTGGAGGGTAGATGAACTCAGGAGAGAAATAGTTCTACATGCTGCAGAGTGTGGCAGGAGAATAAGATTCTCAGCAAGGGGCAAACAAACCAGGTCTCAAGGTCAAATTTCTCTAGGCACCAAAGAAAGCTTATGCATGTAGACCCTTTTGAAAGTCAGAAGGGCAATGAACTGACTAGAAGTTTCTAGTAAGACTAGAAGCAAGGACAAAATGGATAGAGGTAGAAATGTGTATAAAGCATTTTTACTGTTTTTTCTTCTCTATTTATTTTAGTTTTTTGTTTTGTTTTGTTTTCTTTCTGTTCAGAAAGCTAATCATTTTAGTTTAAGCATACTTTATATGAACATAAGTTCATTTAAGTTTATGAACATAAGTATATGAACATAAGTTCATTTAGTTTAAGATATTTTATATGAACATGGGAAAGGTATTTGCATGGAAAAGGTATGCACAGACTCACCTCAGAACACTGTCACACTTAAGGTCCTAGCATACAACAAAGAAAAGATTTTTGTCTTTTCAGATGAGTAATGAAAGATCTTGATCTAGTACTAACTATATAAACATACTAACTCTGTATGTTACAAAAAGCTTGGGAAGATTTGGGTTATGAAATATACTGCACTCCTAGATGTTCCTTCAGCTCATGTCTAGATTTCTGCAACCTGTCTACCTACCTAGATTCTACACTCCTGGGATAGAAGCATATATTAGATATTTTTACTTTTCAGACTCACAGAATCACACAATCACAGAATGGCTGAGTTTGAAAGGGACATCTGGAGATCATCTAGTCCAAAGCCCTGAACAAGAAAGGTTACCTAGAGCTCATTGCACATGATCATGTCCTGTGCAGGTTTTGAATATCTCCAGAGAAGGAGACTCCACAGCCCCTCTGGGTAACCTGTTCCAGTGTTCTGTGATCCTCACAATAACAAAGTTTTTCCTCATATTCAAATGGACCTCCTTTTGTTTCAGTTTGTGCCGATTGCTTCTCATCCTGTCACTGAGCACCACTGAAAAGAGTCTGGTCCTTCATTTTGACACTCTCCCTTAAGATATTTAAATGCATTAATAAGATCCCCTCTCTCCCCTCTCAGCCTTCTCTTTTCCAGGCTAAAAAGTCCCAGACTGCTCGGTAAGATATGCTACAGAAATTTGGAGAGGAACCTTTTTGACAGATGATTGCTGTCTTTGCAGATGACAATCTCAACACAGCTTTCCACAAGTCAGTCAGAAAGAACACAACTGGCATACTGGATAAACTAAACAAGAACTTGAAAATCAATATCTTTATATGGCGTATTTTATCAGAACTGCCAGGAGAACTAAGATAGCTAAAACATCTCCTTTCAGCCCTCTCTCTGCTCTGGACATGGTGAACCCATTGGAGGTGGAAACTGCCGCAGGGAGGGTGCTCCATGCAGATTTACCTGCTGTATGCCCAGATGTCCACCTGCAACCTATATTGCCATACTTCTTTGAACAAGAAGAGTGGAGTTTTGTGGCTTGTCTCACAAAGATTGGCACCATTTGCTCAGAGATGATGGTAAGGTTAACTCTCCTAGGGAAAAATTGCTATAAGGATTGTGCTGGTATGCCTCCCCTGTCTGATGTCAGACTGCAAATGAATAGACTGAGCAATAATCCTGTCATTCACATGCCTCATGAAATGTAGCCACCAAATCTAACCACCATGAAATCTAGCAATACCTGTGCTTGGTATGGATTTAATACTTGTAACCAGCTTTGCTGTCAAGGAGAAGTAACTTCAGACTTAATTATAACATGGGAACTACTTCTCAATCCCCTCTCTGGCATGATGCCATGCTGGTTGCCACCTCCAAGACACCCATTTGTAGGGTAAAAATTGGTTTGAATCTCATACTGTTAAAAAAAAAAAAAAAAAAAAAAAAAAAAGAGGAGGTAGTCCTTAGGAATCTCAGCATAGAAGCACTGTAGTGTATGTCCGTTTGAGGTCTATCCTTAAATGTTTTGAGCAGGGTGTTTGGATTAAATGACCAGCAGAAGTCCCTTTCAACCTGAAAGTAGTCTGTGATTCTGTTAAGCATGAACTCGTATCATTGGCATTCGGTCAGGGCTGAGCTGCATGACACTGTGTGTGCATCAGTCATCAGCAATGGAATTCTTACCATTCGCTAGCTGACTCGTCAGTCACTACCATTTACAGCATTTCTCTCATTTCCCTTCCAAAAATACTTCTGAGTCCACTGACTTTTTGAGGAACCTCACAGACTGGTTTATTTTCAATTTGTTTAGTGTCAGTTTGACATTGGGTCAACAAAACTCAAAGCCTGAGTAATAGCTGTCATTGGGATCAAAGCTTGTTTGTTCAGTTTTATGAATAGTTCCTCTTGTGCAACTGCAGTTGGTCTTCCTGAGCAGCACAGGCCTGCAAAGCTATTGAATGTGAGCCAGAGGAATTTCTGATGAATGATTTCTTTCAACACTTTCATTGTATTTATTTTTTAATGTGAAAACAGACCTGAAAGTCTCAAGGCATAAGGTTGTCTGGGGATCTAGGTGAGATCTGAGCCATCAGAATTTTCCCAATCCACTTACTATTACAATAGTATAAGACAATGGAAAGTATTTCCACCGGTCTATGAGCCAAAGCTGTCTATTAGGTATGCGCACAGATGCAGTATAGATGTAGCCACTGGTGAATACCTTGTTGACAAGCTTGAGGAGCACAGTGCTGTGATTGAGAAGCACAGTCTATTACTACCTGCTACCACCCATTGAGATTTTCTCCTTAGTGTCCACAACTAGTCCAGCCCAGTCAAGGTAATTGCTGGTACAGATGATGATGCTAAAGAAGTCTGGGGAGATAGCAATTGTAAAATCTCTTATATTTCCCACATTTAGAAACAAACAGGAATATGGGTGATAACAGACCTTCACTGTTTTCTGTAACAAATATCCCACCATTTCCTTGGCCTGGAGGTTCTGCAGTCCGTAATACAGTAGTTTATTTCATAACAAAAATTTCTGGCTAGATTCACAGCTTTAGGAGAAAGACCACGTCCTCTTAGATGTATTTGACAAAACTTCCAATTTTCAAGTCTTCCTGATACAGCCACTCAGACAACAATGTTGCTCTGCTCCTTCCTCAGCAGCTGGTGGGTTGACTGCTGACAAAATCTTACATGCAATAGCCCATTTCAAATAAAAATGTGGGCTCTGTCACTGTGACTGTCACTATTGTCAGGTGGAAGCATTGACAGAAATTATACTAGTCTATTACCTCTGAAACCCAATATACCTTACCCATTTCCATCTTGCCCTGGGATATGTCTTTCAGCTGTTGTAAGATGCGCTGAGATATATGGTCTGTCTGAAAGTTGTGGCGAGGTAGGACATAACCTCATAAAGCCCATCCTTGTGTTATGTCAAACCTTCCACACAAACAGGTCAGTTATGGTCTGGGTTTCTAACCTCTCATTGATGAAACCATGGCAGGGAGGTTGCTAGCTGTTGGTTGAGCAATATACATAGACCGGATGGGTTTGAGCCAGTTTCTGTGTCTTTCCCATCCAAGCAATTGCAAGGAAGCATGTCAGCTTGTACCCCTTTCCCAAACCCCACAACTCCATTACCTGCTCTAAACACGGTCCTTCTGCAGCTTCTGCTTGGTGCCGTCTGCTCATCCAGTCCTCCAGCAGCCAGGGCTGCCCTGGTATTTCCATGCTCATGAAAAGTATGTGCTAGAACAGAGGACTGCTATGGTTTCAATGATGTTAACTCAGGCAAGTCCTTGAAAAATATATAAAAAAAGGACAATTATCTCTACAGCCCAGAGACAAGAAACATTTTAACCTAAATGATATTTTTTCCATCATGGGATAGGTGTCCAAGCTTTTTTGATTTTTTTCAACAGCCCTGTTGTGACTTTATCTTTTTTAAGTGGATTGAAGATAGTTTTCATGATAACCACAAAGGCAGAATATTGTAATATTTTGGCTTGTGAAGTTGCAGAAGAGTTTGATTTTTTCTAATTACAAGATTTATAAGTAGGGATAATAAAAGATTTCATAAAACTATGATTAATAACTTACAAATGGAGCTTGAATTTCTGAAACAACATTCAAATAAAATCAATTCCTCTTATATGAATACTTCAGAACTAACTAAAAAATTGCTTCTTGGTGAAAAGCTAAAGATCTTATGAATTGCATTAATGAGTTTAACAATAATGTCCTTAAGTGCATAGAAGAAGCAAAACTTGCTTCTGAGTCTGCCAATGTTTAAAATTAAAAGGGAGTGCCAGGTAAATGTTGAAAACAAATATAAGGATAATACCAATGCAGATAAAAGATGAAGAGGTATATTCAAATGTTTGAATATAAAATGTGTACCTTGTAAAAACATGAAAGTACAAGTTGAATTTTCATTGTCAGAACTAAGAAGTACTGCATGAGTGAAAAGATTGTTTTCACCTATAAATTCTTTATGAAGAGATAAAAAGATCTGTTTTAGCATTGGAATTATTAATATTGTTATAATAAACCAATATTTTTCAAGATGTTTTATACCAAATATGTTATTCTACTTTTTCTAAACCTTAGAAGATTTTAAGTAGAGATATACTGTTCAAAGGAACACAAGAACTGAAGAGGCTCAGGCTTCCTGTTCTAAAACTGCAGAATACTTAGGCAACTGGAACATTCAGTAAACAATTGATTAACGCTGACTATAAAATTAAAGTGAAGTGCTTTCCAAAGTGTACCACCTGGTGCCACTGCTCATATTGTTTCCAGCACTTACAGCTTTACGTATAGATATGTAAACATTAACAAAGTAAATATATATTTGAAATATTAACTCTATTCAGTGTATTTCATCAAGTTTGGATGGGGAAGAAACAAAGATGTAGAAAATTGAACATTTAGGAAGTCTTGGCATGAACCAGCTGTTAACAGTAGTTATGTTCAGCAAAAGATAATATTATCTAATGCCAAATATTTAGAATTTTCAAATGGGTATTTTTTTATTATTTTTTTTTTTAATTTCTGCTTACAAATGATTTGGAACAATCAAAAGGTGAGCACAGTTCATTTTTGAATCCATATGTTTCCTCGTGTCTTTTTTCTGATCCAGGAATGTTTTTCACTCTAAGTCTTATTTATTTTTTGCAAAACAACAAACAGTCCTGCATATTCATCAGCTCTAGCCATGAAAACCTCCTTTGTTGAGCTACTTTGCTTTATGTTTTTAGAATGATTATTATTTGGCTCATTAGTTTCTCTTTAAAAAGAAAACCATGAATATGAGATCACTATAAATATATTGGCATATTAAACTATATGTCTAACTGTAAGATAACAAAATGAATACATAATACACACGCTATCAAGATACTCTTTTACTGCTGTTGCACTGAATTTAGTTTTAAGTATACTGAGTAGCACCTATATTAACAAGTATCTATGAAAGCCAAGTGATGGTTACATCACTATTCAATAAATGTGAAACACCCCAAATTAGTAGGAATGAAGTAAGTTTTTCTCATAGAAAAAGAGAAAAAAAAAAAAGTGCTTAGAAAACAGCTAAGCACTTAGAAATAACTTTATGGAAGACAAATATTTTAGTGTGCATTTCCTCTTCAGCTAAGAATTTCAATATGATGTAGTTAGCAGACCCTTCACAAATTAAGGAAATGCTGAAATTAGGCTATGTCTTTGGGATCTGATGTTGTGGGGATCCAAACAGGAGATAGTTCTTAGGACTGATAGAGGCAAGTGGTGTTCAATTTTCATCTGAAGGAGATGTAAATAATTTTCTACAGGGAACTCTGAAGCCAGGAAGCTTATAACATTTACCGATCTACCATGTTAAAGTCCACTCACACTGGTATTCACCCTTGCCTACATCTGAGGTGTACTACAGCAGAGAGCAACCAAAAGTGAGCTGTAGCCACCAGAGCAATTCACATGATCTGTTGCAAGCCTCGCTCTGTCCTGGGATCTAGTCAGAGCCACAAAGTAGGGAAGACCCAGAACAATTACTTTGACAAGTTTTTGTCTTTTTAAGGGCCCTTTATTCCTCTTTCCTTTATGACTACTATCTGGGCGTGTTGTATGATCAAAAGCAATCACAAGGCCCCCAGGAAAAAGTTAAAGACAGAGAACGAGATGCTGCTGCCAGAGGAGAGGTTTGTCAAGCCTGCAAATGGTTTTTGAGTTGCTCTTGGGAAAGAGATTTGTGTAGGAAAAGAAAAGAATGAGCCAGATGAAGTCAGCAACAAAATCCACTATAAAATGCAGCTTCTTTGCCCTAAATATCCACCAACATCTATGCCCTCAACACTTTTCTCTTATTTCTGTGTGGTATTTATGATTGTTAGTCTGCCTAGGTCATTCTGTTACCATAAGAAACAATTGTGAAAGGAAGGCTAAGATGAAAACTGTCTATCAGACAGTCTCACAGGATATTATCCTGTTCCACAGTGAATGAAGCCTCATGGTCTTGAGAAATTCAGAGCTATCAGTGTCAGTTCTGGATTCCTGTCTGCAAAAAATGAGAGCGCAGCACGGCTGAAGCAAGTAGTCTTGTACCACAGTAAGTAGCAGAGCTGAGTCAAGGATGGTGACAGGGCCCACCAAAGGCTGCTTCCATGTTGCGATACATACAGGAATTAGTTTGACCCAGGATTTCTCAAAAACACTTCAGGAATCAACATGATTGATCATAAGCTGGTCAGACATGTAGAAATGCATTGGGAAGGAAAACATAAAGCAACATGAAAGCAACTTTCGGTGGCTCTGAGTATTCTGCTCGCTGAAGAGGAGGCTCAAGGGAGACCTTATTGCTCCCTACAACTGCCTGAAAGGAAGATGTGGGGAGATGGGGGTCGGCCTCTTCTCACAGGTAACTAGTGATATGACTAGTGCGAATGGCCTCAAGTTGCATCAGGAGAGGTTTAGGTTAGAAATTAGGAGACACTTCTTTTCAGAAAGAGTAGTCAGGCATTGGAACGGGTTGCCCGGGGAAGTGGTGGCATCACCGTTCCTGGGGGTGTTCAAAGAAAGGCTGGACGTGGTGCTTAGGGACCACCATGGTTTAGTGGGTGCCATTGGTACTAGGGGGATGGTTGGGCCAGATGATCTTGGAGGTCTCTTCCAACCCTAATGATTCTATGATTCCAGCTCATACCTCCTGCCTAAAATATAGCAACAGTTACAGCCATTGAATTCAGAGCAGAGATTTGGGTTTGGCACAGAATAGTTAAATACATTTCAGCCGTGTCTGTAACATTGTTCGTCTGTTTTAAAGTGCCATGAAGTCTAAAATCACACATAAGAATAAAATTCTACCGGAAACATATCCATTAACACAATCAGCAATGACATCCCTAAAGCTTTTGCATCTTTTCAACAGTACTGTTTATCACACACATACATTTAAACAATTATTTTTCAACCATACATAGTTAAGAGATAATGAAACAAGAGTCATCTTTATAAGGTAACAATCCAGTTGCACATCCTAAGTGCATCATCTGCAAGGACACAGCTCAATTACCATCAGTATCATATTTAGACAAATATGAAATGGAATTATTTCTACCTTTCTTTGCTTCTCCAACTGTGCTTGGTACTTCTTCATGCTGAGTTCAGATGCAGAGCAGAGAAACTCAAAAAATATTCAAGGCTCAAGGAGTACTAAATGTGTCAACTTGAGAACAGGAGGGGTGACATTGCTAATGCTTAATATTTTCTAAATTGAAGATGGAGAAAGAGTTCCACATGTGTAGTCACTGAATAGCAAAGAGAGGGAGAAAATAAATGATTAAATTTGGGAAGACTAGCAACAAGCTGAAAAATTAAGGAAATTTGGGAACTGAAATTGAGGATCTGAGCACAGCTGGTGACCAGAACAGGTTGCCTCAAAAAATGACTGCAAAACAAGCCATAGTGCACCTAAAGAGTTGTACAGAAGGACAGAGAATCCTTTCTCATTTTCTAATGAAAACCATTTTTTTTTAATTGCTATGAAGCATTGCAACTGAGAGGCTAGGTTAAGTAATAGCAACCCAAGAGCTGTAATTAGAATCTCTTGATGGTTCTCTTTGGAGGCAGTAAATATTTAGTTTAACTGATGAGTAGAGGTTTTTCAGGCACTTCAGAAGATCTGTCTGGAAAAAAAAAAAAAAAAAAGCTGAATCAGCAGCCTCTGTTATTGCCTGACATTTCCCCTTGCTTCTCTGCTTCCCACTTGTCCAGCTGACAGTCCCAGAGGTGTCTTCTCATCCAGACCTGGGCCTTTCAATTAGAAAAGGGTGCCATATTTCTGCTCTCAGGACTTTCTGGCAGCATGGGTTCAGAATAAATTGCATTCTATTAGTCACCTGTGAGTACTTACAGTGGCAACACTTGCACGTATCCATGAAATTTAGAATAAAAATTCAGGTTCAGTGACAGTTATTCCATGGCAATGACAGAAGGTCTGTATCTTCATTCCTGTAAGTGCAAAGAGATAACATCTTAAAATAAAGAGAGGATATCACTAATTTCTGTTAAGTGGGAAGAATATTTTGTTACTATTATAACATGGATGGAGTCATTCTTTCTTCAGTTGGGCAGAAAATGAAGGAATGATTTCAAAATTTATCTCCAAAGTGATTACTATGTGTGTCATTAGTTTGATCAGCATAAATATTTCAGAGTCAAAAACAGAAGGCAAGAAGCTCACTAGCTTCAAGAGATAAGAAAGAAAGTCCCAGGCTGATGTCTGCAATACCTCAGAATTCAGCCAAGATTTCTGCAAGGTGAATATAGATGCCTTAAGAACCAAAGCCACTGATGGAGATCCTGAAATCTCAAAGGGATACTGCCAGAAGTGCCAACTGGGTGCATACCTCCTTTCTGTGTCTCCAAATCACCCTTTGACATTTCATTATTTTCCATCTTTTGCTATTTGTTCTTTCCACAACCTCAATCCCTGATTTTCTTTTGGTAGTGAGCCTACTATAGTTTTCTGTATGAGTTTCTCTTTGCTGTCTACAGTGGGCTTTTGCTTTAGAAAATAATGCATCTGTTGCCCCAGTAAAAGTTACATAATTCTCCATTTAGCCATACAGTTTTGCTCTCTCTTTTAAGTTTTCCAGCTCATCTGTATGCACACCATCTGTGCCTGTACTACAATGTTCTTACATGGCCTCCAGGATTAGTTAGTGGTTTTAAAGTTTTATTACTTTGCCCTTCAGTCTCATGTTAATCATTTTGCTTACTGTTTTAAAAATCTGCCCTTTCAAATCTTGCTGCTAACATGTCAACCACAGAGAAATACCTCCCAGTATGATATCAAACCACATTGTATGGTGATGGCAGGTAATCAATGGAAATACTGTAACAACAAGAACCCAACCCATTCATTATATTCAGTAGAATAGAAATTTATTAATTGAAAAAGAACAGGATAGCTTGCCAAGAATGCAGGGTAAGAGACATATAAGTAAATATAAACAAATAAATGCGTTTAAAACAATCTTAGTCACTTTTTCTAATTTAATGATTGAGAGATCTCAGACTGTGCCTGCAGCTAATGTATACGATGGCAGTTGCAAATACATTCACACTCGTGCTAAAGCATCTCAGTCTCTAATAATGTATACTGTGAATCCTGTGAACTAACCCTCAAATCTAAATTCTGCCCAGTTCATCTATGGAGATTTTGAGACTGAAAACAAGTACAAACTGATCATAAGGAACACTAAGGCTCATAAGGGCTGAACAATTTATTTCCTCCAAAATAGAAATATTTTGCTGCAAAGCTAGGTCACTTTCAGACTGTAAGAGGAATGAAGGTTTTCTGATTAAGGCACTGAGCAGTGAGATGAAAGCGTAAATCCAAGCTCTGCCAGAGGTTGCATGTATATCCCTGAGCAAGTCACATCACCTTTCTGTGATGCATTTCTGCACCTATGAAAAGTGAATCATAATTTTTCCTTCCTCAAGCATTTTTGAGAGTAAAAGCTCTTTCATAGTTGGACTTTTTCCAACTATATGCTTGTAGGGGACCTAACACAACAGCTTTTTATCGAACTGAGACTTCCAGATGTTACCATGGAATATATCATTAAGGTTTCCACTTAATGTGGTAGGAAAATAAAAACTGTAAATGATCATATTGTTTTTTCTTCTGTAATATAAACTAGGAAAAATGCACACTGAAAAAACTCATTTTATATATTTGCCACGATAGTGTTGCAAATGAGAGCTCAATCTTGGCTATCATTCTGAAAGAACGTAATATTTAATAAGATTCCATTTAGTATTGTTTTCAAGTTTGTGGAACATGAAAAAGAAGACAAAATTTCATTCCAAGACCAATGAACACTTTAGCATTTGTTGTGGAAATATCAATAAACTTTGCAAACATTCGGATATTTGAGTGAGGGTACAGAGGAGGACTTCCTTATCAAGCTATTCTCAACAATTAAGTGACTTTGCAATGTCTTATTTCACATTAAATATAGCTAAGTTTTATTATCTCCTGTAAAATCATCTTGATTGTTTTCATTTAAAAGACATACAACTAAGTTCTCTCCATATATATATATATAAATGGAAGTAGTTGTTATTTATATAAAAGGTATTTGCCAGCCCAAAGCCTTCATTAAGGATTATTTTAAACTCATAGTTACCTATCAAAACTACAATAGTTGACTACAAGGTAAATAAACATGCATCAAAATTTGGAAGAAGCCAGATCCAATGCGGTTTTACTAATAACACTGAGAAGACAGCACCATCCGAAATTTTCATATATCCAAACACCAATTATGTCCAGTTTGTACCTCCAAATAGGTTGAATTTTGGAAAAATTGTGGCAGGATCAACAACAATATATTAATTTTAAAGTTGTTAGAAAATACATTTTTTTTTACTTCTGCTTAATAAGCTTGAAATACACATGGACCAATGCCATAGAAAGTACATTGAAACAATAAGACGCCATTAAATATGTTGTCATACCACATATCACAATGACAGAAATAATTAAAAGAAATAATTAGAGAAGTTTTGAGAACATTATCCAACAAGGCCTCTTTGATTTCTGTTTTCTTAATCCAGAAATTGTTATCTGTTCTCTCATGTAGATTTATTTATATTAACTATGAATATAAAAAAAAAATTCAAAACTAAAATTTATGAACTAGTTATCCAAATGAGTTATTTTTAACAGAGAGCAGGTTAAGTATTGGTTCAGTATTGGCATTATTTCTTGCTGAAACATATACCATGTTCACATCCTCACCAGCATGGATTTTTCCTTCAGACTCTTCCATGATGTATGCTACCGCAGACTTACATGTAGAAGTGATTTAAAACAACATGACAACATAGATATTTTGTTCTAACCATACCTTCCATTTCAGCAGCCCTAGAGAAACCTGACTTCAGTGTGGATTAAATTTCCTGTTATGTTATTGGCTGAATATTAGAATTCTTCTTGCATTTTTAAAGTTTTTCTCCCTAAAAAAAAAAAAAAAAAAAAAAAAAAAGACTAAGTGGGAACACTTGCATTGATTATCAGGCAAACAGAAGGTTCTTGGGTCATTATTGTGATCTAAATTTCTGAGTCATGTCAGGATGTTTTCCAGTGGGCATGATGAAAACTAGTTTTTTAGTGGCATGCATGCAAGAAGAATCAGACTGATGGTTCTAGAAAGAATGACCTGTTCTTGAAAGTAAATCTGGATCTGGTCAGGTGTGAAACACAGCAGTTAATGTGGAATAACAGTCAGTATAGCTCAGCTCTGCACTCCAAGCATCTCTCCACAGATTCCAAATAACGGCAATCCATTTGCTGAGCTCTGTCAGAATTATAGTTGCTTTCAAATGGACAATAGTATTTGTTGATTTTTCATTTCTCACAACTGTGTTTTCTGAAATGACTGCAAGCTGCCAGCATGATACACTGCCATTAAATTAGATGAAATGGTCTCTGCTTTTCTGAAGGACCCGAATCTGAGAAAAATTCAGTCTGGTCTCACACCCATGCATTCTCATCCTGTTTCCCTCATCCACACAACATATGCTTCAGGTCAGGCCAGCTCCAGTGAGCAGCCAAACAGGCCTGTGTCTCCTGAATGAATTGCTTCAGCAGGAGTGAAATGGTTAGTGTGCTGTAATGTCATGCACAGAACTTGCAAATAGATAGTCTTGGATTTCAATTAAAGAATCACACATTGTCACATACTGTTGGCACCTTCCAAGGGCTGGTCGGTGTAACTAATGCAGTATTAAGTGGTCCTGAGATTAAAGCTACAATTTATTTTCTAATGAGGTCATACAAACTCTTTGAGCTGCAAGACTGACCATGTAATTGCACTGCTCTGTAAGAGGTGGCTTTTAAACAATGTTATTTAAGGCATGGTCCTCTGAAGGAAAGACGATGTCAGAGTTTCCATCTGCATTAGTTTTCTCTCCCTCTCTTTCTCTCTCTCTCTCAAACACAAACACACACACAAAAACACAACTCCATTAAAAATATTTTTATCAAAGCATTTTATTTCTATCAAAATACAAATTGATTTAACTCAGTCTGGCTTTATTATATTTCTCACTGGTTTTGTTTCTTTGAAATACAAAACACAATCCTTCTGATCAAAGCCATGCAGTGAAGTATTCTGTAGCCAACAAATTTGTCAGTACAAAAAAGCCAGTTTGGTGTAAAGTTGTGATTCATTCTTTCTACCATTCTTGTTCTTGGAATTCAATAAAAAAAAAAAGTTTTTAAAAAAAAGTCCCTTTTACATTCTTCACTGTGAAGAGAAGAGCTCAACACGGGCTCTCTGCAGTGGCACAGTGGCATTTCTGAACTCTCCTAGATGACAGGCCAGATCACCTGCCCTGGCTAAGCTCTGTCATGCTTCATCAACAATAATCAATGGGTACACCACGTCTCCTCTTTGACTGTAGAATCCAAGGTTATAAAACATGGAAGAGATGTGCAGCAACCTCTCTTTTCTCCCCTAAAATAGAGACATAGTACAGCATGCACTGGACTTGGGAAAGAAAAGTAGACGGTTTCTCCAAATGTCTTCCTTCTGAGCATTGTTTCATGTCTTAATTTATAAATTCTTCAGTGAAGAGAATGTCCTGATGTTAACATCCAGCACTAGTATAAAAGAGCACCTAAATTGTTGCCACTTTTCTGATCAAACCTTCCGAAGTACACACTGGAATATATCAAACTGCTCAAGAAACAATTAAGAATCACATGGTTTCTGGAGCCTTTCTTCTCTGCTATAGATCCCTTCTAGACTGCTAAAGATCAAAAACCTTGCTGGCTAAAGTTCTGATGTAGTTCTAAAGCACAACTACCAGTTTTGAAACAAAAAGCTAATTTCTGAAATTCCCTGCCTGAGGAGAAAATAAGGTTATATATAATAAGATTATCGAGGCTTTACGTTTATATAACATTTATTTTTTGAATCAAGACTTCTCTGACATATGACTCCTTCTCAAGTTGAAGCTGCATGAAAGACAATCTCGACATGAGGGCTGCTTCCTCAGTGCCGTAGGTGTAGTTACATCTACTGCCATCAGCTGACTTTTGTCACCTGTGAATTTGCTCACTTCCTGTTAAATGTCATCTACAGCCTTCTCAATTCAGAAGTTTCTGTTCTTTCCATGACTACTTGTGTAACTCAGAATAATTACAATTCCAGGAACATCCATGAGATTAAATTAGTTTCTGAATGATTCTGTGATGACACCAGCAAATATATATATATATCAAATGATACATTTACTTTTAAGAAGGTTGATTATTCAGACTACTTATTAGATTCATAAGCGTAAGTTAATTATGCTGCCACAGAACATGGTAATTCAGTATTCATAAAACCAACTAATTAGGTAAGCAATACCCTGTTAAACCTTCAAAACACTTTCTTAAAATGGACGCAGAAAATTAGATTACATATTCACTTTTCCATTATTTAACAGGTTTTATTTTATCTGTATACAGTGGGTTTCCTAACTATAAAAAGAAATTATTAAATTAGAGGAAATGGAAAGAATGGTAGCAAAAAAAAAAAAAAACAACAATAAATAGTTTAGTAGACATGATCGCTGAAGGGACAGGAAAAGAATTTAACGTACAGCTGAGAGAAAAATGACAAATAACAGTTATAATAACTATGTTTAAATACATCAGAACAAATACAAAAGATGGGGAGGAATTACTTAAAGTAATTAAGAGTTATATAATAATGAGTAATTGGCTGAAACTTGAAGAAGGAAAATTAATTTAGGTTAGATGTAAAGAATAAAAATGCTGAAAGCAAGGACAATTAAACAATGACAAAATTTGCCAAGAGGGGCAATTGGGGAACCTTTACTAGTAATACTCCAGAGTAGACTAGATAAAATATGTACAGGTTTAATATGGAGAGCAAATCCTTCCCTTGTGTAGAGTGATAAATTAGATAAATATAAATACTTGTATCCTTTCCTAAGCTATTATTTCAGTGTCCAAAAAAAAAAAAAAAAAAAAAAAAAACAAATGTACACAGCTGAATAGCTTAGTTGAGCTCTGATTTAGTGAGTTTTGGAGGATGATTCCTAAATCTGAATTCCTCCCAGCAAGCCTTAGTAGGGAAATGAAGACTGATAAAGTTAAGCATGGAAACCTGACAGGGAATGCCAGACAGAAATGAAAAGAAACAAAATTCAAATACTCAAATACATATTTCAGAGCCATATGCTCCAATTATATTCACTGCCTTAATCATCCTGGAGACACGGCTTCATGCACAGACACCTGTTCTGGTGTTTGAGAGCACATACTGCAACATGTTTGTAGATCCCACTATACAAGCTTCCAGAACAACAACACAACAGGTTCAAAAGTGTTACAAAGCCCTGAGCAACACTTCCAAATATGCAATAATTATTGAATGTGTACTTAGATAAGGTAAGCTGGAATTCTATCTAATTTTATTTTTTTTTTAAGCCAAAAGCACCGTGGCACTGAGTAGAATGTATTAAGTGCTTTTCAGGGGTGTAAAATATACTGTAGCTCCATTATGAGCCCACAATAATTCATGATCAGTTCTATCCCTTATCTTAATCTGTGATCTAATTTGGGATCTCATTTTCTTCCGCCCTTATCCCATCTCCCCCTATATTATCCTCCAAATAAAATACACTCACAGAATACCAGGATAGAAATAGAAGTCTATAAATCTTTCAGAAGCATTTATAGAGCTGCTCTGCACTGTGGCATGTATTCAACTGACAGCTGCTGCATGCGTTTGTATTCTCATTCATTAGACATTGCTGTCTGGAATAACACTGGCATAGTAGAGTTCTTCAGATCCTAATTATCCTTCTGCTCTTTCACTTGCTCAACTTTGTAGGTATATTAGAAAGAATGTCCAAGGTATTGCTTTGGTTAACTCACAAAATATCAAAAGTTCTGCTGAACCTCCTCACAACTTACAAAAGAAATCTGAGCAGAGGGCTGGGGAGTGCCAGTTTGTTTACAGAAGGAATTAATAACAGGCATTCAGAGACACAGCTATAGAAAGAGAAAAAATGGCCCCTTTCTGACCCTCAATATTTGAAGAATTTCAGGAATTTTCTAAAAGGAAAAAAAGGAGAAAGGCCAACTATGCATCATAAAAGGGCTGTGGTTCTAAAACAATGTGAATTTGGAGAGGGAAATAGTTTTGTTAGCTTAACAGCACTGATCTGTCAATTATGCCACAGGTTTCAACAGTATCAACAAAACTGCTACAGTTTTGAGAAGACCATCTTCATACAAACTGTAATGTTTTGCCTTCATCTAAATACCAAGAGGTTATTTAGACCTTCTTGGTCACTATACCATTCCTGGTAGTGAATGAGAAATATAAGTCATCCAAAATATGTCAGTTTCCCAAGGATCGGAGATGTCTGTGTTGGACATTAACAGCTAGCACATTGCATTTTTAATTTCTCTAATTTCCCATCTAAAAGTCCTTCTTAGACAAAATGTCAGTTTCTGATGACAAAATAAGTCAGAATTTCTCAAGTAATTATTTATTAAAACAACCACTAGTCATGCCATCTGATTTTTATATCTGCAGGTTTAGTCAGGATCCTAGCAGCAATATATATGGTGTTTATCAGACAACATGGGGGGGGCGGGTGGGCTGCTCTCCATGGGCCGCAACCTCCTCCAGGCCACATCCACCTGCTCCATGTGGGCTCCTCCACGGGCTGCAGCGTGGAGATCTGCTCCGTGTGGGACCCATGGGCTGCAGGGGGACAGCCTGCTCCACCGGGGGCCTCTCCCTGCACAGGCCGCAGGGGAACTGCTGCTGCCTGCCTGGAGCACCTCCTGCCCTCCTGCTGCACTGACCTGGGGGGCTGCAGGGCTGCTTCTCACTCCTTGCTCTCCCAGCTGCTGTTGCACAGCAGTTTTTTTTTCCCTTTCTTAAATCTGCTCTCATAGAGGCACAAACAACTCACAACAAGCTCACTGGCTCAGCTCTGGTCAGTGGTGAGTCCCCTTGGAGCCGGCTGGAGCTGGCCCTTATCGGGCAGCTGCTGGATTGTTCTCACAGAGGCCACCCCTGCAGCCCCCTGCTACCCAAACCTTGCCACATAAGCTCAATGCAGGTTCACCAGTACATTACTCAAAGATTAAAGTTGATGTTTGTTATAGTCTTTAAAGTAAAAATACACCCTGACTCTTCTCTCAAACTAAATTTTGTTTTAGCAGAAAAGTTTCTAAGTTGTGGAGAGGAAGGATGACACTCAGCTGCACAAGTCAGCCATTCCTAAGACTTATGAGGTTAAATCTGTCACATATAAATTTTCTTGAGTCCCGAGAAAGCTGGTTAATATTCAAGGACCACCTCCTCCAAGCTCAAAAGCAATGCATCCCAACAAAGTAAGTCAGGCAAAAAAGGCTAGGGGGCTGCTTGGATGGCAAAAGAACTCCTGGCCAAACTCAAGCAGAAAAAGGAGGCCTACAGAGGGTGGAAGCAAGGACAGATAGCCTGGGAGGGATACAGAGACATTGTCCAAGTAGCCAGGGATTAGGTAAGGAAAGTCAAAGCCCTTTTAGAATTAAATTTGGCCAGGGACATCATGGTCAACGAGAAAGGTTTCTATAGCTACATCATTGATAAAAGGAAGAATAAGGGAATTGTGGGCCCACTCTAGATGGAAACGGAAGACCTGCTTACCAAGGTTTTGGAGAAGGTTGAGGTACTCAACTTTTTTGCCTCAGTCTTCACTGGTAAGTGTTCTAAGCCACATAGCCCGTCACAGAATGCAAAAGCAAGGACTGTGAGCATGAGCCCACTGCAGGAGAAGAACAGGTTCAAGACCATCTAAGGAACCTGAAGGTGCACAAGTCCATGGGACTCGATGAGATGCATCCACAGGTCCAGAGGAAAGTGGCAGATGAAATTGCTAAGCCACTTTCCATAATATTTGAGAAGTTATGGCCGTATGGTGAAGTTCCCACTGACTGGAAGAAGGGAGGTATAACCCTCATTTTTAAAAAGGGAAAACAGGAAGACCCAGGGAGCTACAGGCCAGTCAGTCTCACCTCAGTTCCCAGCAAGGTCATGGAGCAGATCATCCTGGAAACTCTGCTGAGGCACGTGGAAAACAAAGAGGTTATTGGTGACAGTCAGCATGGCTTCACTAAGGGCAGATCGGGCCTGACAAATCTGGTGGCCTTCTACAATGGGGTTACAGCACCAGTAGATAGGGGAAGAGCAACTGACATTATCTACCTGGATTTGTGCAAAGCATTTGACACTGCTCCACGCAACAACCTTGCCTCTAAATTGGAGGGACATGGATTTGATAGGTGGATCACTTGGTGGGTAAGGGATTGGAGACCTTCGGACTTTAGCCTGGAGAAGAGAAGGCTCTGTGGGGACCTTATACCAGCCTTCCAGTACCTAAAAGGAGTCTACAAGAAAGCAGGATAGGGACTCTTTATCAGAGAGTGTAGTGATAGGACAAGGAGTGATGGCTTTAAACTAACCAGGGGCTTTGAGCAACCTGGTCTGGAGGAAGGTGTCCCTGCCCATGGCAGGGGGATTGGAACTAGATGATCCTAACAGGTCCCTTCCAACCTAAATCATTCTATGATTCTATGATTCTGTATGTGCACTTAGATACATACATTCCTGGACTAATTTTATACAGGAGGAGGTACTGGCATACTAACTGTAGACACCTATTTCTCACAGTCTAAATCTAACCTAGATGTACTTTTTATCTCACTTGACACAAACATTAGCATTTTTCCATGTTTCAGTACTTACAGATTGCAGTGTCACTGCATTTCACCATGCAGGCTAGAAGGCAAAGGCCAGAAGCAAAATAAAAGCCAAGACTCTCATTTAATACAGTAGGTAAGATGCACAGATTCACAGCAGCCCACATCACTTTACTCCCTCATCTGTGATTTAACAGAGAACTGGCAGCAAGGAGCTGACACACATTAGCTGGAGAAGTGTTTGTCTAATATACAGTTAACTGCTTTCAGCTGAGAGACAGAATAAGAGGCACTGAACAGATCAAACCATTGAGTCTACGTCAGTCCCATAAAGACATCTCTATTGTCTTTTTTCATCCATAGAAAGAGAAGGGGCCAAAGAGGGAGACCAGGTAGACCAGAGAAAGACCAAAATGTGTCCATCAGAGCAGTAGGCCATGTACATGACCAATGTACGTATATATGATGCTAGTGTATGTATATATGATGCTGTAGTACGTATATATGATGTAGTACGTATGTAGTACGTATGTAGTATGTATATATGATCCTGTATATATGATGCTAGTTTTACTGCATGAGAAGCAAAAGACTTTTGCTAGGTAAAATATTGAGACATACATACCTAACATGTGATGGGCATGATAGCCAACAACTGAACGTGTGTCAGGCTTAAATTGAAATAATCAAGTGTGTCTCTATAGGCAAGCTAGATCTTTGCATCCAAGAAGCTGGCTTTTTTGATGACTGGACTAACCTCCCTACTCAACACATTTCCTCCAGTAAAATAATCTTGAGTGATGCATTACTGAGTAAAACTTTGTGGATGAGCATGACTGAACAATCATGATCTATATAGTATGTAATGGGTACACGTACATTATCATAAGGCTCAGCTCTACAGAATCATAGACCCATAGATTTGTAGAGCAGCTTGGGTGGGAACAGACCTTAAAGATCGTCTAGTTCCAACTCCCCTGCCATGGGCAGGGACACATCCCACTAGACCAGGTTGCCCAAAGCCCCATCCAACCTGGCCTTGAACACTTCCAGGGATGGGGCAGCCACGGCTTCTCTGGGCAACCTGTTCCAGTGCTTCACTGCCCCCTGAGTGAAGAATTTCCTCCAAACATCTCATCTTAATCTCCCCTCTTTTAGTTTAAAACCATTCTCCCTTGTCTCATCATTATCTGTCCAAGCAAAAAGTCACTCTCCATCTTTTTTATAAGCCACCTTTAAGTATTGAAAAGCTGCAATGAGGTCACCCCAGAGTCTTCTCTTCTTTAAGCTGAACATCCCCAGCTCGCTCAGTCTTTCTTCATAGGAAAGGTGCTTCAGCCCTCTGATCATCCTTTTGGCCCTCCTTTGGACCTGCTTTAACAGATCCACATCTTTCTTGTTCTGAGGGAGCATGTTTTCTGGTTTAATTCTCCCCCAAAGGAACACAGTTCATGTGATGAGTCAGCACTGTGATCATATATAAAAAAAAAAAAAAAGTGGGTGGGAATTGTCACAAGGTTCATCTCAAAGGCACACTCCATATTCAAAACTGAACTCCAGTGAGAAACACCTAATAGTAGTTCGAGATGCCTATACTGGTAACAGCAGCCACCGAGATACTCCAGAAATTTCTCAGCACTATTCTAGTAAACTCTTTCAAGACATTCTGGCAAAACATTAGCATCCCTACATACTACATATGGTTGTCCTGTTTATTTGCATGGTGGTGACAACAAGAGAGCTACGTAAGAGTTGGTACCCTATTGTCCATGGTGTTGTGCAAAGTAGTTCAATACATTAATTCAGTATAATATGTGTATATACACCTGTACAGATTAAGGATCCATGTAGCAATGTACTTGTGACTGGATTCATCTCAAGATACTTAACTTAATGCAAAACGAGGTAGCTTGTCTTGGTGAACACTCTAGTCTTTCTAGAGCAGTGGAGAGGAAAAAACGTAGCGGAGAGGAAAAGATTCACTACCAGAAATCTGTTTAGTCCATCCTCAAATGTGTATCTAGGACAGGCATATTGATTCACCCTCCAGAAATGCATCTTCCTCTCATCAAACAAATAAGTAAAAGATCTGATAGGTGAAACAGATCCAGTCCTGGAAGCATAATATCATGGTAGTATTAATTGGAGCTTTCCTAAGGTAGCTGTGGAATTACTACTAAGAACTGACTTTATATCACTTTACTCATTTAACTAGAGGCTGCCTGATTTTATTTTATTTTTAATAATTTAATCAAAAGGAAATCTTTGAACATTATGAAGTTCTAGGATGCATACATCATCCATATACCTCATCAGCTATGCACATATGATCTTAACTAGGTAAGTTTTCAAAACTCCTGCATTTCAACCTTTTTGTTTCTAGAAATATGTGGTGTTTCAGTTCAATGAAAGCTGGTTATCATTATTAAAAAGTATCGCTCTATTGTTGACTGCCACATGGTTGGATTTACCGTCACAGAGGTTTAACATTGTGCCAGATCCCAAAAATATATTGACCATACTAAAATGTCTAGGTGATTTGTTCTTACCATAGAAATGGAAAATATATTTTTAAAAGGTAAGGTACTGATTCTTCTTTCTTCTACCAGCATACTAAATCCAACAGGATTTATATCAGCTGAGGTGGCTTCTCTTAAAACACACTGTTTCTGCAGTGAAAATAGCCTATCTTCAGAATGTTAATACATGCATTAGTTGTAGATTATGTTAGCATTCCACCCCATGCCTTTGCCAAACCCTCTGGCCAAAAGCACTGAGACATTAAAGGTCATTTGGGCTGATGATTACTTTTGTCAGCTAGGTAGTGTCTTTCACTTGGCTAATTAATCGTGCTCTGTATATTTCTCAGTCTAAGACTGTCTCATAAACATTATGTGTCATTATTTGTAGTGGTATTGTTAAAGGTACAGCAAGGAAAATAATTTGCACACAATACAGAAATGTAACTACAAATGACTATCAAAATATTAGCCATTGTATAATTGACTGAATAGACTATAGAAATGTTTTTTTGTTTTTTTTTTTCTTTTTCTTGGAACTCAGATATTACCGATTGTGGCATACACAAGGACAGGTAGATGAATAGAGAAATCAGGTGGGCTACACCCTACAGTCTTATCAGATTTTAATTTGATTTCTAATAATTTTGTAAAATTGCTCTCTTAGGTGGTATTCTACACAGTTGGCTTTGATACTGTAATTTAATGCAGGAAATCAAGATTCTTTGAAAGAGGGAAGACTGAAAAACCTAAGACGTTGAGGACATAACTAAATGCAGAATATCTAAAATTATGACAGCATTTTGAAGACATATATAGTCTTGGGGGAAAAACATATATTTTCATTTTTATGCAGATTTTATGTAGGCATACTTCAAAAGGCCCATTTCCACTTGCAAATTATCTATTATTTATATTGTAGTAGGATTCAATCTAAGCTTAGCCTAGTATTCCTCTGCTACTGTGAGTGCAAAAAGTGGTGGTCAAATATATATATATATATATATGTAAATAAATACAAAAATAACTCTTGTTAAAGACTTTAAGGTTAGATCTATACATTGAAAAGGAGCATAAAGGAACTAGGAACTGACATCTAACTATGGTTAGCAAGCTGTTTTTTTAATGATTTTTGTCTTTCCTTTTCCAGTGGGGAAGTAGGATCTTTTATTTTAAAAGAATAGCATAAGCTGTAGAAAGAAGAATTTTTATAATTTGGAAGAAAAAAAAATATACTTATATATATACAGATATATTATATTTGCAGGAGCACCAAAAACTGAATTTCCTATGCTTCTTTCCAGTTCTTTATCTGCAGAGCTATCCTCTGTTCCAAGGAACATCTCAAGTAAATAGCTTTAGAGATCTGGTTAGAAATATGTCTTCCATATCCAAAGAAAATGTTAAAGATAATTAACATATCATCATTTAATTAGCAAACACAAAGGAAGCAGGAACTTCTACTGTTAAAATTGTACAGTGTTTCCTATAAGAAGTCTTTTCCAGGTGCTTGTAATATTCTTTCTAAATATGTTCTGTTCTCAGTTAGGGAAAGAACATTATTTTGCAAATGTTAAAAAGGATGGAAATTTGAAATGCTGTTGGTTACAGAGTGATTTGATGTTTGGCAGTATCAGGAGTGGCTTTTATGAGCTTTCTGATCATATGCTGACATCCAGACCAACATAAACTTTTGAAAGTATGAAGAATTACTCAGGCTGTTCAGCTGAAAATAGTTTTGTCCCTTTGCAACCTATGTGAGGAGGAGACATTGCACTCACTGTCTCCACAGAAAGATGACAAGGTTTCAGCAAAGTGTTATGAGGATTTAAGGATGTCTTTCCAGGTGTGCTGGGGGAAAGCTTGGATAATGAAACTACATGTGAAAAACATATCCTCTTCTCTCTCTTTCATATTTTATCATAGTCACTTAGAAACATGTACTTTCTTGCCCTAAACCTTCTCTTGCCTGAGAAGTATCGAAGCAGAGTCAAATGTGGTACAGTCTAACATAGGAAGGAGGGAGCAGTCCAGTGCTGCACATAGGACTGTACGGGAAGACCATGATGGCAGAGGTAATGCAAGCACTCCTTGCAGAAGGAAGCTGAAGCATCTCAGGAGGGCAAGGGATGGGGAGAGGTGCTAAAGAAACATCATAGGCCATCAGGGCTCCTTGCTGAAATGACATGGAGGTCAGGTGAGAAAGTGTCAGTCTGGGAAAAAAGGGTTCAAAAGGGAAAAGAAGACAAAGGAGGAAGACCTAATCCACAGCAGTGAGGGAAGAGGGGCAGGAGGAGGAGTATGGGGGGGCAGGAGCTGCAGCTGGGGCTGGAAAGGCTGGGGAGAGAAGAGAGAGACCAAAAGAGGACACCACCAATGAGGAGGGGACATGACCAGGGCAGGAAAATTTTGAAGAAGGCACGGAAGAGGTGATTATACTAGAGAAAAACAAGCAGGGGAATAGATACACAGCAGAACATATGCCCAGATCTCAGAACAGAAAGCAGGACTCCAGTTTTAGCATTTATCTGCTATCAGCTTGTAACTGTGAAACCCACTACAACACATCTTGCCCCTAGCTGAGTGTTGCTCCACCAAGGAGCAGATAACTTTTCTATATCCAACATTCTGTCAGCATAGAGTGCTTGTGTCCCTGGAAAAGAGATACAGACTGCAATAGCCAGATGATATTTTTTTCTTTTTTTTCTCTTTTTATAAAATGCCAATTTCAAGTCAAAAAAAAAAAAATCCAAACAATTGTTGTTAAGACCCGGGGGATGTAAGTATTGGGTACCCTGTATAATTTTAGCTTGCCTACTGTTTGTTCTGAATGTTGCAGATACGGTTATCTTTATTTACATGTCACAGCCTGTTTGTTTTTTTTCCACAGGAACCAAGTCTCACCAACAGCAAAGGAAGACTGGAGTCTTTTAGCTGACCCTGTAACTAATATATCTTATAGATGTATGTGTGTATGTATTTAGGTGTGTTATCCATAGCCATCTGTACTGTATTATTTCTGTGCTTGACAGTTACTATGTTCACATCATCACAGTGGTAGCAGAGATGCAAGGGAACCAAACCTCATTCTGAATAAAGCTCTGGACTTTAACATAGAAATATTCAAATAAAAATAAATAAATAAATAAATAAATAAATAAGTTTCTCTATGTCATTTGACAGCCTTTGACTTGAAAGTTTTGAAAACCTATTTCTATCTAGTGTGTAATACATTCACAGCAGTTGCAAAGATATAAATCCAGAATCAATCTGAATTTGTGCTGTGCTTCTGCATGGTGCTGGAGCCAAGTCTGGGCTGCTTTGCCACAGGGACAGACGAAGCAGGAGGAAGTGGCAGAGCCCTGAGGGCAATCTCAGAAGAGAGATGGAAGAAAAATGTCTCATTGTCTGGAAGCCCCAGATTTGAATTTATCCTGGAGAACCGTATTTGGTGCTCCTGCTGCAACCAGAGGTAAAGCAGGAGAGATGGAAAGAACAACTGCTAATTCCAATAGGAGTTTTATTTTGTTGTGGCTACATTTACTGTCTTTCATCCTCAAGACTTTCTCAGGAGCCAGCCTGTCTGCAGGATTTTGACCAAAGCAGTGCAGTCAGTGGGACATTGCAGTTTTGCAGTTCCCTTTTTTCCTTCTCTTAGTCTGCTGGCCCACTCCACTGCCTGTTTTCTGTATGCTTAAAGCCAACACCAGATACATAATTGAGAAAACAATGTACGTATCTCTGTACATGCTGTAATTCATACAGCAGTCCTGTCACCTTTCTTTCTGTATTAAAACCTACTCATTTAAAATGGTAATTATCACTTACCTTTGTGAGTGCATCTGTAACTTAATCTTTTCTCTTCCTTATAATATCAGCTATGATACAATAGTTGTTCCCAATACCTCAGTCCAATTGTTCCTGTTAAAAAACAATAGTGGTTGTCGATCAGCTTTGGTTATCTGAATTGCTTAGCGTTCAGCCCTGCTAAATATTTCCCTTTTGCTTCTTGCTTAAAAAGATCAGTTTGGAACATCATATCAATTGGATTGTTGTTCTTCTGTTTTTAAATAATCCACTTAAAAGACGCTTTGCCCAGAGATAAACACTGTTCAAAACCACAGGAGTGGTTATAAAAAAAAAAAGCTGTCAGAGGTACAAAGAAAACTGTTCATTTATAGTATATAAAGACATGAAATGGAAAAGTGAAGAGAGAGTGGTAAGGGAGGGTCAAGGAAACTTCAGAGGAGTCAGATTAGAATGTGCCAGAGGGAAGTGAGCTGGGCTGGGGAGACTAGGACAGCTCTTCAAAGTGAAATGCGTAGAACGTCTTCGTATGTCTAACAGACATATTTTCTTTTGGTTCACTATTTCCCTGTTGTACACATGAGGCACTCTCTTTTTCCAAGAGTGCCTCATGCATAGAATATTAATTCTTTTTTCTTACAGAGGTAACACATTTAGTACAGTGAATTCAGTAGAGATGATAGAACAAAGAAGAATCATCTAAAACTCTTTTTAGAATATCTGAGTTTAAGTCAGCAAGACTCACAGTTGGGGTAGATAGCAAAATAACACTTCTAACTTTCTGGTGAATTTATACCAAGAAAATTCAAACAGGAACATTAAAGAAAATGGTAAATCTGTTTGTTCATGGTAAGGAGCAGGGAGAGGGTAAATGGCAGACACCATTAAGCAACACAAAGAGAAAGGAAATTAAGGAGGGAGAAGAAAATGAGTAGCAGGAGTGTGAGGAGAAAAGGCACAGGATGGAAATAGTCAGCCATTCCTCAGGATACTTTAGATTCAGTAAGTGTATCTTAGATAATACCCTAGACTAAAGCTGCTTTCAGCTATATTCTGCTAGCTAAATTCAGTGGTGGGGTAGCTAGCTAGGATCTAGACAAAGCAAGCATTACAATGTCTGTGTTCAAAGGAAAACATGCTTCTCATTTTGCCAGTTAACATGCCCAATTTACTGGATTTGGAAGACATGTGAGGAATCAGGAGCTTGGGGTTCCACCTCACCTTCCAGGCACCTGAGGCAGAAGAAGCAGTGATGGATTTGCCCAGACTTTGTAAACTCATTGTGAAAAGCAGCATGGTGAAGTGGTTGCAGCCTTTCTACTGAGCACTACGTATATGGGCCACAAAAAGAGCAGGCATCTTTCTCGTTATGTGTCTTTGTAAAATCATAGAATCATAGAATCATAGAATATTCTGAGTTGAAAGGGACCCATAAGGATCATCAAGTCCAACTCTTGACACCACACAGGTCTGCCCAAAGTTTAGACCATGTGACTAAGTGCACAGTCCAATCGCTTTTTAAATTCAGACAGGGTTGGTGCAGTGACTACTTCCCTGGGGAGCCTGTTCCAGTGTGCAACCATCCTGTCGGAGAAGGATCTCTTCCTGATGTCCAGCCTAAACTTCCCCCTCCTCAGCTTAACACCATTCCCGCGGGTCCTATCACTGGTGTTTACAGTGAATAGGTCACCTGCCTCTCCACTCCCCCTAGCGAGGAAGCTGTAGACCGCAATGAGGTTCCCCCTCAGCCTCCTCTTCTCCAGGCTGAACAGGCCCAGTGACCTCAGCCGCTCCTCATATGTCTTCCCCTCTAGGCCCTTCACCATCTTCCTCGCCCTCCTCTGGACACTCTCCAACAGTTTAATGTCCTTCTTGTACTGTGGTGCCCAGAACTGCACACAGTACTCGAGGTGAGGCCGCACCAACGCAGAGTAGAGCGGGAAAATCACTTCCCTCGACCGACTAGCGATGCCATGCTTGATGCATCCCAGGTTACGGTTGGCCTTCCTGGCTGCCAGGGACTGCTGGCTCATATTCAACTTGCTGTCAACCACAACCCCCAGATCCCTCTCTGTGGGGCTGCTCTTCAGCGTCTCATCACCCAGTCTGTACATATAGCCAGGGCTGCCCCGTCCCAGGTGCAGGACCCGGCACTTGCTTTTGTTAAACTTCATGTGGTTGGTGATCGCCCAGCTCTCCAGTCTGTCCAGATCTCTCTGCAAGGCCTTTCCACCCTCATCAGAGTCCACAACTCCTCCAAGTTTAGTGTCATCGGCAAATTTGCTCAGAACACCTTCTAGTCCTACATCCAAATCATTTATAAAAACATTGAAGAGGACTGGCCCTAAAATGGAGCCTTGAGGCACCCCACTAGTGACCATCTGCCAGCCAGATGTGGCCCCATTTACCACAGCCCTTTGAGCCCTGCCCGTCAGCCCATTGCTCACCCATCACATGATGGTTTTGTTTAGCTGTATGCTGGACATTTTGTCCAATAGGATCCTATGGGAAACCCTGTCAAAAGCTTTGCTGAAGTCCAAAAATCGGCTGGTTTCCCTTGATCGACTAGATGGGTGATTTTATCATAAAAAGAAATCAGATTTGTTAGGCAGGACCTACCCCTCATGAACTCATGTTGGCTGGGACCAATGAGTGCATTGTCCCCCAAGTGCGCTTCAATAACTTCAAGGATCATCTTCTCCATAATTTTACCAGGCACTGACGTGACACTGACAGGCCTGTAAGTGCTAGGGTCTTCTTTCTTACCCTTCTTGAAAATTGGGACAACATTTGCCAGCTTCCAGTCCAATGGGACCTCTCCAGATTCCCAAGATCATTGAAAAATAATTGAGAGAGGTCCCGCGATGATGTCAGCCAGCTCTTTAAGCACCCTGGGATGAATTCCGTCCAGACCCATGGACTTGTATGGATCCAGGTGGAGCAGCAAATCCCGCACACGTTCAGGGTCGGTTGGGAGTTTGTCCTTCCCACCGTCATGGTCCTCCAGCTCAGGGTACCCTGGGTCCCGAAGTCCATCATCAGTGTTGAAGACAGAGGCGAAGAAGGCGTTAAACGTCTCTGCTTTGTCTATGTCATTGTGAGGAGACCCTCCCCATCTAGTAGCAGACCTATGTTTTCTTTGGTTCTCCTTTTTCTGTTCACATATCTAAAAAAAACTTTTTTATTGTCTCCCACAGACATGGCCAGCTTCAACTCTAGTTGGGCTTTGGCCACAGGAATTTTCTCCCTACAAACACGAACAGCATCCCTGTATTCCTTCCTTGTCTCCTGACCCTCCTTCTAGCAGCCGTACACTTTCTTTTTTCGCCTAAGCTCCAGTAGAAGTTCCCTGGTCAGCCAGGCTGGCCTTCTGCCCCGCTTGCCTGACTTCTGATATTTTGGAATCGCCTGATCTTGTGCTTTTAGGAGGCAGTGCTTAAAGATTGACCAGCACTGATGGACGCCAATGCCTTCAAAAGCAGTTTTCCAGGGGACCTTGCTGACTAGTTCCCTGAGCAGGCTGAAGTCTGCTTCTCCCATATCGAGAGCTGAAGTTTTGGTGACAGTTTTCCTTCTGTCACCATAAATTCTAAACTCAACCAGTTCATGGTAACTATGACCAAGACAGCCGCCAATTGCCACGTCTCCCACAAGACCCTCTCTGTTCTCCAGCAACAGATCTAGGAGGGCACCTTTCCTAGTTGGCTCTCTTAGCACCTGCACCAAGAAGTTATCATCTAGGTGCTTTATGAACCTCCTGGACTTGCTTGTGTCAGCCATGTGGTGATCCCAGTTGACATCTGGCAAGTTGAAATCCCCCATTAGGACAAGGCATCTCTTAGTTCTGCAAAGAATAACTCATCGGTGTTGTCGTCCTGGCCAGGTGGTCTCCAAATGGAGACTGTCACTGCCTTAAGCGATCAGGATTCCTTGAATATGATGATTCATACCAACAAACCTTTGAGATATGGATGTGCTACAGTAATCTCCTGCTGGTATTCAGCCTAGTGCATATTCACCTAAGGCAGGCAGATTTTGCAGTCTTCTCTGCACAGCATTAGGAGCCGTACTCACAGTGACAAGCTTCAGTCCGGTTTTTGAAGCCATGCTCAAGATAGATGACCTGCAGAGCCTTCTGTAGAGCTGAGTGTATGCCTAGTGCAAATTGGATGCTGCGAGGTTTTACCAGCAAGTCTCTAAAGAGTTCTGGCTAAACATGTAAGAACATGGTTTTTGAAAGGCTTTATAAGCTGGTCAAATCAGTGTAAATAATCAAGCAGAAGTAATGGCCACCTTTATGTCCTCAAGATTAGTCTCCTGAGAGAGCTGAAGTCCACTGCCTGAAAAACAGAGAGAGTAGGGCTCTTTGAAGGAAGAACTGTAGAGATGCTGTAACTTAGACAAACTATTTCTTCATCTCACTATAGTCTTATACACTTTACAAAATGTTAACTGCAAGCATTACTGCTATCCCTACTTATGAGGAATAAAAGGAGAGTGCAAAACAAATAACAGCAGTGTGCTGCTTCCCTTGCCACCATCTTGTGTTAAACTTTACCCAGTGCTGTTTACTGAGATGTCACACCCCAGAGAACAAGGGAAGAAAACTCTTCTTTGTCCAATTTACTGTATACTTGCTAGCTTCATATCTCCAGTGAAAGCCTGATCAAACATGAGCTGCTGCTTAAAGTAGGACGTTTGTTTACCTGTCTTTCTTTTTGGGGTGTGTATAAATTTATTACTTCATTAGTTCCTCTATTTTCTCATCAACTGAAAAATAATTCAAACCTCTGCAAGACTTGTAACCTTTTGAAGTCGGCTCCTGCAAGTCTTTTTTTTTTCTCTCAGAAACTAAGGATTTCCACACTAAATTGGACAGACAGAAAGGTCTTTAGTCCATTGAACCAGGAAGAGCCATTTTATAAAAACAGTATGAGCAGTCTGATGCAAAAGGCAAGTGAAACGTGGCCCAGACCTATCTTTAAAGGTTTAACAGGATTTTCATTTCTAATATCACATTGAAGGAGAGCTCATTTTTCTGTTTGTGGCTCAGGATGCACAAAGTAAACATGTCCCTAGGAGAAAAAAAAATAATGTCTTTAGTACAAAGCATGTCATGGCTCACTTGAAAGAGTAATAGTGAGGGAGCAGTGCCATCTGCAGGATATGTTCCTGCATCCCTGAACATGGCAAGTCATAATGGTCATGTCCTCCAGGCACAGGCATGTATAACTAAAATAGTGTCTCTAAGCAGTCTGCAGTATGTACCTGAGTATCTGTTGCGGATGCTTAGAATACCCTTTACATTTTCCATCATTTCTTCTGTCTATGAGCACTTTCTAACATGCCCACAATCTAAGAGTTTCTCTGAAGGAAAAGCATTTTTCTTCACTTTTCTGAATTAGAATTTCTGATGGCAGCACAGAGCTAGAATCTTCCATGGTGAAAGGAAAACAATTATTTCCACAACACATATAATAATAATAATTGGGAAAAAAGAAACAAACAAAAAAAACCTTCAGTGGTGAGGAAATATTAAATCAGTAACATTGATCTATGGTTTCCTCCCAGGAGAAAAAAAATGTATTTATATATCCTTGGCAGGCACCAAAGTAATGATTATGAAGAATATTTAAATAAACCAAAAGCAAGAACTGGTTTGTAGAACATACTGCCAGAGGTTACTATGGAACTGGTGTTATGCATATTCAGAAAGGATTTAGACAACTGCACATATAACAGCAGTTGATCCCTAGCTGCTATTAAAAATGACGCTCTGGATGTAATGCTTTTCCAGTAAATCCCTAAATTTCTGAACTTCTTTGCAAAATGTTGTACACTGTTTCTTGTGCACAAGACCCTTCCCTTGACGTTTGTATTTGCTGCTAATGAGGGCATGATAACCAAGTGCATTGGACATTCTCCTGACTCAGTGGATCCATTACACACAAATCCAGAAAAAAAAAAAAAAAAAAAAAAAAAGAAGCATATACGTCCTGGAACCATTCCTAATATTGTATTACAACCTCCAATGCAAAGAAATAACAGTAACAATAATAACAGCCAATAGAGGTTTAGTAAACCATAGTTAATGCTAAACAATATAATAGGCTATGCATGGAACTTACTTTCTCCAAGTGGAGGGGGAAAAAAAAAAAAAAGGAGGCTTGGAGGCTAGCAAAACTGCTGCAACAGAAAATGTCAGAACATAAGTAGAGACTTAATCTCTCTGAATTTGTATTTCATATTAATAAAAGGAACACTATACATTAATGAGTGTATTCTCTCTTTTGGGGGGGGAACCCAAGTAGCTTGCTACATTTAGCCCAATTATTTAAGGCTGTGTGGCTTTGGTAATTGACTTTATCAGTGAAGAGAGAAATGTAGACCCTCTCATCAAAAGTTGCTGGGGAATATTCATGTGTTTCTTTCATTTTAGGAGTAAAAGGAAATTCTTAGTGTCTCTCATGGAATATATCATCACAGCTAAGTGACTTTACATTTTGCTCTAACTCAGTTCAGGACTGGTCATTATCCTGAGTAGACAGTGGTATGCTGTCCACCACCAATGATTTCTACTTTCTTTTGCTTCTTACAATCACATTGTATTTTGACCTTTGGAACAGCAGCAGACCTGAAGTGCATAGTGAGCATCAGATAACCTGCATGAGACTCACACTCTCCCAGTCTGAAGTTATTCTTTTTTTCTGCCTTCAAAGAAATGAGAGACCTGATAGCTTCCATCTCAAATGTGTTCATTTAAAGGCTATCACACTCCCTCTGGAGAGCTCATACAACTTCCCATCTTCTCAGATATAATCAGAGGAAGCTTCCAATGTTAATCTCAGTTCTCCTAATCAAAAGAATGCAAATTTTACTGCCCTATCTCAGTTTGACATCAACAGTACTGACTACTACTTTAGGACAAGGGTTATGCTAAGCTTTTTCTTCCATGGTAGAAATATTTTATAGCTTTACACTGTTTGTAAGATGCCACCTAATTTCAATTACTCATTATCATCATCACTGATAATGTTCATATTTGTTTCAACATTATCACTAGATCACACAGTAGTAGTACTGAATGACCATTTTTATTGCTGACAAGTGCAAAGAGTATATCCACCCTTTTCTCACTGTTTTTTCCCTGCTAGGAACTTTAGGAACAAATTCAAATTTAATGTACATTATGATTTCTATTAGGAACTATAAGCATCTGGTCTGGAAGTGGTAATCAAGAAAGATGATATGCCACATAGTCTGCTGCATGTGGACTTACTATACATTTCTCAGTGCATGTTTCTGATCATCTAAAAATATATTCAGACCATTCCTCTATTGCCTGCTGCTATGCTTAACTTTGTTCACATATTCTCTAGCTGCTATGAATAGACTAGACTAGACTAGACTAGACTATTTCTTCCCTAGTTCTAGGAGGAGTTCCCTGTTCAGCCAAGCCAGTCTTCTGCTATGATGACCATAGCAACTGTTCTGGATGTGAATGCAAACTGAAGCCAACTAAAACATGGAGATATGTAGCCCAATCAGTTATTCATAAACCAAATAAATACTAAAAACTTTTTGTAGGGCCCAGAAGTAGGTGACAGATAAGCCAGACTAATGAAAAAGTCAAAGCTAGGTGTTTTATTTCAGTACTAGACCCTTCCCTGTTCACAGGTTCTCCCTATTTTGCATCCTTAATTTCATTAGGAGTAGTTCATACTGTGCGAAGTTAAACCCCTAATATTAGAACTGCCAGTAAATAACTAGTGTGAACTCAACTCTTTATTGATGAATCAGGGCTGTGTTTCAGTGCACTACAAGAATGAAAGCTATAAACAGGAGCTGTGAATGGATGTTCCATTACCTGCAGTCTGACAAATACTCCAGCCACTTTCAAATAGGATAAAATCTACTTTATAGAAGATGTTTTGCTTATCTGGTTATCTCATCAATTCTGCGGCACACAGTCTCACTCAAAGAATTCTTTGGGAATATGTAATGCACAGACTCAAATTTTAAAGTAATATTATTATAAGAAGTAAAGTGCCCTGCTAACTCATCCACCTGAAAAAGTGTGTGTTCTGAGAAGTCAAATTTCAGAACAGTGGATAACAGGCTGTTGAATTTAAGCTAAACTTAAACAAAATGCACGCTTTTTTTGTTGATAGTAGTGTTTCTATGTTTGTTTGGTGGGTTTTGTGTGTGTGTGTTTTTTCCCTTTAACAAAAATAAATAAATAAATAAACTGTACACTGAAGAACAAGAATGTATCTCAACATGAGTTTATGAAAGTATTGATGTTCTGCTCATTTTGTTCTAGTCATTCTGGTCTGTCTTTCCTTTTATTGGTCCTTTATTGCTGTTGTTGTTGTTGAATCAAATTAAATGTAATACTATTTTGGTTTATGTAAAATTTGTGTGAGTAAACCATGAGATGACAGGATATAAGGGAAAAGAAGATTCATGGGGAAAAAATAAAAAATAAAAACATAAAATATTCAGAGTTTCCATTTCTTCTGCCACAATTTTCCAATCAGTTAAAATTAGTCAAAATTACCCATAAGTATTTAATTTCTATACTCTCTGTCAGTCTAGAGGTATTATTGAATCTGCCTCAAAAAATAAAAATAAATTTTAAAAATGTAGTTGTTGGTTCTGCCCCTTTTGAGCTTTTGCAGCTCCAGGTGTCATTTAGGGAAGATGGATTGAAAGAAAACCTGAGTGCACAGCAGCTGCCTACAATCAACTAAAAAAATAAATAAATAAATAAAAACTTGCACAACTTTCTTCTGAACCTTTCTGAGAGCAAGTAGAAGAGTTGGGGAAGAGTGTGAGAAGTATCACACCAAGTGCTGCAGGACAATTTAAGCTCTTTTGAGGCCTGATTTCTGTCTTGAAATACTTGCTTGGTGCTGTAATTTAGTCAGGTGCTTTGTCAGAGCAAGGAACAGAATCTGAAATCCATGAATTTTATGGATTTTAAATCTTTTATGCTGCCAGATCCCATCTGGTTTTTCTTAATAAACTATTTAGAAAAATGTAATTCTACATTGTCATAAACATTTATTTTTAGTTATTCCGTCACTTGTCTTAACCCGTATGTTTATCTGTATCATTCCTCATGGACTGCCTCTGTAGGTATATAATGTATTCTGATCACATAGCGTCTATTCATCTATAATGCTGTTGAGTCAGTTGCAGTCATATTTGAACATTTAATAGTTTAACCTTGATATAAATGGCAGTTGAATCTTTTTTCACCACACCCAAATATGTTCCTGACTAGTCATCAATTTTTACTTTTATTCCCCTGTCATTATTATAATTCCATTTTTACAGCAGAAAACCTCCCTCTTTAAAATGTTCATTATCCAGAAATAAATGACACCACCATCATGCTTAATATATACTAGTTTTGTGTGGGTGTTTGTGAGTGTGTGGGTGAGTGAATGCATGTTCTTTCTGAAATTTTATCTCAAAGTTAAACTGAAAACCTGTGGTTTGGTTTCAGGCAGGAAGGTAGCTGTATTCCTAAAGGAAATAGGGAGAATAAAAGCTGGTCCCGCTGAAGAAAAAATAAAATATATTCAGCTTCAGCAGCATCAACATTTCACCCGTCTTGCACTGGAAATGGGAATATATGAAGGACTGAACAAACAACTGTTTTTATTTTACAAGCCATACTGTGCATTCTGTTTTGTACCAGAGGTGGTGTTATTTGTCAGTTACTTTATACCTAGGATGAACTAGGTGTCAATTTTAAGAACAACACCTAGCACAAACTACCAGGAACAACAACTGGTATGTACATTTTCAGGAATACATGCAGAATCACATCCTGACCATTCTCTCTTCTCATAGAGATGCGATGGTGTCTCATGTAGCCCAGCCCTGTGCTAACAGAGCTCAGGAAAGGAGGCTATTCCAAAAGTAGTTTTTAGGTGCAACCTGAGCAAAGGTAATACTTCCCTTGAAAGCTGAAACCTCTTAGGGGTTAAATGAAACAGTTTCATCAGCTGATTATGGTTCATAGGCTAGGAACTGGACCACTCTTTAAGAGAAAGCAGTATGAACCCGTGCCAACCATGGAGAGGTTTTGAATGCACTAAGGGGACATACATAAGAAATTGACTGAAGACAAAAATAAAAATATACAGGGTTGTAAAGATAGCAGTTTCCCTTATTACTACTTATTACTATCCTTAATATGTCATATTTTTATTGTTATATTACATATTCTTACACAGATATCTTTCTGGATAGCTTAGTAGGCTGCAGCTTATATCTTTTTCAGTCTACAATAAATTTGCATTAGTGATATCTTTCCTTTTTTTTTTTTTTTTTCCTTTTTAGTTACTGTATCCAAAAGATTTACCAATGAATCTTGTAAGTCTCCATAATAGGTCAGTTGGCAAAGAGAAACTTTGTTATTATAACAGCACATATAGTGCAGGCTGCTTATGATTTTCTCCAGAAGATTAAGTATTTGACAATAACTTGCCAAAGTATAGTGGCTCTATAAAACTTAAAATCCAGAGGTTCTACAGTTGCCAAAAGAAGGGAATTCATTAAATATATGAAGTAATAGGTGATGAAAAACCTTTGTACACTGCAGTCTATAAAAATAATATCACCATAATTAGCCAATTGCCATAGGAACGTAAGTTCACAGTTTGGATGGTGGAGGAAATGTTTTCTTTACAATTTTGTCTTTATGAGAGAAAATATAAACTTTTTATGACAGTATTTAGTTTTATTTATTTCCCTTGTTCATCACAATATTTCTTCAAATATGCTACCAAATTTTTAGACTCATATGTGTAGAACCTCAGGATCATGGTTATAATTGATGAAACTAGGTTTTTAAGTTACTTAATTATAGTAAATTGATGTGTATATATATAATTTTAACCATATGATTTTAATTAGAACAGAGTAAATTATTTTGCTAAGTTTTAAAGTCTTCTGTGATTCTTGCAGAAATGACAGGAAATCCAATTTTATGAAGTATTTGAGTAAATACATAAGTAGGTATTTTTATGGTATATTTGAACATATTGTGAAGTAGGAAAGGCCTTAGATAGATTCTGTATTTGAACAAGTTTCATACACTAAAGGAAAAGACTTACTGTGCTACTAAATTTTAAGTACAAAAAAGTTTTTTTAAAATAATCTAGTTTTTATTACCACACAATCATAATAGCATCTAGAAGTAAAGTGACATAATTATCTCAGTTCTTTCAATTTGTCAAAGTTAGATTGCCTCTGCCCTAGTAACAGTTCTTTTAATAGTTTTCCCTGCAGGTACCACTGAATGTTTCAGTATGGCTTTGTATTCTGAGAGGGATTTTCCCAGCATGCTTTTCTCATTGGTACCTTTTAAATCTGGCAGCCAGCAAGGAGATTGCCATATGTGATTGCTGTAGGTTGGGCTGCTTCTCTTCCTTTTAAATGGTAAGCTATTTTTAAGTTTCTATTACATTTTGACATTTTATTTCACTGCTCTGAAGTGGTTGCTTACTGCATTGTGAAAATGCTCCTGGTATGTGCAAGTTCTGTTTTCTTTCTTTTTCTTTTTCTTTTTTAATCCATATCTGTGGATGTTGTTTACCCAGATTTTAGCAAAGCATTTGACAGTGTTTCCCAGAGTATTCTCCTGGAGAAACTGGCTGCTCGTCACTCAGACAGGTGCACAGCTCACCATGTGAAGAACTGACTGGATGACTGGCCTCAAAGAGTCACAGTGAATGGTCTTCAGTCCAGTTGGTGGCTGGTCACCAGTGGTGTTCCCCAGGGCTCAGTATTGGGGCCAGTTTTGTTTCACAGTCTTATCAGTTATCTGGATATGGGGATTGCGTGCACCCTCAGTAAGATCATAGATGAGGCCAAGTTAAGCAGGACTGCTGATCTTCTTGAGGGTAGGAAGGTTCTGCAGAGGGACTTGGAGAGGCTGGATCCATGGGTTAAGTCCAACATTCAACAAGGGTAAATGCCAGCTGCTACACTTGGGTCACAACAACTTCATGCATTGGTATACACTTGGGGAAAAGTGGCTGGAAAGATGCCCAGCAGAAAAGGACCTGGGGGTATTGGTCAAAAGTTGGCTGAACATGAGCCAGCCATGTGCACAGGTGGCCAAGAAGGCCTATGGCATCAGAAATAGTGTGGCCAGCAGAACTAGAGATGGGATTGTCACTTAGTATGTGGCACTGGTGAGACCACACCTCAAATATTGTGTTCAGTTTTGGGCCTCTCACTACAAGAAGCATATTGAGTTGCTCAAGTGTGTGCAGAGAAGAGCAACCAAGCTGGTGAATGGACTAGAAAACAGAGTGTTATGAGATGCAACTGAGCGAACTTGAGTAGTTTATTCTGGAAAAGAGGAGGCTGAGGGAAGACCTCATGGCTCGCTACAGCTACCTGAAAGGAGGTTGCAGCGAGGAGGATGTTGGTCTCTTTTCTCAGGTGACAAGTGATGGGCTGTGAGGCAATGGCTTCCAGTTGCACCAGGGGAATTTTAGATGGACATTAGGAAGAATTTCTTCACAGAGTGGGTAGTTAAGCATTGCAAGAGGCTGCTCAGGGACATGGCGGTGTCCACATCCCTGGAGGTATTTAGGAGGCGTTTGGTTGTGGCACTAAAGAACATGGATTAGTGATGGGACTAGATAGCACAGGTTTGATGGTTGGACTTGAAAGTCTTTTCCTACCTAACCTAGATGATTCTATGATTACCTGATTCTAAATAAAAATTACAAACTTAGACAATGATATGGAAAAAACATCTCGGGGGAGCTCAGGTACCCTAACAAAATGTTAAGGACAGAAAAAACTTATAATAATTTTCAGAAACCCTTTTTTAGAAAGTTCTGGAAAAATTATGACGGTGATCAACCAAATGGAAAGAAAAAAAAAAAAAAAAGTACAGCCAGTAATCATAGAATCGTAGAATCATAGAATATCCTGAGTTGGAAGGGACCCATAAGGATCATCAAGTCCAACTCTTGACACCGCACAGGTCTGCCCAAAGTTTAGACCATGTGACTAAGTGCACAGTCCAATCGCTTCTTAAATTCAGACAGGGTTGGTGCAGTGACTACGTCCCTGGGGAGCCTGTTCCAGTGTGCAACCACCCTCTCAGAGAAGGATCTCTTCCTGATGTCCAGCCTAAACTTCCCCCTCCTCAGCTTAACACCATTCCCGCGGGTCCTATCACTGGTGTTTACAGTGAATAGGTCACCTGCCTCTCCACTCCCCCTAGCGAGGAAGTTGTAGACCGCAATGAGGTTCCCCCTCAGACTCCTCTTCTCCAGGCTGAACAGGCCCAGTGCCCTCAGCCGCTCCTCATATGTCTTCCCCTCTAGGCCCTTCACCATCTTCCTCGCCCTCCTCTGGACACTCTCCAACAGTTTAATGTCCTTCTTGTACTGTGGTGCCCAGAACTGCACACAGTACTCGAGGTGAGGCCGCACCAACGCAGAGTAGAGCGGGAAAATCACTTCCCTCGACCGACTAGCGATGCCATGCTTGATGCATCCCAGGTTACGGTTGGCCTTCCTGGCTGCCAGGGCAGACTGCTGGCTCATATTCAACTTGCTGTCAACCACAACCCCCAGATCCCTCTCTGTGGGGCTGCTCTCCAGCGTCTCGTCGCTCAGTCTGTACGTATAGTCAGGGCTGCCCCGTCCCAGGTGCAGGACCCGGCACTTGCTTTTGTTAAACTTCATGTGGTTGGTGATCGCCCAGCTCTCCAATCTATCCAGATCTCTCTGCAAGGCCTTTCCACCCTCATCAGAGTCCACAATGCTAGAGAATTACAAAAAAAAAAAAAAAAAGGTAAAGCCAATAATGAGTATAAATGCTAGAGAAATACAAAAAAAATAGCTCTTTAATACTATTGTATATACAAAATAATGTCCTTAAGTCTTAAGACTGGAAAGTCAAAGAGATGTTCTATATCCTTCTGAGCATACAGAACCCATTTACTTCTGCTAGAACACATATCTGCAAAATTATCATTTGTACAAGCTATGGCCACTTCTAGTTAGTCCCCAGTAAATTTCACGTTTCATGATATATTTGTTTGTTTGCTTCTTTGTTATCTCAGAATTGTACTTACACAGGACCTTCACATACAGTCGTAAGCTGATACCCTGTATCCTCTCACTTCTTGCCCCACATTTTGATAGGTAAGCAGCATTCTGTTGACCCTTTCACCTGCTTAAGTTTCAAACTACTGCCTAAGGTACAAAAATTCCTTTATACTATTTTAACATCTGCTATGCTGTAGCAGAAGAGAAGAAAAGCTTCCCAAAAGCAGTGATCTGTTCTCTTCCCTGCCACCTCCTAAATGCAATTTTATTTTTTTTACTACAAAGGCAGCAAAGATCATTGTACATTCTCAGTAGGCTGCAGATAGCTTACAAGAAAGCTGGGGTTTTGAAACAGTCTTAGTGGCACGTTAGTGTCTGCAATCTGTCAAGAGAGCACAACAATGGAATTTAGATCTGGGTCTTGAGAGTGCAATATCTCACAAGCCTGAAGACTTTGATAATGATAATAAATGGGTTGCCTTAGACAGTTGAGGCATAGATTTCAAAGACATCCTTGAACCACTTCCTCTAACCCCTTCCCACATGTGCACACTCAGATGCTCATCTCCTCAGCAGTTTCTCTGCAGGGAGGTACCATTTAATAGACCCTTACTGGAATTACATTTTAAAATTGTGTTATAAAGCCCTGTTGCTCTGTTGTTCAGGTAAGCTTAAACAACAAATACCTGTACACAGTCAGCTCATTTATTCATTTTTGTGGGACACAGCTGTGTGTGCAAGGTAGCTGTTTATCCAGAGGAAGACATGAATCAAATTTTTAGATGTGGATGTACAAAATGCATGGCTTCCATTTCCCAAAGCGGGAGATAAGTCTTCTTCTCCTTTTAGTTCCATTGTAAGCGCTCAGTGACACTACAGCTGAAACAGAGATCTCAGACCTGCAAGAGAGATAGTGGACAGGACCCGGAGCATCCTCAGCAATTAGAAGGGGCATGCAGGAACTTGAAGGACCAGGCTGCAGATGCATCTGTCTGGGTGACTGGACCTTCTGGTCACAGCCCAGCAGTATGTGGCCAGGGCTGCAAAGGCCAGAACGAGACACTCAGCTATTTTACTATTCCTGTTAGTTACTTTTGACATGGTATTAGAGTCCAAAAGCAAGTTAGAAATAAAAGTAATTACAAAATCACTATATAAATATTAATATATGCAAACACAGAGCTTTATTGAAATTCATATTTATACAGCTATATTTATATAAATGTATTACATTTGTGTATTTATGAAAATAAACATACAAATATAAATGCTCAATCTTGAAATAACTGATTGAAATTTCATAGCTATGTTTTCCGCATGCTGTAAAAAACAATACTCTGTAGGAGATTCAGTTAACAAACTTTATTTGAGGTTGCCCTATATTAGAAGTTACCGTTATAGAATTGTTTCATGTCAGGTCTGATCTTTTGGGCAATTTATGATAAGATACAAAATTCAAACTTAAGTATTTGTAGTTCAGGTATGCAGATTGATTCACCATGCCTTTCTTGCCTTTTGTGTTTCATGTTTGCATTAACATTATTGGAATAAAAGGGAATTATTCAAGAAGATATTTTCTTATAAAATTCAGACACCGTATTCTTTTAAAATTAAAAACATAAGTCTTATTTCAAAAAAATGAAAAATATATGCTAAAAACAAGCACACACAAACATGCACACACACACACACACACACAAAAAAAAAGAAGCTCTCTAGTTTATATATATATATATTTTTTTTTTTTTCTGAAGCAGACTGTGATGCATACTGCCTAATATTTCAACTGGAAAGAAAAAGGCAGACTTCCATGAAATTTAGTGTTCTAGTGAAGTAAGAGAAAGAGCAGTCATGAAATATTGCATGAGAAAACAAAATAAAAAGTTAAACTCCCTTGTGACAAATTATCCTGCCTGAGGAGAAGCCATGTTGTTATTGGTTTGATCCCTGGCAGCAAAATACCACAGACTTCTTCTGAGGGTAGTGATTGTTTAACACGATGTTCCTCATCTTCTCTGCATCTTCTGATGGCAGCAGCATACCCTCTTTCACTTCCAGGAATATGTCTAATATTCTAGAAGTATAAGCAATACAAGAAACTGTTGTTTTCATGCATAACTACTAGAACCAAGCAATCCTCAAAATGATATTTTTAATATTATTTCTCTTAGGATGTTTAGCATCAGTGCTCCACTTTCCCTTGGTCTGGGAGTCTGTATGACCTTCAGCAGACTGTCTAGGAGGGCATCGCTGTGACTCAGCCACCTGAAGTGACCTGCAGGTGCCCACTGGCCCAGCTCACACCCCTGCAACAGAGGTTTCTAGGGATGCCTGCCCTGTAACTCCCACAAGTGGTAGTGCTCAATTACTGCCAGCTGCGTACCCTCCCCTCCCTTCTCCAAGAAATCCCAGTTTTCCCGGTTGCAAACCTTATTTATGTATTTTCCGTAGCTGATCATTACCTGTTTGAATTTCTTATGGCAACCATAAAACTACAGATGTCATCTCACTATGTAGACTTTCTGATTTCATTTCCCTGTGGAAATGCCCATAGGTTTGTTAGTATAGCATTAAAATCAGAGCTGGAAGTGGGAAATAATCTCTCCAACCAATGACCACATGAAAAATTGTCCTTTCCAAAAAATATTTAGGAAAGCATTAACCTAACCAATTATCACGAAGTTTGGTTTGTTTGCTTTTTCTCCACCAGTTCTCTAGGACTATTGTTGGGAATGGCTGACAAGATGGTGGCAGGAGAAAAAGAAGGCTCCAGGACTGCAGCAAAATCTGCTTGCTGGTTTAGTTTCATCCAAAGGGAAATACAGCTCGTGTTCTTCGAGGTCTGCCCACAGTGTGAGAGCCAAGTGAGGCAAGTCATGGGAAAAGGAAATTACCAGATAACTCACTTCAAGAGTGCACTTCCAATCCAAATGATATTGCTAATGTTGACTACTTATATGCTATGTGAAGGTACAGGATGCCTTAAAGTTTTATTGTAAAAATAAGCACAGAATGAAATTAAGTGTTCTTTTGAAAATAGGACTACACATCTAGCACAATTATATTTAGGGAAATCAGAGCTTTTAGTTGCAAAGCAAATTTACATGTTTCTTGTAATATCATTTGAAAAACTGCAGATATTTCATACTGGTCTGAGTATGGAGGGGGCAGGGGGCATTCCTTGGTTAGAGTATGTCTATGTATATGAATTCCACATATTTGCTTTATTTGTCCTTTAGGCCTAGGAAATTCAAGAGCTTGTGAAATATTTATACCATCTGCCTATGTGTTCCCTAACTCAAATCAAGCACTTTTGGTTCCCAAATTTCCCATCTTTCCCATCATTACCTCCCATCTTTGAAAAAATAAAACAAAATAAAATCACAACATAACCTAAGACAGAGAGTCAAGTTTTTTTCCATTGTTAATTTTTAAATTAGTTAATTGGAATAAAAGAAAACAATGTACCCATGTAATCACAACAGTTACAATGCCATAGTCATTATCTTCTTGTATTTAATTTTGAAGGGAATAAATTTTACACAGGTTACAATGCTGAAGGGGAAAAGAATATTTGCATGTAACAACAACTTTTATTTCTGCTGTGAAGTAATATACCTTAAACAGCAGTAAACATTCTAATGAAATAGCAGCTGAAGCAGTAGAGCATAAAATTAATATGCATCAAATGACAAAAAGGAGATGATCAGTTGATAGGCTGTTCCATAAAGTTTGCATGCATAATTCAAATGATGTTCAGCAATTCATGGATCTCACAGTTATAGCCTTCTTTTATTGCCAAGTCACAAAGTATATTTGCTAAGGTAGAAATACCACGTTTTTTTTTTTCATGGCAAAGTTTAAACAATTCAGATATCAAGTATTTGATTTGCCCAGCAGTGTTTTACAAATGGGGGGTAGGGAGGGAGGGAATGAGTATAGCAAAGTCTTCACTAAATTCAAAGACAACAGACCAACTTTTCACACACTTTTTTTTCCAATATAACTCAACATAACTTCAGTTCCTGGAGAGAAACGTATACTAAAATTGAGAAGTATTCCAGATTTCAGGTTGATTACTTGAACATTAGTGTCACATAAATGCTTGCAATTTAAGCTGTGAAAAACAATAGCATACAGATTTCCTATAGAGAAAGCACTGAAAAGAGTATATATATAGAGTGGTTTGTATACAGCTATAGAAAGAGTTTATACTTCGTAATAGAGAAGGAGTCTGATATATTCTGCAGTTTGCATTTGATATACAGGTAGGAACAAAATGTTCCTACCTGGAACATGTAAAACACAGAAAATCTTAAGCCTTCTGGTCTTTCCAACCTAAGAATTACAATACAAGTGCAAAGTGATTTGGGTCCTTGGCTCTTCAAGGAGAACGGTCTGCAATGAAAATGGCATGGAAATATAATAGTGACAAAGATGTCAAGAAACCAATATGTTCCTGTTGTACTTGTGAGAGTATGCATGGATTCCTAAAAGAGGGGGATGTATATAGCAATAGAAGATGCAAACAGCAGGTTATTACACAGACATGCAGTATTCTGCTAGTTGGTGTAAAGAAAACACTGAAATTAGATATTTGGCAAATTTAGATTTCACTGACAAATTTTCATATAAGTCAGCTGGGTAATTAAACGGAAAAGAACTCAGTCAGTTGGACCATGAAGAGACAGTATAGAGATGGTTATTATTATTTAAGTATTAATGCGTCATTGGAAACTTTATCAACACAAGTTTTAAATTAAATAATTTCTTTTGCTGTGGGTCTTTGAGGAGTCTCTTCCAAAAGCAGAATGCCTGAGAGAGGCCAAGGAAAGATAATTTATTGGCTGACTGGAGAACCATTAGCCAGGAAAGAATAGCAAATGGAAAATACATTCCAAATATGTCCAAACATTTCACTTGCCATTAGTGAAAGAGAAATCTAATAATAAAGCTGTAAGAATATGAAAATTCTGTTTTACAAAGAAATCCAAATTTGGCTTTGTTTTGAAATGGAACGAAACACAGCATTTTTTGACATAATCTGCAAGAGAGCTCAGTGAGGGGGGAGGGGAAAAATGTTGTCTCAGTCAAACCTGTTTCTTGGTGGTTCATATTGGTGTCAATCAAAGGTATGAGATGAATTTTAAGACAATATTTGACAAGCAATTTAAAAACAAAAATTGGTCTTATTTCAGTGGCTGAGACTGATTAAAAAAAAATCACTGTGAAATGCACAGTCCTTGGAACTTTAATATTGATAGAATTGCACATTCTCAGAGGATTTAGCTCTTCTGACTGAGGAGCTTCATCTTAACAAAGGTATCTACTAAGGCCTAGATATTAGGAAAAAATGACAGTATCAATTGAATCACAGTTCTGTGCTACCTGTGAATACTGAAGACTTCATGCAGTTGGATTGTGAATGGGCCCCCTGGACACTTTTTATTTTGTGTAGCCCTGAAAAATACAGTATATTTTTGAATCTATTCTCCCTCTCTAGAGGCAGGGTGTGATTTACATAGCTAAAAGTAAGTTATGAGTAAGAAAATGCATTAGACTCATGCAGAATTCTTTTTTGGACACTTTTAGTCACTTGGGATGAAATCCTAGCCATGTTGAATTTGCTGGGAAGCTGGATCATGATTTTTAACTAGTCATGATTTCAACTCTTAGTGTCTATTTAAGCACTGCAAACTTGCATTTAGCCTTCTTAGTCATTCAGATTTTGCCCTACTGACTAGAAAAGAATGATTTAATATTGTGAGGATAAAAGTGGAGAGCCCGAAGTGTTATATATTTTCTCTTTCATTATGTGCTCTCATTTTCTTGTGATTTTATCCCTTTGTCCTTTCCTATTTGATTTTCTTGCTAAGCATTCATTGTAATAAAGTGCCATGTTCAATGGAGTTGCAGTAAGAGATTTAAATAATAGCAGGTGTAGATGTGTAGGAATTTTGATTGTAATGTGCTGCTGTGAAGAACTCATGCATTTATAGTGCAGTATATTTCTGAAACCATTATGGCAATAAGCCAATCAGCTTGAATGCATCAGGGACACTGCTGCAAATGTATAGAGCTGATGGAATTCATTTCTGTCACTTATTCTTGAGGTAGGATTAGAGGAAATTTTGATCAGCTCATGCATCTCCAATTTGGCCTGCAGCTTTGAGCTCTGGCTATAGCTGAGCTCTCAAGCTGGGCACAGATGGGGCTGGATAGTATTTGGGTGAGAAGCTTCCAAAAAAAATCTGAACGCTGCAATGTGTAGGTGTAGGTAACTCACCAGGCAGTACGCTTTCCTCAGGTCTGCTCTTTACATCTTTGCCTTTCACTATGGCAGCAAACACTAGCTTGCTAGATGTATTCCTTTTGAAGATAAGAGAGAAGATCAAGTTCTTCAACAGTTGAAAATTCTATTATAAGTTCTTCAATACTAGCCTTGATATCATGTCTAGCTTCCAACTCAAGCAATTCCCTTACATTCAGATGACTTTTTCTCATTTCATTTTTAAAAGGAGCAAATTAAAACTGCTGTCAACATAAAATAGATTTGATTGCATTTTGCTGAGAATTAGTTGAAGCTATCTGTGTTAGGAGAATGAGGAGTTTGTTCTGGGTACTAATCATGACAAAGTGAAAAAGCTCATTTTTATACATTTATCTGTTGAGAAACTATAACTTCTAGGACTGTTTGTAAAGATAATCTATTATCTCTTCAAATTGTCCTGAATCTTGCAGTTGAATTCAAGCTTTATTTTTTGAACTATGACTTCAGTTGTGCTTGAAAACCTCAGTTACAAATTCAAGCTGCACTACAGCTGGGAATATTTTCAGCATGTTATGTAGGTACATATAATGTGACTTACAGCTCACTCTTCTATAAAGAATTTGCAAACCCCCTAGACATGGTGTTGAACAAGAACGAATATGGACCACTCTGGGACATAGTAGAAAAGACCATTTTTCAGGTGCTGACAGAATGTCTTGCTCATTAGTTTTAAGACTACATTGCAACCTGGGCCATGTGTCTCTCAGATCCACTTCCAACACATTTGGAGCTTAGGAAATTCTGTTAAGCTCTCCAAGTAGAAAGGAAAATTTTATTGACTTCTATTACACCATGACCGTGCATGAAACCTGGAAGGTGAGTTTGGTGCTTGGAAGTTATGCTGATATATCTCTGGGGATAGGTGGGGATGGGTGATGTGCCAGTGTGGTTTTGTGAAATGTTGGTCATGCTGTGGGTCAAGGTTTGCTGAAGTCATTTCTCCTGTCTAGAGAAAAATCAGGGGAGCTACACAAATGTGTACTAACTAACGGTCTCTTCTTGTCCTGAATTTGCTACCCTACTGATATTGTTTTGAAATCACACAGTGGATCATTGAATTTTTTCTACTTCACATTATTTTCAGTTAAAAATGAGTTGTAGAAAATATAATGGATGACTTAAGAATAACCCTGTGAAATTGCATGGAGGAACATTACTTGCATGAAGTGCTTAGGAATCAAAAGCTGCCATTACACCCATTGACACAACATCATCACATCTCCTTAGTAACTCGCCCCCAAAACTAACAAATGCAGACAGGATGATAATTGATGTAATTTTGGTGAGGAAATCATCTATGATCCACCAAAATTTATTCAAGAGATGTTGTCATCCTGTAATCTTTCAAAGAAACAGGAAAAAAAATCTTTTGTGTAGTGATGATAGTGTATTCTAACAGACAGGAGACAAAGTGACCTAACATGCAAATTATATCTGTAACAGAATAGCCGTTACTATAGTATTTAACTTAAACAAAAGCACACAGGATATCAAATTTGCCTCAGGAGCAGGTGTTTAGAATGGGCTGGCTCTTTTATTCACCTGCAGCTGAGCTATTTTTTCAGTCTTACTGAATTTTTGCTCAGTGTAGTTACAAGACAAATTGCGTGTGCTAGGGTATGTGATAAAAGCTGGTCTGCACACCAAGGGAGCTCAGAGAGATGAGGGAGGAGGGCATCCCAAATAATGCCCTGATCAACCGCTCCCAGGCCCACCCCAGGTACCACCGGCCTATCAAAGGCCCAAAGGCAGGGGGAAACCCAAATTAAAGACTCAGAGGGAGTGACACTGTGACACCCTGTCTGGGGTCCTCCCAGGGTTGTTCCAGCAGAACCTAAGCCCCAGTGTCCATGTGTGAAACCCATCACCATGAGTCGTTGGGTGCAGCTCTCTGGATCAACTTTTGGACTATGGGAGGTTGCTGCTTTGCCATGGGACGCGTTATGGGATGCAGGGGAATGTTTGGGATTGCACGCAATTTGCTGTGGGATATTTAGAGGAAGAATCAAAGGTGAGAAAAGGGGAGGGATTTAGGCCATTTGGGTTGGGACAAGTGTGGGAAATAGAAGGAGAAGTGAATATAAGTGTACATTTACATGTAAGCAAGGGCTGGTGAATGCACTTACTTGTCTGGTCCTGCCCTGCTCTTAGAATCACAGAATCATAAGATGGTTTGAGTTGGAAGACACCTTAAAGACTATCTAATTCCATCTCCCCTGCCATTAATTTGACGCAACAAGGAAGGCTAAAGCCCACCTAGAGATGAGGCTTGCAAAAGAGATCAAAGATAATAAGAAGGGTTTTTTTAAGTATGTAAACAGTAAAAGACAGTAAAAAAAACAAACAAACAAACAAAAAAAAAGACAGTAAAAACAAAAAAGACAGGGATCTCCTGGAAAGAGTCCAGTAGAGGGCCACAAAGATGATATGGGGCCTGGAGCATCTTCCCTATGAAGAAAGGCTGAGAGACCTGGGTCTGTTCAACCTGGAGAAAAGACTGAGAGGGGATCTCATCAAAGTGTATAAATACCTGAGGTGTGGGAGACAGAGAGATTTGGCCAACCTCTTTTCAGTGGTTTGTGGGGACAGGACAAGGGGTAATGGCCACAAGATAGAGCACAGGAAGTTCTGCACCAACATGCGAAAGAACTTCTTCACAGTGAGGGTGACGGAGCAGTGGAATAGGCTGCCCAGGGAGGTTGTGGAGTCTCCTTCTCTGGAGATATTCAAGGCCCGTCTGGACGCCTACCTGGGCAGCCTGCTCTAAGGGACCTGCTTTGGCAGGGGGGTTGGACCCGATGATCTTTCAAGGTCCCTTCCAACCCCTTCAATTCTGTGATTCTGTGATTCTGTGTAATGGGTGGGGACACCTTCCTCTAGACCAGGTTGCTCAAAGCCCCCTCCAATCTGGCCTTGAACATTTCCAAGAATAGGGCATCTACAACTTCTCCAGAAAATTGTGCCACAACATCACCACCCTCATATGAAGAATTTCTTCCTTTTATCTCCTCTAAGATTACCCCCTGTTAGCTTAAAATCATTACCCCTTGTCCTACCACTACAATCGCTGAAAAAGAGTCCCTCCCCTGTTTTTCTGTGGGTCCCCTTTAGGTACTGGAAGGCTGCTATAAGGTTGCCCTGGAGCCCTCTCTTCTCCAGGCTGAACAACCCCAGCTCTCTCAACCTTTCTTTATAGGAGTGGTGTTCCAGTTCTCTGATCATCTTTGTGTCCATCCTCTGTACTCATTCTAATAGGTTCACATCCTTCTTGTGCTGGGGGTCCCAGAGGTGAATGCAGGGCTCCAGGTGGGGTCTCCCAAGAGCAGAGTAGGGGGGGGAATCACCCCCTTTGACATGCTAGCTACACTGATTATCATGGTCTTGTGATGACAAGCTACGCTTGATCATCACAGTCTGCCTGCCTCCTTACTGTAGTCCATCTTCAGTTGTTTTCTGGTAAGGGGCTCTTTGCTCTGTGTGTGGGGGTGTATGGGGGTTTGTGGTGTCAGCTCCTGGAGTGGGGCTGCAGCCCTGGGACTGGTGTGTCCAGGTGCCATCAGCTGGGGAGCATGAGCTCAGCTGATGGATGAATCCACCTCATACCAGATGAACACACTTCTGCTGAAGGAACTCTGTCCTGCTCCACCAGGGAGGGGAACCAATGAGGCCACTGGTGCTGTCTGCGCTCATGAGGGTGCTCTGAGTGTCACTATGCGATCCGTGCACCCAGCTGGCTATACATATATATGTATGCATGTGTTGTGTACGTGTGCTCTCTGTGTGGGTGCCCACTAGGCATACATTTTCAGCTTTGCTACTGGATGCATCTGGAGACACAGAGTGGCAGTGGCCTCGCCTCTCTCGAGCTGCCAGATCCAGCAAGATATATTTTCCTCTAACAGAATGAACAGCAGTTTTAACAAGTCTGAGCAGGGATACTGATTAGTTTCCTGAATGCAGTCCTTTCCTTTGGCAGGACAGATTTATTCCACCTGTCAGAAATAATGCCTACCCCGGGAGTCCACTGGTCACTGTGAGGTCCTCAATCAGTGCTGGCAACCATAATTTGCATATTTTAAATTTCCCATTAAAACCACTCAAATACAACAACACATCTTAATTCTATCCTGTCATTTAATTGCTAGATTGTGAAAACTCAGACACAGATGAGTTACAAATGGAAGAAGGTTTTTCAGCCTATGAATAATGCTTTTTGTGTCCAACTTTCAAAACTGCATGTGTAAGCAGTAATGAGGACTTGCTTAGACACACAAAATTTGTGTGACCGTGTGTGCGTAGGATGGTATTGAAGTGTTGTTCTACAGGAATTATTGTGCTATACCAACATACATATGCAAATGAATGAGAAAGAAAAAAATTTAAATAAAGAAAAACAAACAAACAAAAAAAATAAGATAAAAAAAAGAATCAGATTTCAAGGAAAACAGAAAGATGTCACAGAACATAACTAAAAAATGCTGAGTTCCATGAAGCACCACTGTAAGACACAGAAAATGATTAATATGGTGCAGATTACTGGAAAAAATCCATAGATGTTTAAAAACCTTAATTGGCTATTTCAGTCTCAAGAGAGAGGAAAAATAAGCCTGTTATTGAAAAGCACATGAGCAAGAAAGAAAGTTTTTGCTAATGTCAGCATGTATCCCAATCCCTCTTTCACAGGCATAAGGTGAATATTGATTTTTTTTTTTTTTTTTTATGTTTCTGTAAGGAAGTTCTGAAACAGGATTCAGTGGCTTTTTTTCTTTTTTTTTTCTTCTCTCTTCTTTGAATACATATGAACAGTATGCATTTTCTTTCCCAGCTATAGCAATGGTATTTTGCTGCTGCCTTAGTTTTAACCAGTTTTATGTGTAGAAAAGCACAGTGTTGCACGATGTCAGTGATTCTGCAGAGCATAATGTTGATGGAAATGGCAGGCTGCTGTTGGAGACAGAGATGGTGTTATGGGAAGCCCAGGCTCTCTGTGAACAGTCAAATGAGGGTCTCTGGGAAAACATGGAGCAGCAACATCCATGCTTCACTGAGCTCTCACAAGAGAAAGCGTTCCAGATGCCTTTTTATGGGCTTGTGATGAAATTGAGATGGCACCATTGCATATTTCCAAGATTAGAAACATTAACATTTCCTTCACCACATTTGGGTGCTGCTTTGACAGAATATGGCATAGCAGACACAGACCTGCTGTGTCGCAGATTTTGCCAGGCTCTGTAACAGCCGTCATATGCTGATTTAATCTGCTGAATTTTTTTTTAGTCTTATTATTTATTATTATTATTTTACTTCATTTTTTCTCTTCTTTAGTATAATTTCTGATGTATAAAACCCTGTGCTATTTGCAAAGCGAAAGCTATGCAGTAATTGTAGTGTTTCACTTCTGATGTAAAGCATTCTTCTTTGGACATGTTGCAAATGAGATTAGCTGTTTTCCTTTCATATTCTCTGCATACTAATTCCATCAGAACTGCTACGTTATGCAAGCATATGGTTCTTTTTCTTCTTTTCTTTCCTTTCTATTTTTTAAGACAGTTTAAAGAAGTAAATTAAAATCCACTGTTAAGTGAAACCTGTTTCTCTCAGAAAAACATAATAATGGTCATTGAGATAACAGTGCATGCTGATATTGTAATGAACTGATGTAATGCACTGCATTTCATAGACTTGAGGCAATCAGGCACTGAAAATTACCCATCCACTGAGCTTACCCACCCACACTGATAGCTTAAGAACAGTCCCTCTAGGATATTTCTAAGTGTTTTGGACAGTCTAGTTTTTAAATTTCACAAGTGTCAAGACTGCCTTGAAAAAAAAGAAAATCAAAGAGACATTTCATGTACATCTGTATTTAACATCAAATACTACAACCTTGAGGTTAAAAAACTGTTCTCATTTACCAGAATGCAATTTATTTCTATGCAGAATATTTAGAACTGCAACTGGAAAATATGATTTAATGCAGGTTGTTGACTATCAGAAGGTGCCAGACTGGTATAAAATAAATAAGTTTAAAATATTACATGCAAAGGATTCACTATGCTGTTTAAAAAGTTATGACACAATAGTGTAAATGGGTTCCAGAAGAATATTATTAATAAGTACTTTTTTTTTTTTTTCTGTTGTTTGAATAGAAATTCTGGGAGTTGTCATTCAGGAAAGATGTTGGCCAAATGAGTGTCTAGAAGAGGTGAGAGGTCTAGGAAAAATGAACATCTAAAAGAATCCAGACATGTATCTTTCCACAAAATGATGTTTAAGATTAATAGCCTTCAACTATGCAATGGTCTTCTGTCATAAAGTTTATCTGTGTGGTTGGTGAATAAATTGAGAAAACAGGGGATTGTGTTACAATACAGAAGGATCACCTTAGATTCCTGGGCAACTTTTGAATTTTAAGTGTAGTGACACAGAAATAGATTGAATGTGGGTGTATTAGACACCCCATCACTGAAACTTTTAGAGTTAGGTTAGACAAGTTCTTCTGATATGGTATATAATTCATCCTGTCAGGACGGGGGGTGGATTAAGTGATCACCTGAAATCCCTTCCAGCCATATGACTATTTAGAACAGAATATACACCTACTGTAATTTATAACCCATTTCAGCTTTACTGCTTCTCTTCATTTCTTTTTCTTGTCACCTTTACTGTTCTGTAATAAAGTAACTGATTGATAGAAAAAGGGTTCCTTTGCTGAATTACTCCTCTATGGTTTATGTTAAAGAAACATTGAGAGCATACCAAGTCCAAGCCTACTGGATTCTTTGGGAGCAAAACAAAACTTTAGGTGCCTACTTCACGCAACCAGTAATTGCTTTATACCTATAAAGGCTCTAAGTCTGTCCCATAACTAAGGCAGCAAATACCGTCCAATGTTTTCCCCAACATTCAGTAAAACTAGAAAAAAAAAAAAGAAAAAAAAAAAAGGAAAAAGGAAAAAAATGAAAGATAAATAAATAAATAAATAAAGATACAGATAAACAGAACCATGAACTTTATACTGAGCAGAGTTTTCTGCCCCTTTCATGATTCATCTCGAGTAAGTGCTGCCCGCTGCAGTGTGCCCTGAGAGACTAGTTTCCTGGCAGTGTAGCTCAACAACCTGACTGGAATCAATACTGGAATCAGTACTCGAGTACTGTGTGCAGTTTTGAGCACTACAGTATAGGGAAAATATTAAACTGTTAGAGTGTCCAAAGGAGGACTGCAAAGATGGTGAAGGGTCTGGAGGGCAAGACTGAGGAGCGGCTGAGGCCCCTTGGTTTGCTCAGCCCAGAGCAGAGCAGGCCGAGGGGAGGCCTCATGGCGGCCTGCAGCTCCCTCACGAGGGGAGCGGAGGGGCAGGCGCTGAGCTCTGCTCTCTGGGGACAGCCACAGGACCCGAGGGAACGGCATGGGGCTGGGACAGGGGAGGGTCAGGCTGCTTGTTAGGAAAGGTTCTTCACCCAGAGGGTGGTCAGGCACTGGAGCAAGCTCTGTAGGGAAGTGGTCACAGCACCGAGCCTGACAGAGTTCGAGAAGCATTTGGTCCACTCTCTTAGACACATGGTCTGATTTATTTGGGTGGTCCTTTGGGGACCCAGGAGTTGGACTCTATGATCCTTGTGGGTCCCTTCTAACTCAGGATATTCTATGGTATCACAGCTCACTTTCAAAAAACCAAACAAAACCAAAACAAAAAACAGCACTGTGAAGTGGGGAGGAGGACAGAGAGAACTGAGAAAGCTAATGTCTGGCACACCGCAGGTGTACACCACAGGTTCACAGGGCAGGGCATCTGGGCACGGGGGCCCAGAAATATTCTCAACTCTACTGACCGAGCAGGAGTTGTTATATATGAGTTGTTTCTGAGCAGAATTTCTAGCTAGAATGATTAGTTCCACGTGATTCCCGTTAAGGGTCTTAGAGTTCAGAGGTGCAGTCCAGTTACCTTAATTTAAAGAGTTACTGAATATTAACTGGGCTGTGATAACTTGTCCATAGCAAATGTCAGTGAAAGGTTTCTGTTCACAATGCAAATATCACAGAAGTGACAGGAAGAAACTGTTGCAAGTCAGTTTACAAACAGTAACTTCTTAAGATTTAGGACTCATTTACAAGAGCAGGCTCAACCATCATTCTTACATTCCTCAATTTCTCCGCAGTTTGGGGGTCTGGATTTTAGACACAAATAACTCATAAAGTACAGGTCATATATGCTTTCTTACTCTAATTTGGGAGCAGATGTTCATGCTCAGATTCCCCCACACAGCAGAATTTTTGTTTATTTGATAGTCATCTAAATGAGAAGGAGGGTTTTCTCCTAAGCATTCCAGACACTAGAAAAACAACAATGCTCGCCAACATTCTAGAGGTCATCCCTAAAGATGACCTCCCACTACCATTCAGAAAGCCTCCTATGGCTTCCTGATGAAGATAAGATGAAAAAAAAAAAAAAAAAAAAAAAAGAAAAAAAGAAAAAAAAAAGAGAGAGAGACATAAAAGACAAAAGGAAAAAAAAAAAAAAAGCGTCCTAGTTCTAGTACTGATCTTTTTGGTCACTTTGTCATTCAGTCCTATGTGCTGACTTCAGTGTCAAAAATAAGAAAAAGATCTGTCAGCTGGGAGATATCTAATCTCTTCCAGAAATGAGGGTGACACCAAAGGCTCCAGGCCTCACTTTACCTAACTGTAGAGACTGATAGCTTAATGTATAATCTGTGTCTAGCCTTTTTCTATAAAGTATGAATCACTGACTCCATCCTAAAACCGGTAAACTGGGATCAAACGCCATCTGGAGGCGCTTGTGCTTCTCCGTTCACTCCAGACAGAGACTAGATGCCCCCATCGACTGGATGTCAAATTTTCAGACAGCTCAGTTTAAGCAAGATGAAAGTCCCCCTATGTGACAAAACAGTGAGTGCTAAGATAACATGAAAGCGCATGATCTTTTTTTTTTTTTTACTTTTTTTTCTGAACCTGAAGCTAGTGTCATTTTCCTTATGTAAAATCAGTAAATAACATAAGTACACACAGAAAAACAGGTGTCTGTATGCCATGTGTGCTTGTATAAACATTTGTATGGTTATTTACCTTCATCTAGACACAGTGTGAATATCTAAAAATATTCCGGCCAATTTCACTGCTGACATAAGCAATGAAATGACTACTGATTTATACCAACAATGTGAACAATTTGTAGATTTGCCTGCGGTGCCAGCTAACACGTTATAGCCCTGTGTCTTCACTGTGCTTGTTGATTTAAGGACATTGTTGTCAAAGTACTTCTACAAGCCTTTAGTGGTTTTAGCTATTGAAACTTAACTGTGTACATTTCAGACTTAAAACTCTAGACTTCCACAATATAAAATGAATATTAAGACTGCTACAACAATATGTGTGCAGATCTCAAACTGCATCTCAAAATTTCAAAATGTCCTGATACAGTATTTGCTTACACTGTTCAGGACTTTTATTCAATGAGAGGAAAACAGATTGGCTTTCTGACATTTTTATTTATTTTATTTTATTTTATTTTATTTTGTTTTATTTTATTTTATTTTATTTTATTTTATTCATTTCATTTCGTTTCATTTCATTTCATTTTTATTTATTTTTATTCTGTTGCTGTTTATCACAATGCCCAGAAGATCCACTAGAGGAAGAAGTTCTACCTTTAAAGAGAGATGGAAATGACTGACGGTCTAATAGATTCAAACTGGTATATGAGGCTATTTCATAACAAGAAAATTAAAGTTGTAGAATCATTCCTTTGTGAGCAGAGTTATTGCTCACTAAGCATTACCAGCATTCATAGTCTATCCATATCCACATCAGCAAACTGCTGGGGGAAATTATATATATATATATATATATATATATATATATAAACTTGGAAGATTATGAATAAATGCCTTGCCTTTCCTTACCTAAAAGAAACACTCATAACCATACTAACTACAAGTGCAAGCTGGTTTCTAAATTATCCTTTCTCAAATCTCTTCAGAGAAAAGGCTATCACACAGCAGCAACCCCTACCGAATGGTGCTTTGTGATTAGAAGCCAGCTACTGCTCGTGTTACAGCCCTGACCACAAGCAATGGGCAGCTCTGCTGAGGCAGAAGGAAATGTTTTGTGGTATAGCCCTGCTTCTATCTAGCTGAGGCAGTCAGTGGGAGGACTGAATAATTAAATTGCCTGGGAGGCTGCTTTTAGTTAAATGTCTGTAACATAGTTGAGGGCTGAAAAATGTGCTCAGAAGATTCATGCCCGGGATGACAGGGATAGGGAGCAAATAGAGAAAATACATAAACATTTTTAGAAATCATTTTTATAATTGAACTGGAAAATTACTGGTATGTTTAAGCGAGTGAGGGGAAAAAATCCATGCATAAATAGACAGCTTCCCCTTCACACAATTTTCAAAGAATCCAGCCAAGTATTTTGCCACTCTTTTTGGTGGAAAAAGTGCAGATGCCTTTGATAAATTAAAGCTACTGATTTATATGGCCAGATTACTGTCATACTGCTGACCTGATCACACAAGATTTACACCTTGTGAGAAACCATATATATATTTCCCCTGTTTCAAACACAGTTATGTGGCAATGTCAAACTGGAGCTGCAGTGTCAGCATTGCCATGGGAAAGGACCCCTCATGTGACCCTTTGAGTCAGGCCGTTCAGGCTTTGAGTCCTGAGTGGGTCTAGCACAGCAGCTCCCAAGCAACCTTGAGCATGCTCCTGCAGTGCTAAGTACTTGGGAGTGTAGACATTACATGTGGAGCAAAAGAAAATTGACAGGGAGAATCCCCTTCCTTTTGGGAAAAAATAAAATAAAATGAACTTTAGAAACCTGGCCTCATACATTCTCAGATGCTTAATAGAAACTTAAAGACCAAAATCCATGCATGGATCTACACAAGGTGCCCAGGTCTCAGCAGGTTAAGTATGAGGACATGATCACAGTGCCATATTCAGTAATTTTGCAGATACTGTCCAGCCCCACAAACACAAGAAGAGCACAGGTCTCAAGACTGAATCACTCTGAACACAAGCTGCTGAAACAGCTGCAGGGATAATATTTTTCCCCTCCTGCTCGTTCTTCTTTCCAATGGATATGAAAAGCCACGGGGTCACCTGCCTTTGATCTGATACTGAAGGGCAGCAGCAGTGGTGCAACTCCATTCCTGAGACCTATTCTGCCCCTACACATCCCTCTGCAGAGACCTTTTATGGTGCAGAACAGTCACTTTGGAGGGTGCCAGGCGTGGTGGTTCCCAGTCACACAGCTCCATGGGTGCAGAAACACCTCTGCCCTCAGTTTCAGCAGGCAGCCAGTAGGACAGGCACCAGTCACCAGAAGCTGGAAGGGTAGAAAAGGGGACCATGCCAGCCGATGTTATGCTGCTGCCAGCAGAGCTTCGTTCACAGCACAGTGTAGCACTGCTCATCATAAGATGGGACTGGCTGCAAGCTTTGTCTACACCTGCTGCCAGGGACATCCACAGAAATCCTCTCTCGTGTCTCTGAGGTGGCAATAGCCATAGCCATGTAGGACATTCAACTCAGAGTTCACTCACCCTGCGGAGGACAGAGTCAAGGCAGAAAAGTATTTGTCCCAGTAATTCTTCCCAATGAAAACTTGCGCTTTAGAGCACTGACAGGCAAAGGCTCTGGGCAGTGGAGTAGCTTTTCTTACTTCAGCAAGCACTGTATCCTCACAGAAGACTGAGCAGGTTGCTCTTCACTCCTGCACAGCTGCTACTGTGCAGGTGCCAGTGCAGCTCAGGTGCCAGTGGAGGAAAGAGCAAGCCATCTAGTCCCAGCAGGTTGGTGAAGATGCCTGTGTCCTCCTCTGCATCTGCTTCTCGAGCAGGTTCTTCCCTACTCTGCAATATTTTCTGGACTTGATACAGAGTATTCCCACAGGCACCCTTTTGCTCCAGCTCTGGCCTGTTTTGCGAATTATAATCTCTATCCATTTGCTTCCAGTCAGTTCTTGGCACATTGTTTCCACACTAAAATCATACCCTTCCTCACTCTGTTCCTGAATCATGCCGATTTCTTCTCTCCCATTCCTGTGTGGATCCCAAGTTTTTATCTTGGTTTCTCCTAAAGGTCTTTTTAAATTCTTTGCATAGTCATTCCTGTTCCTTTGACCTACGAGGAGACACATTTTTGCCAGTTCTCTGCTATGGAAAGGCAAAGAAAGTCTAAATAAATTACTTTTCCCATTCAGATTTCCTATTTACTGTTCCCAGGTGCTTTCATTTGAATAGACAATAGCTAAATGACTAACAGTGCTGCTGGTCCGAGAGAAATATGATAGAGTACACTAAGTTCAAGGTGGATTCATTGTGCACAGAAGCAACATTTTTCATGACAACTTCAGAAAATTGAGTGGAATGCAGAATTTGCTCAGAGAGGGATATTCCTGCTTATCAACCTGGAGATGTAAGCCGGTCCACCTGAGTCATGAAAACTTTTGTGTTCAGTGGCACAATAGATCCAAAACATCTCAAGGTGACTGTTCAGCTGAAAATCCTTGCCTGTGACCAAGGTTCAGCTATTACAATTCACTGTTATGAGTACTGCCAAGAAGCCTCTTCTGCCACTCAGCAGGAAAGAAAATAAAACTATTTATTTCCATTTTTAAGTGTGAACAGTGTATTATGAAATTCAGTGGTATACAAAGTTGTTTTAATCCAAACCTGTTTAATCTTTTTAGTTTTTACCCAAGATTCATTTGCTGCCACTAACCACTCTTTAAACATTTTATCAACATCCTTAGTGCTTTTGGGAAAAGAGGTTTCTTTATCAGGCATCCTTGAAAGCTAACTATTGTAAACTCATATTGTAACACATACATTTACGTTGCAGAGATACTAGATATGCTCAGAAGCTATTGTAAATTCATGGAACATTTATGCATACAGAGTAAATACTCTCCATATGAATACATTTACATTTGTTATATGTGTGTGCATGCATGTGTGTGTACATGTAAAAGCATTTATTTAACAGAGACTAAGCCTGCTCTTTTTTGGAGTGGTCTGAAGTCTGAACTGGTAGTGACGAGCACCTTACTTACATTCTTTTTGTTCTTTGGAATTCTGGGGAAGCTTCTTAGGACACACAACCCTATCCAGAGTTATGTGAGCACCAGAAGAGCACGCATTTAAGCCACACCATTAGTTTTCAGGAAGGGTGTTGTTTTTGCTGCTTTGATTTGTTTGCTCAGCAATGGTCATCAGTCCATGACGATGTCCTTATTGCTATGACAATACAAACCTCAGTGATAATATTTATGGATGAACTCATCCCCCATGAATGTTTGGCTACCTCTACAGCTGTTTCTACTTTCCACGTTTTATCTGGGTAGGTACAAGACAACGGTCCTCCTTGGGACCGACCTGAGTGCAGGAGTTGAGATTATCCTTTGCGCAAGGTGGCAGCAAAAGAAAGCTCTTAAACACTTCCCTCTCTCCCCTGCACACCTGCTGTTAAGAATGACTGCCTCAGCTATAGTAACTGCATTTTAAAAAACACCTCTTATTGATAGTGGTTAACGTACATGTATATACTTACTGCTTTTACTTTGAGAACACTGTCACTAACAATTCTTTCCCTGTTTCTTTTTACCAATACTCCCCAGGAGAAAAGGGTAACAAGATGCACATGGAGAAAGGTAAGACACAAAACAAATAGGAATTTGTTAAATTCTTGATTTTCCCTTTTTAATTTTAAAATAAAAAGGGATTATTTTTTTCAAAAAAAACCACAACTACTTTGGGAGAAAAGATCAAGTCCAAATCCAAGATTAAAAAAAAAAAAAGTGTAAGCTTGACATTTAATTACGACACCTTCATGCTAGCTGACAAATTCTGATGGACATACCACATGTACACAACATGTCAGCGCAACAACTGTGTATTTCTATAGGAATTAGGTTGAAGAATCAAGCTAACAAAATCCTTACTAGCAAATGCCTAGATGAAAAGCAAAGAAAAGTGTCGAGTCCACACCAGTAGTTCACCACCCTACTCAGCATTTGCTTTTGGGATATTTTTACAGTTGTTATTGTTTGCTTGTTGTTTTGGGGACTCAAGAGTGTATGTGTTTATTTTTTTTTCCCTGAAGCCCAACATGTGTTGAATGGAATGTTTTACCACAAGTTACCCAAGCTTCATTCAAGTTTCATTAAATCTCAAAATATTCATAATATGCTTTCCCTCACATCAAATAAAACATATTTTCTTTAATACTTCTTACAGACTTCCAGTTTGTTGACTTCAAGTCAATAGAAGTAGTTCACTCACAGCAGTAAGCCTCTGATGGAGCTGGTATTTGAACTATGAGCAGAATTGTGATTACAGTATCCTATCCTAATATCACCAGAACATGCAAAGCAAATGGCTTGTTCATTTCCCACTTCTGCATGCCAACTATGTTTAAAATGTAAACCTAGACTAGTTTGTTGTTGTTGTTTTTTTGTTTTTTTGGGGGGGGGGCAGAGCAGAGATTACTAACCTTGAAAGTACAATCTAGTATGTGTGATCTTTGTTCAGAGACATGGTAAAAGAATAGCCAGTCGACTTAGGTTATGAACATTCTTTGCAACCTTAAAGCTTACTGTGATGACTGTATTCTTATTCCAAAAACACTGTGTTTAATAAAAAATAATTCCAGAATATAAAGAATATTTTATTATTGAATACAAAAATACTATCTATGTAAAAACAATAAGTTAGTTTATTTACAGTACTTTACACTATTCTGCTCTAGGGCTTCCTTTGCATTGAATTTATTTTCATTATTTTACACACCTTTATAATTTTGCACAAAGCATTTCCAAAAGCATGTCATCCATGTTCACTGCTCCAATAATGGGCCTGAAGAATAGTTCAGCTATCACATTAGCATTAATAGATCTTAACAAGGATAGAACAACATTCAGCTTGGCAAATCTGGCTTCATCACCTCTGTGAATGAGTCTGACATGTTCATTTAGAGCTTGTTGTGCTTCCCTCTGCAGTCCTTCAATATACTGTGTACACTGCAGTCCAGGTAAATCTGAAAAGAAAAATAAATTATTTTGTTTACATAAGTTTCATCTACAAAACATTCAGCTTACAGATTATATTTATCACACAAAGAATGAAACAAATGAAATTGCTAGAGGACTTCTTGCATGCCGATTCAATGAGCCAAATTTTATAGTGTAGCTCAAAATCTTATCATGCTGGTGGTTCAGGACAATCAATACTCTTTGCTATTCAAAAGTGAACTGCAATATTTGCCAAATTCATTTAAATGTTAAAAAGAATTAGCTGATAACAGAAACTTTCACTGAAGAATGCTGTACAAAATGCCTTTGCAGTGACAAGTACAATCTGTAAATAGCTGAGATAATAAAAAATATATATATTAAAAAAAATTGTTTAATAACTTGTTCACTTCTACAAAAGGCATTACTCTCGTAAGGCATCTTTTGACAACAGTTTCTAAGTAGCTCCAGATAACAAGTGGCAACAAGTATTAACTCCAATATATGATAGAAAGTTTCCGAGTGAACTACACTGAGGGTATTGAGGGAGTGGGAGTAGAGGGATTTTGCTTTTCGGTGCAACAGTGTGACGGCAGAAGTGCTAAATACAACTTGGTACAGCCATAGTTAGGAAGTGCCACATCCAGCTACCTTCCAGGTAAGTAACTGACATGGTAACCACTTGGTAGAGCTGTTGGAAGTCTTTAGGAGGAGAAACGATGGATGAAAATAAAAAGAAAGAACAGTAATGCAACGCAAAGCCAAACAAGCACTCCCCTGCCGTGGCACACCTGAGAGCCTGAGGTTTGCCCCGCTTTGTCCCCGCTGTGCGGGTGCCGAGCTGTCCGGAGGGGCCGCTGAGCCCCGCCGGCCGGACAGACGGACAGACGGACAGACGGACAGACGGACAGACGGAGCCCCAGGGCGGCTCCAAGCAGGCGGGGAGCGGCGGCTGCCTCCCGGCTTTTCCCGAGCCACTGCCGCGGGCTGGCTATGTGTCATTCCTGGGACAGCGGCCGCGGCCCCACCCCTGGGGGAACTGCGCCCCGCGCGCCCCTTCTCCGCCACCTCCCTCGGGGGACCCCCGCGGGCACTCACCCGGGTTGAAGAGCACGGTGCCCTTGAGGTACGCGTACTCCTTGGTGCTGATGTCCAGGCTCCAGCACTTGGCCAGGAAGCCCTCGATGGCCTGGATGTCGCCGGCCGACGGCGGGTGCGGCCGCCCCGGCGCCGGTCCCCGAGGCGGGGTGTGCTCGCCCTGCCGCCGGTTGGTGAGGATCCTCTGCAGCATGCTGGGCTCGGCGCTCTCCACCGTCTCGAAGTGCACCCGGTCCTGCGCCAGCCCCAGCACCAGCAGGGGCGCCCAGCAGCTGCGGACCAAGACGAGCTGCTCTTCCAGGGGCAGCTCCTGGAAGCAGGGCACGTTCTGCACGAAGCGCAGCGTCTTCACCAGCACGGCCGAGGCCGCCTTGCACGCCACCTGCGGGCTCTTCAGGGCCACCCGCCGCTGCGAGCCGCACGAACAGCCGCCGCACGCCGGCACCCGCCTCGCCACCGGCACCGGACCCTGCCTCGGACCCTGGCCCGGCGGCGGCTGCCGCCTCTCCGCCTCCGCCTGCTCCTGGCTCTTGAGGATGTTGTAGAGGATGCTGCTGTGCCGCCGGCTGCCCGCGCAGCAGCGGCAGCGCTCCACGCACGCCATGGCACCCGGGGCCGGGGCCGGGGCCGGGGCTGAGCCGCCCGGGAGGAGGCTGCTCGGGGCGGTCGCGGTCCCCGCCGCCTGCGACCGACGGGAGAGGCGCACTGCTCGCCCTCTGCCCGGCTCTTAACTTATTTATAGCCGGCGGCTGGGTGTGCGTGTGTGAGTGCGCGTGTGTGTGTGGTGTGTGTGCAGCCGCTGTGCCCGCGGTTCAAAGGGGCAGACACTCTTTACTGGCTGGAAAAGAGAGAGAGGAGGGAAAAATTAGAAAAGAAAAAAAAAAAAAAAGGAAAAAAAGAAAGCCCTCCTCCTCCTCCCCCCTTTCCCGAGGCAGCGATGCCTAGAGGGAGTCGGCGAGCCGCCCGCCCCTGCCGTCAGGCTCCGAGGTGGCGAGAGGCGACCCCGCACGTCGCGAAATGGCGGCCGGCCCCGCGGGCTGGGGTTGGGGGGGGACACAGACTAACACCTGGGCCGGAACCAGGCGACATCGCCAGCGGTACAAAGGGCTTATTGCCTCTGCTGCCCCCTCGGCTTGATTAACGCCTTAATGCTGCCGTGGGGAAGGGAGGCGGACATGGTCCCCACAGTGTGGGGTTGGGGTCCTGGTGAGGCTCTGTCAGGGGTCCCCGGGGTTGCTGCCTCTGCTGCATGAGATCCTGCATTGAAACTATGTGGATCTCCCGTGAAACCATCCCCCGCGAATAATTCCCTTCCTCTGCTTCGCAGTGCTGCTGTGCATGGCCCATCTTTATGAGGTCCTGATGTTTACATTCTACCTATCCGTTTAAAACGTTTCAATTTTCCCTACAGGCTTGTCATGTCCTGAAGTGAGTATTTCCTCCTCATCTTAGATCTCCACTTCTCTGAGACCCATCTCGTCAGTGTGACATATGGACTCCGAAACAAGAAAATAACTATACCAGGCCTTGATGTTTACACAGGAGGGATAGAGGAACAGTGAATGTCAAAATGTGGTTTTACTCTTGAATGAAAAACTCATTTACTTTCTTAGTTGGACTAACTAAAACTGGGTGCAGCAGAGAACAGTACTTACTCAATACAGTAAGTAAAGAGTTACTTCTTTGTGCCTATATGGGCCAAACCAGAAACATTTTATGCTTTCTGTCAACTAGAAGAACCTTGGCACAGTTTTAGAGAAAGCAGCCAGTTTTCAGCAGCCTTCTGTACCTGCTCCATCAATATCTGCTACCAAGGGATGTTTAAATCAATTCTGGACAAACTTCTTTTCTTTCAATAAAAATTTGTAGTTTTTTAAGCAAATACCGCTAACAGCTTTGGGCTTCTTAGGAACATACAAAGTTTAGGCCAGATCTCAGCAATTTCTTTTCCCTATGAAGCTAGTCCTTCTATATCAGCTTACATTGTTATATAGCCATTTCTCTCTTAAGTATTCCTTCACAATTGGACTCAAAAGGGATATTCTTTACAAAAAAGCACAAAAGGTATATGTGTAATATAAAGCACTGGAGGGTTATTTGCCTTAAGTACACCTTGTTTTCCAAATGCAGATTGTCCAAAATCCTAATTAAAATTATCTTTGGTTTTACCTGTAAAATGCATCATATAATTTGTTTGTTTTATTAAAATATTTTTATTAACTTTCCTGGTGTCTCTTAAGAAGTCTTACAGTTTACTAATGCAGGGCTTTCAGATCTTTGTCTAAGGACTCTATCATTTTTTTCCACAGACTCAAATATGATAAAGTCTTTTATTGTCTTTGCAGTGGTGGAGAATTGTTACATTGCACCAATGCACTGATATCTACAGTTTGCAGACAACTGAGTTTTGTCCCTGCAGCAAAAAGCAATCTTTCACTGAACATTCTTGAAGAAAAAAAAATGCTTAGAGTTCAAAAATAAATAAACAAACAAATAAAACTTAAATGTTATGAAGTTTGTCATTCGAATAGTATCATTGGTAACTGGAAAATACTTGTCTAATCATGTAGTATATTTTCCTGCCATTCACAAGTGTTTCATGGTACATAAATCAGTGTTTTCTCTACATTGCTATGTTAGATTTTTTTCCTTTCTAGCCTTTTTCCTTCCTTTTTTTTTTTTCTTTCACTAACTTCCAAGAGAAAACTTGCCACATTTCAGAAAATGAGCATCCCTAAGCTTTTAGTTGACTTCAGTAGCACTTCTCCCATGAGGTACGTATTATTGGACTGACTGTGGAATCCAATTATGTTTTTTACTAGATTGCAATTTAGAAGGTATCTGTGGGAAAGTATGGTACAGCTGAGATTCAAAGCATTGCCTTTACAGTTTCAAACTTAGACCAGTAGTGGGAACATTCTGTTTATGGGAGGATGCTGCTTGCACCGGGCCATATGTAACTTTTATAGTGAGTCTATAATAGAATTTTTTCCTGATGTAGCAATGTGGATTGCAGGTATTTAATTTTTCAAGACATTTCTCTTTCAAACAAGTCTCAAATGTAGATACAACTCTACTGTCATACAATGACTTTGCTGGCACTTCATTTTTTAAACCAACATATGCAAAAAGGTTTTTTCTTTGATAACTACATCAATATGGGTATCCCATGCTGTAACTGAAACTTGATTTATTATTAAGTGCTAGAAATTGCATTAGTATAGTCAAAAGTGTACCTCTTTCTCTCATAAGTACATTTATGCATTAATTTCTTTCTTTCTAACTCTTAATGTATCAATATACATGGCATTTTATTCAGGGCAGAGCATGTCTTTCCCAATTAAAACATCAAAATGCCCTAGACATATTTAGTAATGTTTCTTAATGCCCTAGACATATTTAGTAATGTTTCTTATGTTGACATTTAGTGATTTGAATAGTCTTTGTTTTTGTGTCGGAGTTTTGCCTATCTAAAGCATTCAAGCTAAACAAAAGGCTGCAAAGCATTCTGTTTAAAAACAAACTGAAAACAGAATCTCTCACAGACAAGTAAATATGTTTTGATGGAAACTACGTGAAAACACATATAGCAAAAAAAAAGTGGATGTGTCTCATTTCTTCTAATTTACCCAGTCCATGTTGTCCAGTCATGAATAGATTTACATCCAAACAAAAGATTGCTTGTTTGTTTATATTCTGTTTTGTTTTTGCCTCAGAGAAAAGCCTTGGATATGAAGGTGATACAGCGCAGTCTTGGCAGTTATACTCTTTCATGTTGCTCTTCAGTGTCTCTGTATTGCCCATTTGGTAGCACACTTGGTTCTCAGCCAGAGGGCAAGACTTCGCTTTCAGAACAAGACCAAACAAGCATTTGGTTTGTGCCGTCAGTGCTTTAGTGCACCATTAGCTTGAGAGAGTGCTTTTTTCCACTGGGGAATTGGATCCTGATGTTCTGTAAATACCTCTTATTCCTCCCTGTGTAAGGGCTGAAAAATGAAATTTGATCTTAAGATGAGATGTAAAACTCAGGGCTCAATTCAGTGATTAGTACAAGCAAAGCTAACTTTTTCTCTGGAAAAAAAAAAGGCATTGAATGTGGAATACTGTTAAGAGTATATGTTTAGTAAGACATCTTTGGTACAAGAGAAGTATTCCATAAAAACAAGGTTTTGGAATTTACATATTTTGTTATGTTTCACACATATATTTCTCCCATATATTGAGACTGTCCATTTGTCAGATTGACCACCATTCAGAGTCTCTGTATTTTACTGGGGTGTTTACTTGAAAATGAGTGAGAATTAAGGGAAAAGTGTCATCATTAAGAATGTTTTACCTACACATTTTTTTAGGCATTCCTAATGGCACTACTGCCTCCTTCCTCAACTTGCAATGGATTCCTTGGGTGGAACAAACTGAGATCCTGACTGATTCTGCCTGAGCCAAAGACAGCTGATCAGTACCAATCAAGGGATGCTGAATGAATTTATAGAGCTTTTACGGCTGCCCTAAGGCTGTGATTTGACTGTTGTTACTGTATTCGACCACCAGCTCACCTAGCAGGATTTGTTTGTTATGGATTAGGATGAGCATGCGGTTATATTCTTATGGAAATAGCTGGACTGCATAATAACATACAGTTTTAGACCTTTACACCAAGTGCTTGAAAGTAGTTGATACCTAATCCAGTAGAATGATGCAAAAGCAGCCATTCAATATATCTTAAACAAATTTAAATCTTCAAAAGGTATTTTTATATTTATTTTTTTTTCTGGTCAGATGAATGCTTTGCAGCATATTGCTCTGAAATTTTGGATCCAGAAGTAGGAATCCTGAATTTGCATTTACTGTTACTGGACCATGCACTTTACTGTCGTCTTTCCATTGGCAGATAACCAACTTAAGGAGACCTTCACACATCCCACACATCTTCTCACCTTCATATGCTAATTTACCTTAGGTAATACAATTAGCTTACAGGGGAAGGCAAAATTAGGGGAAGAGAAGCAATTTTTTTCCGGGGAAAGAAGTTCAGTAACTTCACATAAAAAAAAAAAAAAAAAGTAACAGATCTTTGGGCTCAAATAAGTTCGTGTTAATGGGGGTTCTTTGGGCCTCTACTATGTAGAAGAGCTATGTATTCCAGCAATTTAGAACTGAACATTTAAGTATGCTGTTGGGGGTTGGCTGTGTCAATGTTTAAATCTAAGTAATTTCTTTTTTTGGCAAAAGTTGGTTCATATGCTCCCAAACATCTGCCAGTGTAGCATGTTTAAGGGTGCAATCCCATAAGACAGATTTAGCCAGTCTAATAGCTCATTGGAGCTGAAAGAGATGACTTCCAGATATATCTTTGCTGCTGCTGCTTTCCTTGTGCCAGCTCTGGCACTCATCTGACTTCTTGGCGAGCCAAATCCTTTCATTAAGCTGGCTGCATTTTTAGAACAGCCATTACAGGAAAGGTTGCAAAGAAATTAGATACCTTGAAATGTGCTCTCCATGCTTTATTTTCCCCATTGATGCTTTCTGAGGTTCTGCCCAACCTAAAAAGCTGTACAACTCGTGTTATGGCAGCTTTTTTTTTGGCTGAATCAGCAAGAAACTAACCTATCAAAAAAAAATGAATAGCTTTCTGCCAGTTTACTGATCTGAACTCGTTCAGATAAGGATCAGAAGAGTGCCAGAGCAGGTGGAAAGGAGTGGCCTTTCCTCATTTCCAGGAGTGGAAGGAGAGAGGGAAAAGAGCAGGACCACTGCTGAAAGCTCTTATTCCACTTGGTCACCATGTGGAACCCCTCCCTCAGGGGGGACAAAACCCTAAAGCTTGAGAATAGGGGAGAGAGGGCTTTTAGTAATCTTTGTTTTAAAATGAATCTTTTAAACACCACCTGAAATTGAATTGATCTGTACTTTTGCTAATGACACTTGGCTAAGGGGATTGTATTATAAAATATTAGTGTCGAAATAACTTTCAATTACTAACCTTATTACAGTCATTTGCCTCGAGGAATACATTGCTAATAGGGAAAAACAGATGGATAACAAAAAAAAAAAAGAATCTGGAAAATTAAGTGTTTTAATACATTGTTCAAGGTTGTGGCATAAAGAATAAAATGCATTCTAGCACTGTGGTGGCAATAGGACACTATGCATCCATTACACAAATTCTGAAGTTGAAATTACTGTATAAATATGTCTGATTGTCTGACACTGACAAGTTCACAAATACATTTACATTTGTGAGTAATATCCAAGGATATGCTCCTAATAAAAATAATTTAAAAAAAAAATTACGTGCAAATAGTTTTATCAGTTAGCATTCATTTTATGTGGAAATCAATGCGAGGGCTTTTAAAATGCATACATCTTTCCATAGGTTTTAATTGAGACATATTTCACCCAAGATGGGTATTTGAAAATAGTGTCCTTTTGGTGAATCGGTGATGTAATTTCTCATTAAATCAGGTTCATGTTTTGGTATTATAAAACATACTTATTTCCTTTTTATCATTCTCTGTACATGCACATACATAAATGATTTGTAGGTTTATCATGCAAACTAAAATCTGAATCTCAAATACTTATAATCTTAAAGTAACTTCTGCAGTCCTTTGGCCATGTTCTTTGCTTAAATCACAGTTCACCATGTTTCTAAATTTGTACGTTTTATATAAAATAGGAAAATCATTTGGCATTCTGTTCTGCTGGCAGACAAGATAGACTACATCCTCAGTTTTATCAAAGTAACTGAGCTAGCTTACCCTCTTTAAAGAAAGGATTTTTCTAAACTAGAACATTTCAGCAGAACTTGATTAGGGAGTGATCTGGCCGTTATGTTGGTGCATCTAGTGTACTCACAGTCATTGATAGACCAATGTACCATGAGAAACGCTAACATCTTAACCTACCTCAGCTGCAGCCAGACAACATCCTTGGTTGGTCTGAGATTCAGAGAATCCCGTAAGCTAACCTTGGACTTCCTAAAAGCACTATTTCCGCTGCTATATGCTGAGCTTTTGTTGACTGAAGTGCAATTTCTGCTCATCTCTATGCCTCTGCAGGAAACCATTCAATCGTGTTTCGGATTTAGTGAATATGAAGACTTTGTGGGTTTTTCAGTGATCATGACAGGGGAAGGTAGAGACATTAAACGTTGAGTTAAAAGAGGAGGTGTTTTTGTTTTTTCTTTTGTTTTTACCAAATCATCTGCTGAGGTTTGGGGGGTTTTGTTTGTTTGTTTTATTTATTTATATATATATATATATATACTTTTTTAAAAAATTTTTTTTTCTCCCTGGATATCCATGAAAATGGATAGCATTGAACAGAACAGTTACTGAGCAGAAAACCCCTAGACTCCAGTGTCCATACTGGTGGCTTTAGTTCAGAGGAACAAACTACAACGAAATACACACACGTTGCTAAGTGAGAAGAACCCATGATGGAGGAGGAATACATGAATGCGTGAAGGAATAGGGCACTGCAAAGAAGGAAGGAAAGTGCCACTGAATGGTGATAGAGTAGTCATAAGATGTACATGCAAGATAGAAAATGAAGTACAGTGAATGGGCATGTTGAGGAAATCTTTAGCTAAGAAAATCAGAATTGGAAATTTTTCAAGTGATGAAAAAATAAAGAAAGAAAAAAAAATAGGGTAGAGCTTGCAGCAGGAGAGAGTCCATTTAGGGACAGACAGAATGAAGACAGTTGTTCCATAGATATAAGATTGACACATATATTTTTCTTTATGCATCTTTTTGTTAAACTGTTGTTGGGGGGTTGGTTTATTTGGTTTTGGAAAAAGTATTGGAAATTGGAATTAGAGAAGAAAGGCATCCTTTTTTTTATTTCTTCCAGCCCATGGAAGCCATACTTCACATAGATTTCTGATTTTTGTGAAATTTCACTAGAATTCCACTATTACATTATTTTCACTAATTTCCCTGTTATCTCAAGGTATGTCTTTCCAGGTTTTGGTTTTGAAGATATTTTTGTCTTAGAAGAGATTCCTTCTTTTGTACCTTCATCATTTATTTTGTTTTCCAGCCATTTATACACCATGCAGAGTATCCACATCAGAAGGACAAAAAAAAAAAAAAATCACTAAAATGTCATTGTTGACACTTCATTGTCTCTTTCTTGCATCCAGAAATGTATTCAGTTTAAATCTTTCACTCTTCTCAAGGACATGTTTTCTCTGTACACCTGTAAGATAGTAAATCATATCATTACCTTGGACTTTTAATCTCAGAACTTCAGGAGCATGGTCTGAGAATGAGAAATGAGGATGTTGCTGATTGCAGATGTTAATGTCTGAAACTTTAAGCAATTACATGAGGAATAGTTTAGAGTAAAACAACTATGTTTACTTTTGACTTGAAGTATGAGTTTTAATCTTTTATTAACTGTGTTCTGTCCTCGCAGTAATTCATACATAAAGCATAGAAAGTTTAATCTGATATTTCATAGCTGCTTATTTCTCCTAAAGAAGACTTGAGTGCTTTTTGTTACCACACTTGACAACACAAATCCCTTACACACAAAAATCCCAGAAATTCTTTGAGGACCTCCTTTTTCTCTCAGCAGTGCTCTTCCCTTCCACCTCCAAACCCCATAGCAGTTCAGTTATTATAATAGTTTCTAAGTTTCCCAAATCTTTGCCAGTGTTTCCTGGTAAGCAAAGAGCAGTTTACTCTGAAGCAGGTCAGGTTATAATTTTAAAATGTAGAGGGAGAATAAACTACCCTTCTGTAACTGAAACTGTGTAAGTGGCTTCTTTCCAAGGTCTTGCTTACCAAGAGATATGAATAGTCTGCTTCCCTGCCATGGTAGATGCTGAACTCCGCCCTGATTCATGGAATTCTTCTCTGATCAGTAGAATTACATTAGTGTCAGAACTGATGTAAAATTGTGGTGCCTTGCACTGCTCAAAGAAAGTCCTCTAAGGTTTTATCCACCCCACAAAATTAAACAAGAGTAGTTTTAATAAGTCTATCAGGAGTATCAATGACATGTTGGAAATGACAGTCACAGTCCAAGTCCTCCAGGCTGTCAGTGATATCACCTTCATTCCCATGGCTAAATTAAAGCTACAGTAGTTTCACATCTTCATTTTGCTGAGTAGACATACTCCTAATATCTGTTGTTAAATGATTCGATTCAAGTAATAACTACAGCTCCCTGATATTATGAAGCAACATAAAAGGGAAATCCCATGTATTCCTGGCTTATGGTGTCTATGTTGTACTGTGAGACTGTAATTTGGGAAGGATGATACACTACTAAAAGAAAACTAAAAGTATTTTTCCAAAATATTTAAAAGCTGAGGTGATGTGGCTCAAACACCATCATTTCATGTCTCTGTTGCTGACACAGCTGATGTTGAAACAGTTTTATTAAAGACATTACAGGGTCAATGTAAAATCTCTGTGCATATCTAAAGTATTTTGAATGATTTATGTGAGTCCATGGATGTTCATTATGATGATATTCTTTCATGTTTCCATTGACAGGCAGAACAATGTCACCGGTAATGTCCAAAATAAATTATATCATCATAAAACTGGACCTTAAATGCAACAAAATTAAATTTAAGGTAACTCTTAAAGTTTGACAATTAAGGAAAGTTAAAGGACATATTTCAAGCAGCACTTGACACTCTAAATTGCCCTGTTCTCAGTAAGTGTTGACATGCAGTAGGCTTTGTGACACAGAAACAGACATATCATCTGTAATCTATGCTACAAGTGCAAGTGGAAGAATGTAGTGAGAGAGCTTATTCTTAATTCTCTCACCTTGTCTGGTTTACAGGTACTCTGTATTAATACACTGTTTTCAATGCCACCCGTCTCAGACTACTGCAGTTTTCTGTACCAGGCATGTGCTGTTTTCTGTAGCTATCAAAAGATTCTCTTCAGTAAGAGTTCATGTGTAAGTACTCATTATCTCCAGCAATTCTGCAGCTGGCCCCAGTGAAAATACAGACTGCTTATGGATTTCCTGATAGTCTGCTTTTATATTGTCGTTTATGTAGAAAGATGATAAGTAAAGACTGAGATAAGAGTGCCATTGTGCTTAGGAGCTCTATAACTAGTAGTAAGAGACTGCCAGCAGTTCAGAAGATGGATTATCACAACTAACTGAAAAGAATCAAAGCCAGAGAGGGCAAGAGGTGAAATGATTTCTCCGGTATTATTTATCAGATCAAAAAACAGAATTAGGAAAGAAAACCACCAGTGGAATTAAGGCTTTGTTTAAGCCAAAAACAAATTTCCCGCTAGATTCAATAAGGCTAGGTTTCATCCCACGTATTAAAACTTCCGTGCTTTATCATTCCCTGTACTACACCAGGCCTAGCATACACCTTGATTTTAAAATATCATATGCCATATGCAATACAGAGATTATGATTTTTTTTCTGGATATACAAAAACAAATTGGAAACTTGTTTCTCTTATGAGCTGAAATAAAGGTCATCCAATTCCTTCATCAATGAAGCATTGAAAAATGCAAGCACTACTCACAAAGGCCTGAATCATGCTGGCTGTAGATCAAAGAACCACTTTCAGAGAAATAGTGGAAGTTAACATCAATAGAGCAGTCAACATTTCTAGTACCAACATCAGGAACATTACTGGTCCTCTTTGTCCTCCACTGATGATGTGTCAGGCCCCTTTCCACCCAGTAAATATTCCAGGCCAGATTAAATTCTGCAATATTTCTCCTTCCACTTTCCTTAATCTTGTTTGTTTCTTTGCATTGGTGTTTTCATGCACATGGTTGTGCTCTAAATCCTGATTTTTCTCTGAAATTGCTTGTGTAGCAATTAAATTGTTTATCTGTTGTTTTGTATGTTTGTTTGTTTGTTTTGTTTCCCTATGCTTCCCTAGCGCTAGGCTTTATCTAGTATATACTAAATCCATATTCATCTTTACTCTAACCAGAGTGTTAAGTTCATTTTAAGTAAAGGGTAATTTACTAAAATAAAATAAAGTATTTTCTTGTACATTCTCACTCATTTTAATTGGATGCTTTCCACCTTGGTAGTATTGCTTTTTATCTGGTAATGGACGTATTTCTATAGCTGACAAGTTGCAGCACTTGTAGCACTGCTGGCAAAGCCTGGTTGCATGCACATTGTTCTTTTACTGCTTAGAAAAGTTTATCGTCCATATGAGGTCCAGGTCTTCATTTGCACACAAATTGTGTAAATTCTGCTGCACAGGGACTGATTAGAAATGAAGGTGGCAAAGCTTCAGCAGCTACGCTGAGCAGCAAGTACAAGCTCTTCTATGTCCTGGAGTCCTGGTGCCACTAAGCATCAAGCCTATGCACTGAAATTTTCTTTCCACAGAAATCAAAGCACTAGAGATGAGGGGATGGATTAGGATTGGCACATGTCTTGATACATCCTTACCATGTCTTGGATTCAGGGTGCGGCTGGAGTATGTATCCACATTAAAGACCTTGAAGACACTCTTGGCATCTCAAAGTTCAGATGACAAAGCCTACAGCTTCCTCTGTGTTCTTTGATGATAGAGCTTATTTTTATTAAAAGCAATATAACTGTCTTGTTTATATGCCTTGTACACTTCAGTATTCAGTCTTGCTTCTCCTGCTCCCATTCTCTGTCTTCACAGCACTTCATTATTAGAGGATTTTTGACTGGATTTTATTTTTAGTTTTCTAAAAAATGTTCATATATTTTGTACATAATTTCATACACATATACAGATATATATATACACCTTTAAAGATGTATAGATGAAATACATTTCATTTGAGTGTACCTTTTTCCTGCAGAGTTCTCACCTTTGAAAATCTTCATTTTTCTTTCTCTTTATAAAGGCTGGATTTTGCCATGTCTAGTAACCTATGCTCCATAACTTTCGTCTGAAATCTTTAGTATGATTTATGCTGAAAAGGACATAAGGGAAGCAGCAGGTAGCTTGGAATCTGTTTATGCAGTTTCATATGGTATAATTAGCATTCAGTTTTATCTCTGCACACAATAGTTAGATCATACTAGGCAGATTAATGAGGCAAATTCACTATTTCTTTGTATTTAGTTTATAATTATTTTTTTTCTCATTTTAACCTCTCCTCTGAAGGAAAATATGTAATGATATGAACCAAACTTTGTTATGAAAAATGTAAACAGAAAAAACAGATTGTTCCTATATTCAGGTTTGGGGAGAATAAAGGCCATATGCTTTAGTTAGTCTCCATGCAAAGAGCAAATGAAACAACTTCTTTTTCTTTTCATTGGATATAAATCTCTGGGTGAGATTGTTGTACATCACAGGGCAAAAATAAGGGTATAATTATGAGATATTGAATAACAAAAATAATTTATTTTCCTCTGTGTCTCTACACAAGAAAGGGTTTGGCTCTGTCCCACTGTTCTGTCCTGAGCATGGACTGCTCTCTTAGTGATGCAGATAACTAGACTAGAAGCCTAGAAGAACTCTTCTCCCTCCAAGCTCGTTTATACTTAATTTGCAGCCCCTGGCCTTTTCCTTACTTTTAAGATGGGTCCTCTCTACATGCTTGTCCAAAAAAAAAAAAAAAATGGTCTGTCTGCTTCTTATTAATGTAAATGTAGTTGTCTTGTTAGAAAACCTGTGTAATTAGGATTGTTCATTTTTACTAGATCAACTCAACTAGAATGATATGTGTAACAAATGCTGTTCGTAGGCTTTGCAGAAAGTATTGTGAAAAACCCCCCTTTTTCTTTTTGAGTTACACATATTTTCTTCCTGGAATTTGACTTAAAAGATCTAGAGGTAACCAGAAAACAAAGCAAGACAGCAACTTTATTTTCAGCCTCCTCTTTCCTTATGATTTCTGTTTCAGGGTTCTGTGTACCTTTCATTGCTCAGGCTTGATTTTTCCCATTTTGTTCCAGCCAGGCCTAACACAACCCAACTCAAAACCAGTTGTCTTAACACAATATGGAGAGTCTTTTTCTTTTTTTATTTCTTTTTTTTTTTCCCAGAAAAATTGGAGATATGCAGAATATATCATGCATCTATGTTAAGGCAGGACTGCAGTATATGTTTCACCTAGTGTCACAAACAATATCTTACTAAATAATGAACAGGAGAAGCCCTTTCTCCAGAAAATGTGTAAGACTATGCAGATGTGGTTAGACTGTGTCATTTCAAAATAAACAGCAGGCAGTTTTTCCTGATATACAACAGCTGACTGATATCAGTTCTATTTGCTATCATTACTATTAAAAGAATGGTCTATTAGGACTTTTCTTTCCCCAAGAGAACCCTAAGTAAAAGCTCCAAGGACACTTCCAAATAGACTGTAATAGTTCAGACATTCTTATCAGCAGCACATTATGAAACTGTGCTAGCTTTCTCTTACTTTTCTGACAAGTCAGGCTTTTCTCATAACATTAGCAAAGGAAGGGCAGATTCTCTGCATGTAACTCTATAAACAGCAATGCCACCAAACTGCATGTCATTAGCATATACACAGCTTTTCTGCAGTACCCAGTCTTCTATCCCTATTTTCCATGAGTAACCTGTTGAAATTCCTTTGTAGAGAAGAATCTGTCCATAGTCTAACAAAAGCTGCAGCCGATTCATTAGAGGGTGGTATGCCTCCTAAAATACAATTAGGTGCTTGTGGTCTTAATGATGAGACATTTAGAAGAAATATAGCCAGTAGAGTATAAATACATTGCCAATAGAGTATAAATAGCTCAGTATCTATATAAAAAGGAGGTAAAATCAGTCTCTCCTTATTCAAACTAATACATCCTGGAATTCTACTGCCTCTCTTTATTATTATTATTATTATTATTATTATTATTAATTTTACTGAAAATCAGAGCCTCAGTGTGTTAATTGCTTAATTGCCTTTAATTCATTAGTTACTTGTTATAAGTTAGTGACTGACAAAACGTGTTTTCTCATTATTGTTTATAACATATTGCAGAAGGAGAAATAGGTGCATGTGTTTTATCTAGTGTTCCAAGCAAGTCAACAACTTGGATTAATGATAGAGAAATTTCATGTTTCTAACTGTATAAGCCCTTCATATGTTCATAAATAGTATTTCAGAGTAGATCATCAAAGTCTTAACTATGCCAAATCCTGCACTGTTAGGACTATAGTCTCCTTGTCTTTGGAAAATAATAGCAGATAGTTTAAACTGTATCTGCTGTAGAATGGCATTAAAATCAAATTTGTCCACCAGTTTAGGAATCAGAATTTAAGCAGTAGAAGAGGCAAATAAATGCTTCTTACGTGTTGGAGTCACTTCATTCCATACTGCGTGAACTGTGTATAAAGTCACATTTTTTTCGATTCACTTGCAGAGCTCTTTGCTGAATCACATACATTTCTGTTGCACCACATTCATTGGTTTTATGACACAGTTCTTTGAGTGATTTTTTTCATTTCTTTTTACTTCAGATTCACCTTTTTGTATGCCCTCTTCTGTGACATTCATTGGACAACAGAAGTATGGTACTTAAGAACTGCACCACAGGGCACAAAGACAGGTAAGGTGAAGGGAAACATGTTATAGCTCTACATTACAACAACAATATAATGTTTCAGCACATTAACAATGATATTTTTAGACTGCAGTTTCTGGTATTTAATTGTCAGTCTAATGGTTTCAAATATACCACACAGACACATACTGTCATATGCAATTATACTTTGATGTGCTCTAAAGGTAGAAGAGTAAAGGTTCAGAGATTGTAATTACAAATTAGACTGATATGTTTTCTTTATGAAAAAGCAGTCACTCAAAGCAGGCACATAATTAAAATATGATACTGCTTTTTTTTTTTTTAATTATAGGTTTATGTGGCAATTCATGGATTTATAGAAGTGTAGACCACTGTCCAGAGGAGTTTATAGCAATTATTACAGGTGTCCCAGGCTACTCTGGCTCTGCTGGTATAAATGGAGCTTTGCTTAGATACTGTGCATGACTGTTCCTAAATTCCTGCGACTTTCATTGTCTTCATCATCTTAACATAAGGTGAGACTAGGTCTCTGTTGGTGATACTGTCTTTTTCTTTGTAGCTCAGCAAAGAAAAAAGTATTTTGTATCCAGCTCCATTATTGTTCGGTTTACTTGATTTCTTTGATTTAGTGATTGTAGTGAGAGATTTGTGAGTTTGATTTTCTGAGATTTAAGATGGCTACCCTCAGCTCAGGAACATCAGCAGAACAGTTCTTCTTGTAACTCACTGTCTATGATTTGACTGTCCAAAAACCAAAAATGTTCATAACTTTGTGCACCTAAAAAAGGGGATTTTGTCTAAAGAAAAGTTTGTTTATTAAAAGTTCCATCTATGACCTTTAAAAGCATGACATACATTATTCAGAAAGCATAGAACAATGACAAGCCAAGCGTTCGTCTCACTAAAAGCACTTTTTTTTCTGAAATGATTTCATAATAACAAAATCTGAAGGGCAATAGAAATATAATGTTCCTCAGAGAGGAAAAAAAAAAAAGGCATTGTTTAACAAAAGTGCTGCCACTGCATTAAAAGAATTCAAGAAACTCACAATAATATAATAATAAATTACAATTGCCTATTGTGCTTTCCTAATGACACTTTATTTATTTCTGTTTACCACCTGTATCATCCTCTGTTTGCCATAACATGTTGTATTTTTTTCTTATGTGTTAATGGTTTGTAGACAATCATCATCTGAAAACATAAGGATTTTTTCTCCGTTTATATTTCTGATATTTTTTCTTCACACAAACAAAACAAGAATTACGGATATACAAACTCTAAGTGTTATAGCTGTTAACTTGATTATAAATGTCCATACATTTGGCTTGATAAAAAATTGGTGCTATAAGTTTCGTATTTCAAATTAACATGTTCTGCTGTGCTATAGAAATGATGGATCCGTGTGGCATTATGTGGTTTATCAACGTGACGTTGCAGAGTTCATTTTAGAAATGCAGAGAATTGAAAAGAGGTAAAATGAAACACTATTCTATTTCCATTTTAGCACTTAATTTAAAACTATAGTCTGGAACACAGCAAAATGGGACTATTATCCTGGTGAATTAAATATTAACTTTGATTAACTTTATGCTGCTGTACCACTTAATCCTTGACATTGACCTACTTTTCTCAAGTTATTGTGTAGAGACTTATATCCTTGTTGTTTGGGGGGGGAAATGTCATACTGTTATAGCGGCCTGTAATTAAAACAGCTCACATTTATTGAAAGTTTTACCTTCAACTGTGTTAACTCCTTACAAGCTTGTGAGGAGGTTTGCAAGCAGCAGCTTATTTTAAGCTGATATCAAGTCTAAATTAAGGTCATATTCAATGCAAACATAATGATAGAATTGAATGCCATATTAGCAGAACACTGGTGTAGGACAGTGGAGATGTCTGTTCATTTCCCAGCATGGACGACAGATACTCTGACTGACCTTGGATAAAACAGTCTGTCTCAGATTTCAATTTCCCGTCTGTGAAAGGGGACTAATATCTTCCTACCACAGAGGCATCCTTTGCAAATGTTTATTCATGACAGTGAGACAGTTACCTAGTGAGGTTTATAAGATACTACAGAGTTTCAGCAGCTGTAATGCCAGACGTTCGCAGAGGTTATGGATAGAATGCCTAGGAAGGAGGCATTCCAGCTACAGGTTGCTCTGGTTCAGCACTGTTCAATTCTGTGTTGTTTTTTGTTTGTTTGTTTGCTTGCTTCATCTTTATTTATATTCATACTAAATGGTTCATTTTTTTTTTTTGTTTATTTCTTTGTTTGATAGTCATTGACTCTAGCACTTTCTGTTCCCTGTTTCTCAGTTGTATTTGCATTTACTCTCACTGACGGTTTGTTAACTCTACAAATGTACACTTAACTCACACACAGCTGCTGATATGTGTAAGACAGTGGTAGCTAATGCAAGTGACTAGAAATCAGCTTTTCAGTAGGTAATCCCCTGCCTTTCAAAGGCATCAGTCAAGAATTTTGACCTCCAAGCACAATAGCTTTTTTGAAATGCAGGGTTTCTTTTTTTGTTGTTTCCAGACCATTTCTCTAAACATCCCCAAGTTTTAGCTACTATGCAGAATCCATCTGCTGGATTTTTTTCTTAATTTTTTTTAACTTTCTCTTTTGGGTGGTCAGCATCTTGGAGAGCAAGAGCTGCAAGAGGATGAGAGATGCTAGATGCTATTTTTGGCATAAGAAAGTTATGATGATATATAAAATACAAGGGGTCATACTAATATAAGACTCAACTGGTAGCAAACCATCCATAAAAGGTGTTCCATACAAAGCCCAGTTACGGAGGTGAAGTTAAACCTAAATATTACCACACTGCAGAATTAGATTGTAATTCAAAAGTGTGCTTATTTTCAGGCTTTGTTAGTAGCTCCTGGTCACCAATCTAATTATGTTTCAAAGAATATAAAAGGGCAACTATGAGCATCTTGTGGTAACAGTTAAAGGGGTCATGTATAGGCATCCAAATATAAAAGTATGGCTTTATAAACTACACTCTAAGCAGGAAAACGTGTTATGCCTTTTGCTTGGTAAATTATTGCTTTCATACAGTGCTGAAGACTTATCTCATTTTTCAGCAGTGTTACAACTAGGTACATGTTAGTCTGTCAGTGTAGGTCAGAAATAACCCACACTAGAAAGAGGGAAGCTGAGAGGAAAGTAGATACTTTTTTTTTCACGATGTTTTCTTCTTTGTTGACTTTAGGTATAAACCATTACAGTCTTTTCTCTAAAACATTTGAAACTAAGAATTGGGACTACGTCTGAAAGCTGAAAATCACAGGTTTCATAGAGGGTTTCTAACTGGAGCTACATTTCTGAATTATGCATTAGTAATGTCCAAAGAAAAAGATACATTAATTACAGAAAATTCAGTTACTGATCTCTACAGACCTTTGGTTTTCATTAACCTTTCTTTTTAAGCATTACAAGCAAATCTAGGAAAGGTTCATATCTTGCCATAGACAAAGGTGAAAGATAATGTTCCCAGATGCATAAGATGGCTCTAAATGTAGTTGACAATGGATAACCTCAACAGATCCCTTTCTTAGTTGCTCTTTATGACTGTAAAATTTTCTCTCATTTGTGAGGCAAAAGATGTCATGGGTCATTGTGATATCTGTGGTTCGTATTGCTCATGAGCTGCCAGTAGGACACAAGAAGAGGTTGGGCTGAAATATTTTATGTTGTTGTGTAAGAATTTCTACTGTTTAATATTTGCATACTGTAACTGATTGGTACTTTGGGGTATTTTCCCCTTAGACTGTGTGCTTATAATGAGAAAAACATTCAGTAGACTTTCTGAAGGAAGCATAGTTCAAGGTGAAATTCTGCTAAAAAGAAAGACTGCATTAAAAATAACATTATATTCAACAGCTCAGTCCTATGTGCATTTAATCACAGCTGTAGAGATGAGTGTTAATGTTAATCCAGTACTGCCTTTAGTTCCTAATAGTGCTTTAAGAATTTCATACCTGTCAGAGAACAAGAGATCTACTAACACATTAATAGCCCTAGGCATTCCTTAAGTTATTGCTATCAGTCTCATAATTCACACCTTTAGACTTCCATGAAAACATGTTAACAGATGGCAGTATTTGCACAACAAACTGTTATGTCAATAGTTATGTCAACAGTTTTTTGACAATGTCAAAAATATCATTGTTTCATTTTAAATAAGGTATGGAACTAAGAAAAAAAGAAAGAGAAAAAAGAAAAAAATAGAAAATAGAAAATAAAAAGAAAAAAGAAAAAAGAAAAAAGAAAAAAGAAAAAAGAAAAAAGAAAAAAGAAAAAAGAAAAAAGAAAAAAGAAAAAAGAAAAAAGAAAAAAGAAAAAAGAAAAAAGAAAAAAGAAAAAAGAAAAAAGAAAAAAGAAAAAAGAAAAAAGAAAAAAGAAAAAAGAAAAAAAAAAGAAAAAAGAAAGATCAGCAGGGAGTGACAGGCTTTGAGCAAAATAAAAAACAGTTGTGGGAATAAGATCTTACTGAATATCATCAGTCTGCTTGAATCCATCTTGTTTTCAGAATTTACTTTGGAAATTTCCCAGAAATTGACAAAATTTGAATCTGGGGTTGCACCTACTTCCCATATTGAAGTTAAGGTTCTCAGTGTGAAATTACATAACTGACAGATTTCAGTAGCACACAAGGGCAAGCTGCCCTCATGTTTCTTGTGAAAACTTATTGCCATTTCATACTTTTAATCCACTTGCAAAGTGCATTGTGAATCTGATTTTGTCTTTTTTTTTTTTTTCCAATATCTGTGTTTTGAATCCATTTACTTCCCTCGCACACCAAGTCACGGGTATTGTTGATCTCAGCCTACTTGTAGTTAGACTTGATGATCTTTCTAGCTACCTTCCAACTGTTCTGTTCTGTTCTATTCTATTCTATTCTATTCTATTCTAATTTATGCAGAAAAAATGAAGCAGTAAAACACATGTAAAGCTTTAATGAGGTTTTCTAAATTTTGAAAACTATTTTCTTTTACATTTTTAAATCATGGTATCATGGAATTTTTATATTCTAAATCATAGATTTTATAAGAATTTTAAAAAGGAAAAGTAAAGGAGAGAAGAAAAGTCATAAGGGAATTATCAAATCTCCTGAATTATGAAGCTGCTGGCTTCATATCGGTCAAGAGGTTATCCATAAATTCACAAAAATATTATGATCTAAAGAAGGCATTGCACTGAATGTCTATGCATTTGGGGAGAGAACAGTAAGAGGCTGGGGGCTGCAAATTTGATACCCAGGACAAAGTATTTTACTGCACTATAGCCTCATGATGTTTTATTTCCTTCATAAAATAAAAATCCTTACTGCTTCAGCTCAGTTTGACTAAAATGGTGGAAGGAGGGCTTGGATAAGTAGCTGATCTACTGAGGGCAATAATCTCTCAAAGAAGGAGCAGGCAGCAGCAGGCAGTTGACATGTTTGCAACCAGATTTATGAAGCATGTTAGTCTTCCTTACGCAAAGTGCTTCTGCCTTTTCAGTCTTCTGCAGCAGATTCTTTATTGGCATTATAAAGCCTATCTGTTTAACAATGAGCTAGTAGAGTTGGTCAGTGCAAGTTGTTTTGGTTTAGTTTTGAACTTTTTTTCACAAAGTTGTTTTCAAATTAATGGCATTATCAAAAAGTTGAAAGTTTTGCATCATTGTGATAAAGACAGTGGAATTTATGAGGGAAAAAAAAAAAAGCCATCAACTTCCCTTTTAATTGATTGGTTTGTTCAGAATTTTTTACAGAATATTGAGAGTAAAATTTGTGACTATAGGTGTAGTGTGTCCTGGGGTTTTCTTGTGACATTCTTGCTAATGGGTTTCTGAACGGTTAAGTACAGGTGACATGAAAAGCAGGAGCAGTATTTTCAGTAAGACTGGCAAACCTCTTACAGGAGCCATCTTTGTCTTTGAGGCTACAGATCAGTCAGTTTTTAAAGGGAATATGTTTTCCTACATGTCCCCAGTCTTTCTTTTAAAATTCCTTGTTTTGTCTGCATATTAATCTACATACTTAATTTCTAGAACTATTTATTTTCCACTTAGTTTCTAAACTATTGGTTCACTATTGTCCTCTCTTTTTAATTTAGCTCTACCAGTTTACTTAAATTTATTGATCGAGTATATTTGAGAAAAAAAAAAAAAATTTAATTCTCTGTTAACAATGAACAATCCATTCTTAACACAGAAATATTCAAAAAATAGAATATAGGCGTAATAAATATCATATTTAAGGATGGTATTTAAAATGTATTTTCTTCCTGTATGTAAATTCTTTTACAATGGTTTAGCTGTTTCCTTCTAGTCTTTTTTTCCTAACAGCGTTGTATTTAGAAAAAAAAAAATGAAAAAATAGTTCTCCAAGATAGAGCAGTACTGTATGCTTCTGCAAATATTAAGCAGAAAATCAAGAGGAGACAAATATAACAAAACTGAAAATAATATTATCACAGCTGTTCCTTTCACCATCACAGGTGCTATTGTTCACAGGAACACATTGCTTTATCTTAAAAAGCTTGCTTTCCACCCAAAACTGAAGGGAAGAAGGGAAGAAAAAAAGGGGGGGTGGAGGAGGGTGTGAAGAAAGGTTTAAGGAGGGAGTTTAATTATAGAATTACAGAACCACAGAATGGCATAGAATGGCTTGTGTTAGAAGGGACCACAAAGATCATATAGTTCCAACCCCCCCTGCCATAGGCAGGGAGGACACACACTAGATCAGGTTGCCTGGGGCCCCATCCAGCCTGGCCTTGAACACCAGGGATGGGGCATCCACAGCTTCTCTGGGCAACTTGTTCCAGTGCCTTACCACCTGCTGAGTGAAGAATTTCCACCTAGCCTCTAATTCAAATCTCCCCTCTTTTATTTTAAAATCATTCCCCCTTGTCCTGTCATTATCTGATTGAGCAAAGGATTGCTCTCCATCTTTCTTATTAGCCCCCTTCAAGTACTAAAATGTTGCAGTGAGGTCCCCCAGAGCCTTCTTTTCTCCAGGCTGAACATCCCTATCTCTCTCAACCTTTTTCCATAGGAGAGGTGCTCCAGCCCCTTGATCATCTTTGTAGCCCTCCTTTGGACCCACTCTAACAGCCCCACATCTTTCTTGTGCTGGCGGCCCCAGACCAGGACGCAGTACTCCAAGATGGGCCTCACAAGGGCAAAGTAGAGCGGGACAATCACCTCCCTTGACCTGCTGGCCACTCCTCTGTTGATGCAGCCCAGGATGCAGTTGGCCTTCTGGGCTGCAAGTGCACACTGCTGGCTCACGTCGAGCTTTTTGTCCACGAGAACCCCCAAGACCTTCTCTGCAGGGCTGCTCTCAATGAGTTCTTCCAGTCTGTCCTCATATCTGGGATCGCCCTGACCCAGATGGCGGCACCTTGCACTTGAGTTATTAGGTTCAGGTGGGCCCACTTCTCCAGCCTCTCCAGGTCCCTTTGGATAGCATTCCTTCCTTCTATTATATCAACTGCACCACTCAGCTTGGTGTCATCTGCAAATTTGCTGAGGGTGAACAGTCCAATGCAGCAGTCCAGTCAGTGTTTTAGTTTAGGTGAGAAAGGTATTTCCAAAGTGCATCTCTTCAATATCTCCACAGGCTCTGTTTTTGTTTGCATTATAGAGTGGTTGTGGATTGTGTAAATTTGATACGTCTGGGGGGAAGCCAAAATGAAAGATGCTCTCCAGAAACATACCTGACACTCTCCAACTGCTAATGGGATTAGTCCTAAAGACCAGACTGATTAGCCCAATGTAAAACCCCTGAAATACATGCTACATGGATGTTGAATCCTCAGCACCAGCTGTTTTATTCTACACATTTGTTCCCAGTGCACTGCACTGCAGCACTTGCTAATGTAGATATAGCCTGATTCTCTTCCTACTTTATGTAGAGTTGCTGATCCATCCCTCACATAGCTGTTACATGAGAGCAGTTGTAGAGGATCCCAGTATGAAGTAGATAAGAAACAAAATTCCTTCAGGGAAGGGAAAGTTGAAGCTACATCTTAACAATTAAAACCACTCAGTTTAGAGAATGATCTTGAAATGTTACAAAGAGAACCTGTGGGCAGGAGTACAGAGAGGAAACTGGATTCCTAAAAGTGAGGATTCATCAGTAGAAGACAGCTCTTCAGAAGACGATCAACTTTATGTGCCCAGGCAAACTGTTCAGGAACAGTTTTAGCAGAAAAAGCATGGATGCAGGTAGAAGCAGACAATGTCTTTGCATTCTCTATTGTTTTTTGGTTTTGTTTAGGAAAAAATAAAATTGTTAGAGGAAAGAAGCAGTCACAGAAGAGCACTGCTTCTTCTTCCACTGCATAAAATTTTTCTCAGTGACATGAATCTACATTTATAGTTTCTTATATATTTCTGCAGTATGAGGGTGGGTTTTTTGTTTGTTTTTTTGTTTGTTTTTGCTTCTGTGTTTAGAAAGGCTGGGACAAAAGTATCACCATTTGCAGACACAGAGTCAGGCAGTGTGGTGGCCTGCCAAGCCACTGATACCACATATGCTGAAATGCTTGTTGCCCAGTCACATAGCACTTGTACTACAGCCAAGAGGCTCAAGAGAAAAACAAATGTGCAACAGTTCCCTGGGAGAGCAAAGCTGACATCACCAAGACCTTCACAGTATCATCTACCGACAACAGTGTGAAACCTAACACTGTTTGTTGGATGTTTCTGAGATAAGTGCAGTAAATTTTGAAGATATGCAATGATCAGTGTGAACAGTATTCCTTTTGGTAGTGATCCTATTCAAAGATAAAAATTTTATGATGTTTTGGAACTACAAGAATGGAACATTTCTGATTAAATAAAACAGTTGTCTTTTTCCAAAGAAACATACCTAGCATCCTAGGATGGAAGGCAAAGTGGTTGACAAAAGTAAATGGACAAAGAAATCTTTGCCATTTAAGAGCACTTTGCAAAGGAAGCTGCCTGGCTTCACTGTAAAGAATTACGTTTCACTTAATACTGCGGTGAAATCCGGAAATAAGTAGCATTGAGAGAGGCAGAAAAGGTCCTGTCCTAGGATTCTCTGTGACAAGTCTTCTCACCCAAATATCCAACACATTCCCCAGAAACCACCTCTTGTTGTCCTAGATATTGTCCTTTCTATCTTGTTCAAATCCTGCCTTAATGTTTGCCTGCTTCTTAAGGGAGGAGGTAAATTTCACATTCACATTAATTTTCACATTCTCTTTTGGGGAATGTGAAAAAGAGGGCTGATTTGTTTCTTTTTGGGTGCTTGTGTCTTACCAAAAGTTAATAAGACTTCAGTGCCTAGTGGTCGAAAATCTTGAAATGTTTAAAATCCTCACCCCACCCACCTTATTCTGTATGTTTTGCAAATTCAACTTGCAGAACAGGATGCTTCAGATTTGCTAGCTATTCTGAAATCATTATTAAAACCAGGGATAGAATAAAGTAACACAAATAACAGTGTATTTTATCAAAATATAAGCATGAGAAATAAGTTGTTATGTCTGGGAAGAAATAAAATTATAGAGAATATATTAACATATCATACAGCTCTCTTTTGGTCTGGTTTGTCTTCCCAGTGATTTCTTTGTTCCACTCACCACTTTTAAAGACAAATTTACATCCATGGACTTTATTTAGTCCTAACAGCTGATTTCATTAGAGCATCAAGCTGATGTCTCAGGTCTTTTGCCCGGTCATGCTGGGGATGTTTGTTACATAAAAATAACTTTGAAAGACTCTTTTCTTCTAGGCAGACTAAATAAACATAGTAGTTAGTCAGTGGCAAATGCATTCTTACATGATTTTAATGATAATAATAATAATAATAATATTCTAATTTTGATTACCATAAACAAACTCTCCTCCTGACCAGAGAATGTGGTATTTCTCAGCTGCCATATGTTTATATAATAGTTTGTAACCTATTTTACACAACTACAGATGAGAAAAAGAATACTTACTGCTTGTCCACAAGGAATTTGCAAAAACTGGCAAGCAATTATATGGGAGATAGACTTTTTTTTTTTTCAGTAGCTTACTGAATTGGGCAGGTATGTGATAACTAGTAGATGGAGTCAATATAAGACATTGACACTGTGAAAACCCTTAATCATGGGGTTAATGAATGAATGAATCATCATTCTTAAATCACAGAATCATAGAATGACTTCAGTTGGAATGGGCCTTAAAGATCATCTAGTTACAACACCCCTGCCATGTGGGGCCATCCTTAGCTGCCTTATTAATCTTTTTATATTTTTATTGATTCTGTAGATATTTCTGATGTATGCAATATCAGTTTCCAATTTCTAATTAAGAACAATTCTTTCTCTTAGCTGTTATACCTTATTGCAAGATAAGCATATTCCAAAAGCCCTTCTCTGTGTGAAAAATGTAGAGGCACTTAGCTTTCTTGAATTATCCAGGATATGTAGTCATTGATCATGTAGTACAAGGAAATGAAAGAATAAGGAGTATAAGATTTATAGAAAAATCTATGATTTCACTTTATTATGCTTATAATCTAATCTGTTTGTCTGAAATTCACCTTTGTGGTAGCACTTCACAAGGAAAGCACGAGGCTTTTGAAGAATCCCTCACAGCTGATTGAGCTACTGATTCCTTCATAACATTTGTCCAAGTGTTGATGGACTTCTGCAGATTTTATTTTTAATGAATTTTTACACCAAAACTAATTCCACCTTCTTTCAAAAACTTGTACAGAGGACATAAAGAGACCTTACCAAATATGACCTTTTTCCTGAAGGCAAGAAGTGTTGTCATTGCTGTCAAGGAGTTCTATAGTAAAGACAGGTATCAAATAAATGCATGCTTGATCTTTGTATAGGTGTTGTACAGAGCAATTTTTTTTCAGGGAACCTATGATGATGATGTTCCTGAAGTGCTGCTTTTGTCACCTTATACTTCTGCCAATGAAGTTGCTAAGTTGCTTCTTAGCTTCTCTAATACTGCGGGTTTTATTCTGAAATTGATATCCTTAGGCATTGCTAAATAAATACAATTTTAAAATTGTATAAGAAATCAGTCTTACAAATTGAAATTCTGGATGATTTCCTCAAAGATTTCTTTAAAAGTTTCTTGGAGGACATACAGATATTGCAAAATAATTTTCAGGATTATCAGAAAGTATTTCTGAAATGTTCAGAAAGGTAAAAGGACCAAGAATAAGTGTTTAAATACTTTCCATCTGTGGTACAAGCATCCCATGTTGTGTTCTCAGTGTGAGGTAAGCATAAAACAAGGTCTTCCTTTGGGTCTCAAGAGTAAGTACCGGTACATTTTTCTGATGTTTAAAGAGAGAAAAAGTCATGACACAGCCTTTTTTATTTATTTATTTTTTTTAGCAGCAGCAGAAACATTAATAGTGTTTCTCCCCACTCTCCCAACTATTTTCTCTTATTTATTTTAGATATTATAGGAAAGTAGTGGTTTTGTGACTTGTGTTGACTCTGGCTGAAACTGGACAAACAGTTAGAAGTTGCTGAGATGAAGAATTGTCAGGCTGTCAAGCAAACTCACGATGATTATCTAATTTATTTTCTAAGAGAAGGAGTTTAAAATACAGGTGAAGTGGTAGTTGATAAGAGACTATCAAATATTTCACACATCTCTGTCCCTGGAATATAGTCAAAATTATTCTACAGTAAACATGTTACTATGTGAGCTCATGGAGCTGACTTGCAATGTCCAGGCCCTGTGTTGCTTAAAAACGTGTTCTGCCAAACTGTTTTGGATCATCCGCACTAGAAGCTGATCATGACAGCTCTTACGTGGAAAGTGCTAGCCATTTCAGCATGCATCCAACATAGTTCTGTCTGTTTTCCATGCCTCACTAGTAATAACAACAATAGTACTCATTCTAGGAGGAACAGGAGTTAAGAGTCCTTTGGTCATAGTTTGGAATATATCTGAAGGACAACAGAGATGAATCAGGATACTTTTATTTCTTGTGAATTAATTCAAATAAATGCTTATTAACCTTGTGACCTTTTGGCATAGTAGTGTGATAGTTTTAATGCTAAAACAGAAATTACTAATATGCCTTTTTCAAGGTCTGAATGTTTATTTATTTTGGTGTTGAAATTGTTTATGCTGTTGACAGGCCATGTATCCATGCAGGTTTTGGCAATTGATTTTCTTTGAGTGAGTAAATAATGAAGTAATTTTACTTTGTCTGGGCCTTAATCAAAAATAGTTCCTATATTTTTGCTGGGAGAGGCTGCATATTCTTAATTTTCAACAGGTTGTGTGTGCACTGATAAACTATTCCTGCAAGCAGAAGCGTCCTGCAAGAGTCACCTGTCCCTTCTGTTACTTACATATATAATGTCAACAAACACTATAAGGTGCATTTTGCTAGGGTCATACCATTCTCATGATAACTGATTATATCAGGTACTGTGTTGTATCAGGTACCATCTGTTGTTATTAAAGACCTTAAAATTTGTCTCTGTCTGCTGCGATAGGGTATGAAAGTAGATTGCCTTCCATTTTAAGGAGCAGTAGTTCTGTTTACTTGAAAGGAATAACACCACATTATTTTTTCCTACTTGTATGTAATCTAATTTCTTTCTAATCAATTTCAGTTGAAAACTCTTTAGGATTAACAGCAAGCTAGAATAGTTTCATTGATTTCAGTGGAAGTACATCAGTTTACAACCAAATGAGGATCTAGTCTTTACATTGCCATGTCAGAACACTAAAGTTTTCATATTCTCAATAGTGTATATATTTTATTGCCAGAACCAACCCTGCTGAGGGGAAGTAAAATGTAAGTAAAAATCTAGTGACTTCTGAAGGGGAGGTTTTTAAAAATATTTTAGAAGCGTGATGGAAAATCATACATAGATTGTAAATATCCTTTTTACTCTTTGAAAATGAAAGCTGAACATTGAAATGTGGTTTTCAGTAAAACGTGAAACAAAAATGGTGGGTAAGTTGTAGCTGAAAAAGCTTGTCTTAAGTTTCATTGTGTAACTTCCTCTGAGAAGGTGACTGAGCACATATTGCCTCCTCTGAACCAAACTTCTTCCAGCAGAGGAAGAAGAGAAGAGGTGAGAGTTTGTATCATCCTATTTAAAATAAAGGGACTAAGTGAGTGTGTGTTATATACTGAGGAGAATGACCAGCAAAAACAAGTAGATATTAAAATGTTCCAGTAATGATTCAGCAGCTAAGATTGCATGTCAGAATAAGCTTTGTATGAAAAAGAAATTCCATTCTTTTCTTAAAAATCTTTTCTTGAAATTTTCACACAGAGTTGTGGAATTGGATAGAAATAGCAGAGCAGCCTTTTTATTGTACTTCACAGGGATTCTTTGTACAGCACTTGTTTTATACATCTCCAGACAGCCATTGCCCTTTTTCCTAAGCTACTTTACATCTGCTTTATCTATTTCCATCAGTAGGTCCAAAGCCTTTACCAAGCATTAAAAACATCTAAAATTTAATATGTAAAAAACTATATGTTTAAGCTTTCAAAATTACTGGCACAAAACCTACCCGCACAGAGAGGTAATGCCAAAGTCTCATAAATGCATGTTTTCTTCCCACACCAATACCATTTCGTTTGTTTGTTTGTTTTTTACCCTTAATGTTTTGTCATTTCCTCTCCCATTTTGTCTTCACACGGATCAACATGCTTCTGTGCCAGATTTCTCAGTGATCAGTGAGAATAGTTTCCTAAGGCTAATATGATGAGAAGTCTGAGTAAAGAGAGATGGGGTTGCATGTAGATTATTATATTTTCTAAAATAAACCTTGTATTGTAGTCAGAAGAAAGGGTATGTATTAACCAGGTGGCTTAACTTCGTTGCTTTGTTTCTGCAAGACTGAATAAATTCTACCCACTTCAAAACTATTTGTATAGGGCATTTGTAGCCATTGGAGTGAAGGAAGAGAAAAGATGCCAGTAAAATTGCTATTAATACGCAGATAAATAATGTTGCTTAATATTAAAAATCATAGAAGTTTTTGTATAAGTCTTGCCATTAGGGAAGATCACTGACTTAGTGCTTTTATCAAAAAGAAAGCAGGATCTGAGCTTCAGCAATTCTGCATTTTGCAAGAATTCTGTCAAAGCAGAGAAAATCAAAAGCTGCATTGTTTGCTTGCTACTCCTATGGCTGAGATACCGTGAGAAACAAGCAAAGTTATATTAGGAGTTTTAAAGGTGAGTGAAACCACAGTTCGATCAAGCAGTAGGCCAGCTGCAGACAGAACTGGTATTCTGTGGAAAATCAATACTCAGGAATTCTCTCTTTCAAAAGGTAGCAAAAGAAAGCTGAAGCTAAACCAAAGAATATAAAGGTTTTCTGGGGGTGAAGGGGTGAGAGAAGTCCCAATACTGAGATAGACAAATTATCAATTGGAAAAATAAGTTGATACCTGTTACCTACACCTTTCCTCCATTATTTGTTCTCCTGTGAATTAAATGTTATATTCTAAGAGAAGCTAAAAGCTATTCTGTGATATATTGCCTATTATCTAAGTACATAGACTGAGAAAATGAAACATGTTATGATTCATTAGTCCCTTACAATCATAAGCTCATTAAATGAATCTGTTCCAAACCTATTGTGGAAAATCCCTGGGCAAAATGAACAAAATAAATATGTTTGCATAAGCAGTATCAGGGTTTTCGATGACTTCCATGTGATGTTTATTCAGCAAACAGGCCCAGTATCTTTTCTGCATTATCAGTGGCTTAGATGCATCCAGTCTGTGAAGCTCACTTTGTAATCTGACATCAGCATGCAGCGTTCCAGGTTTCCTGTGACTTTGGACAGATTATTATTCCAGCTTTTAGCTTTGTCCCTTCGACCCTTACCCTGTTGAAAGCCTAGTTAAATAGATACAAATGGTTCCTGAAAAAGGAGAAAATTGCACAACAAAGTTTATTGCCAAAGTGTAAAGGCTGAGAGCAAAGCTGCAATCATCAACAAACAGGTCTCAACTGGGCCTCTACACTCAAGGAATGGGGGCTAAGAAGGTTTAAACTTTTTACAATTATATGAATGGTGGGTAGTAGTATAGAGGAGAGAAACTTGTGGAACAGAGGTAGGCATCAGAATACTTACTGGTTTTATGTGCTATATGTAATCAGAGATACAGCAGTAATGAAGATAAAGCCAATAGTCACATCATAAAAGTCACATAATGACTTTAAGTCTTACACAGGTGAAACCTGTATCATCTTTTTTGAAATACCGACTGAGTTTCATTGATTTTTGGTTCAGTGTCAGACATTAAGCTTTCTGTGTGCTCCAGAGGCTTGCAATTCCCTTTTGTCTTACAGTTTGTTTTGATGCTGATGGTTGTTGCTGTTCTGCTTTTTGATTTTTCAGTCTTTGTTTTTCTTTATTTAGTCTGTGAGGTCATTGACAATGGATTCCAGAATTGGTGTGAGAACTACAGATCCTGAGGTAAGTACAGCTCATACAGTTATAATGAAAATCCCTTTGAATTGAAGGAACTGAAGAATATATCCTACTTACTTTGGTGGGAGTAAAAAAGAATATGAACAGAATTACAGCAGTCAGGGAAGAACAGGAACTGCTGCTGACCAGGAGTGCTGCAGAACACTTTTCCTAGCTGTTTCCCTCATTAGGTAAGGATATCCAAAACAGCCATGAAAGCCTAGGGCACAGAAGGTCATTTAAGATCTCAATTCTGTCTTATTTGAGGGCAGGGGGGCAGTGGAGAGCCTTGAACATACTGAGGCTTATCTTTTTGAACTTTGTGGTTAAAACCAGAGACAATACCTGATTAAGAATCATCTCTTCTGCCTGAAAGTTCTGGGGAAGGAATATATTGAGTTCTCTTCTCCAAAAGTTACTACATTTTTTTTCTTGAACCCTGGAATTTGAGATCCACAGGGGATAAATTTCCAGAAGAAAAAGCAAAAAGGAAAGCATAGTGTTTCGATACACTTAAAGATGTTTCATTTATCATGATTAAAGCATTCTGTAGATGTAAGATTATCTTGACTCACTCAAATGTCTCCATTTAAGACATTTTATGCCTGTTTTGTCTCATTCAGATGAGATGTTAGCAAAGTACCATGCACTCAGAATCTAAAGAAGCTAGTCATTGAAGCAGTACTTTAAAATATTCAAACTTTCTCATATCCAGAAATAAGCCTATAAACTTCCTTTTTCCTCTGTGCCTGATAAAACCAGTCAAGTGAACAAAATTTTACTTGTATTTATTTTTTTCTCAAAACCATAATTTTCATAAAGGCAGTGGAAGTGATGGGAGGTAAAGGGGGTTGATATTGTTTTTTTTGTTGTTGTTTGTTTGTTTTCCTGATCAGAACAGTCATTACTAGTTTTTATAGGAATGTTCATTTAACTTCTAATTGGTTCCTCTCTGTTGTGTTAATTTTCAAGGTTAAAAACAGCCACTCATGAAGATAAAATTTGAATGTTAACAACTGTCTTCATACAGTGGTAAATTCAGTTTTTATTACAGCATAAGCCTAGTGGACTGAAGCTTAGACAATCCCTAGAAGAGCAATCCTTCTACACTATCTCCAGGAGTGGGATGTTTCTAAAACACAACCTGAAAATCGTAGGGAGTTGACTGGAATAGCACAGGCCTGACCATTTATCTTCATAAACAACCAAAGTATAGACTTAGAGGCTTTATTTGATGGGAACTCATGCCTTCCATTCTTGATGATTTCAGCAGAAGTAATAGATCCTCCACACCATGCACAGTTGAGATTGTTTAACTTAACAGGATGAAATTCTGCAGGGATTTTTATTGTTTAGTGTGATGTTGAATAGACCCATTACCACATCCTTATAATAGCTGTAACAACTAAGTGAAATGACACCATTGACAAGTTTTATCCTCAAATTAATATTTTCTAATTCTTTTTAATGCTCATTTTAGGTATTTGAAGTAGACATTTCATTGTCATTCCTTATTATTATTGGCAGTTTCTGTGAAGTGTTAGAAATGGATGAATCCAAGAATACTGAAAATCTGAAGATCCATATTGCAAAAGCCTTTTTGATTTTCTCATCATTTGCCACTTCACAAATATCTTTGACATTCCTAACATGGAGAAGATTATCTGAAAAATAATAATAATAATAGTAATACCTTTACACCATCACCTGTTTTCAGTGTTTGACTTTAGTGTGAGGAAATTTAATTGTTGAAGTAAGTGAAGCTTGTAAAGCTTGTGATTAATGTATATTTTAATGATCCATGCTAACAGTAGCATGTATTATTTTGTATACAGTATCATCTCCTTCTATGAATAATAAATGTCAAACAACTAAGCCCCAAATGTCATTTGGCTTTGATTCATTAAATTGTTCTTTTTCCTAATACAATTTTAATTGAATTAGCAATCTAAGAAACATGAAAATCAAAACTAGATGCTGAGATGTTACATTATGAAAATGGTTGTGTCATTATTAAATAAAAATAATTTTATTTTAATAAAGTGATGCAAAATAAAAATATTTTAATTAAATTATATTTTAATAAAGTATAAAATGAGTATGTGAAGAGTTCAAGAGAACTAGTAAAGTATCCTGTTTAAATTATCACATATCCCATTTTCAGAAAAGTACTTAAATGTCATTAGGTACAATCATTTGACAGATGCAAACAGCATATAATTGTATTTGTAACTGTTTATATATAACCAGTCAGTTAGAAAAGAGGCATGACAAAGTTATCCTGCTACTTAAATGAGGAGATCTTGAATTAAAACCATGTATTCTCTGGCATCATCCACTGGCAAAGAAAGATACAAGTTAGAAATTAATATTAGAGAGAGACAGAGAAAGAGAGAGATCAATTCCTTTCAGTTGCTAATAATGCAGGTAATTAAGATTCTGGATCATGTCCCAGAGTTTTGGCCAGAACTGGTTTTTTGTGCTAGAAAAGAACAGTGAACTCCTGAACAGTCTGCTCTTCAAGTGAGCTATTGTATAACTCACAAGTAAATGGTGTCATTTGCAATTAATTCACATAAATTGTGTTAACTTTCTGGCACCTCCTTCTGCACTTCCACATAAGGTTTTTCATAACTTCAGTGAAACCAAAAGAGTAGCAGTTTGCCAAGAAAGTGCTAGAAACAAAAAGTTCATAATAGTAATTCTATTTATATATATATATATGAGAGGTACAGAGAGAAGAAAATACAAAAGATAAAGTCTAAAAGAGTCATAACCTGTTTAAGCTTGTTTCTCTTTTCAATTAACTTGTTAAAAAACATAAGCAAAACAGACAAACATGAAATATTACTGGGGGTATCTAGTTAAAGACTGTAAAGATACTGAAGTGGAAAATGATAACACTCCCTTTTTATGTATAAAATTAATCTTTTTTTTTGTCAGTCAAGTAAATGAAAAAATATATATATTCACCTTGATTAAAACAAACTTTTCAGTGGGATTTTCATCTTTTTCTGAATCCCACTGACTGATTTAAATATGGAATCCAAAGTGGGTCAAACTTTTCCCATGACTGGCATTTTCTGGAGCTTTCTGAAGATGCTGCATATCTCTGCCAGGGATAAATGATGTTGTTAGTAGAGTTCTTTTCCTTTATTTAAATCACAAATCTGATTCTGAGTCTCTTCATTATCTATTTTGCCAGTATACTGTTCAACTGAATTACATCTGACAGTACTATCTATAAAGAACTGCTGCTCTCAAAGATGACACAGCAGACAAAGGTCCAGATTTTTCTCAATAGGTTGCAAGGATCATGCTTTCTGAGAACCTGACAGTCAGATTGTAGCTTCCTATTATATTACTGCATCATCTGAGTAAGTGTAGCTGCATGGTACCCTTTCTTTATTCAGGGCAAACCTATGATATTTAACTTGAGCAGTACAATTGGGATTAGCTGATTGTGAACATGAGGTGAAATTCATCTTAAATAAAAGCAGACAGTCAAAATAATTCAGTCTCACTACAGACAGTCAATGGAGAGAGACACCCTTGCCATCATTCACCTCGTCCTAGACTCCTGCCCTAGGATAAGCCTAGAAGTTTTTGTCTGGAAAAATTCTTGGTTGGTTACTGTAAGACCTTCATATTCCTGAACCCTGAAACATTTTTTTTGACGATGGTGCAGCCTGCAGGATGTATACAGTCCACAAGAAGATCCCATCTGTCATACAGCTGGTCTGACACTCTGCTCCCTAGCTGAACCTTTAACAACATATTGGAGTGGGCAGAGGCTTAATGAATTGTTTCTGGCATCTTATGTTTTCTATCCTGTTAAGTGGCCAAAACTCTTGCATTTCTGCTGTATGGTAGATGCAGCCAGACTTGTTAACTGTGATGTTCATCTATCCAGTATATATGCACCATTTCATCATGTATTGAACTTTCATCTCTTGATTATCCTCTTCTGCTTTGTCTTTACATGGACCAAATGCACTAAGAAAAACAATGTTCTAACACTTTACTCCCACAGTATTCACTCTCTAACTGTAGCCATAATTTTTTTCCTAATATATTAGCATGACCATTCTGGAAAATCATGGGACATAGTCAGATATCTACACTTTAAAAAGGAGGTTGATAAATGAGTAGCTATTCACACATGGAAAGGGTTGGCATATCCGAAAGGATATTTAGAGGAAAAAGTCTTCACACTGTAAAACATGATTACAGTGAGAGGTTTTAACAAGTTTGAAGAACCTAAAAATCAGTAGATGATATTCTGCAATTTAACAGGTCAAACTACATGATCACAGTGGTCCCTTCAGGTCTCAAAATCTATACATCTTTATTTTGCTCATTTTTCCCTATTGGAAATGGATTTCTCTAGAAGTGATTAAGCTGCCAGACTAATTGAGGTTTAGGTTAGCCAAAGAGTTTGAGCTGTTACTGGGAAAGGAAGTAGCCCACATTAGATCAAAGTGATTTCGGCAGCTTGCAGAAATTTAGATTTGTAAATACAGGGAAGAAATATGTGAAAAAGTCAGTCACTAGAAATATGTGCAAGAGAAGGAAAAGAAGCCTGACAAGTAAGAAAACTGGAAAAGGGAGATAGTAGATATTTATTTAGCTGTGGTACAGAGATTTCTGTGTCTGTCAGATACTATTACGTCTACACAAGCCTGAAGGATTGTAATGCTGTGATTAACAGACTATTACTGATTAATGGACTATTACTATCAGGCTGAGAGAATTGGGTCTATTTATTCTGGGGAAGAGAAGGCTTTAGGGAGGCGTTATAGTTATAGCCTTCCAGTACACAACGGGGGCCAACAAGAAAGCTGGAGAGAGACTCTTTATCAGGGATTACAGTAATTGGACAAGGGGGAAGAATTGCTTTAAACTAAGAGGGTAGATTTAGACCTACCCTCTTCTTCTTTAGGAAGAAATTTTTCATTGTGGGGGTGGTGAAGCACTGGAACAGGTTGCCAAGAGAAGTTGTGGATGCCCCATGCCCGGAAGTGCTCAAGGCCAGGCTGGATGAATCTTTGGTCAACCTGATCTAGTGGGAGGTGTCCCTGTCCATGGCAGAGGGGTTGGAACTAGATCATCTTTAAAGTCCTTTCCAATCTAAACCATTCTGTGATTCTATGATTCTGTGATTATTTGGTTTGCAATTGATATTTACTATTTCTATAATTATTACAGTTTTGGTCTTTATGAAAGAAAAAATATTTTTGTTCAAAACTGGAAAGGTTAGTCAGAGATTTTTGGTCTCATATTTTGTTTTAGTTTCTGAAGGTCTGGAAGGCAAATGGTAAGAAAAGTAACAAAACTATTCTCTGAATTTAGCTCTCAATCCCTGTGAAGAAAGTCAGAAATAGCTGATCGTCTTTGCTAAGAGTCTAGTGTGTGTTCAATTGCTTTCAGCCACAGTTGTGAATTAACTTTGCCTTGAGAAGCAGTTTTACACATTTGAGTCAGTAATTGGCTATGAATAGTCTAATCACTGCTACACATGGAGCACAGGGGTGCCAAGAACAGGTTTTTTATTGTTCCTTTGGAAAAGGAACACATGCCCACAGCTCACAAGGTAGAGGGTTGTAAAAAATACTTGGCAGCCACACAGAAATCATCTGAACACAAGCTAGCACCCTACCTTATGAGATACTCAGCAAATTTCTAGCCTGAACTTCAGCATGACTGCATATAGAAATCATCCTTCCTCATCTTCTACCCTCAAGTCTTTTATGTTCTTGCTCATGTGTATCTACAGTATATTCTTCGTACTTGTCTCTCCTCCATTTACATCATCCTAGCAACCCTGTGGAAAGTATGTTTCCACTGTGCATTGAGCTGACAAAAATAGAAGACCTATCAGGCCTGCTATCATGTTTTCATAGCTGGGATCCCACAGCAGCACAGGGCTTAAGACACCAGCAAGATGGAGTTCAGCTGCTAGCATCTTTTCTAACCAAAGAACTGAATTATTGATGAACAGAGCCTGAAGCATTTAAGGCTAAAATATGTTATAAATCATATGTCAACAGATGACCCCAAGCTGAATATATAGCTGAATTCATTTCAGTTTCATGTGACGTCAGCATTGCCCGTTGCATGAGTTACAGCCTTGCATTCACTCTGAGGCTATCTATTATCTAATATGTCTTACTTGATTTTCAGTTTCAGGCAGGCAAATTGACCATGTATACTTGCTTGTGTCAGTAGCTAATTTTAGGTAGCTAGTCTAATTGAAGATGTTATGCTCCTTTAGCTTGTCAAATACAAATTCACATTTTCTGATTAATGTGATTCATTTGTATTAGATTTGACTTGACAGAATGACAATGTGTAATATAGAATACAGGGATGACAGGGTTCTCAGTCTCCTCTGTCACATTTCATTATGAATTGTCTAGTCAAGGCTGTGGCCCACAGTATCTTGCCCGCAATATGGTAAAATTTGAACAGTATTGCAGCCATATATGGTCTACACAATATGTTCTCACAGGTGGCTATATGCTTTCAGAAGGGTGACAAGTTAAACAGCTTTCTTATGTTTGTAACACTTATATGTAACTGACTCTCTGACATTTTGATGTGACTGAAAAATTACTGAGAACATGTGGAAGAAAAAGAGAAAATCCTTGAAAGAAAGCTAAACAAACTTGAATTAGTACAAAATAACAGAAATATGGAATATGGAATGGGGAAAAATACAAGGAAACTAAAAATAAACAAACAAACAAAAATTACATTGGTTGGTGGAGCAGGGAATGCAAAAGGTGGGGAAAATGCAACAGTAGGCAGAAGTTGAAAAATGTGTCAAGAAATAAAAGAAAAACGTGACCTCAAATAAAAGGGTACTGGTAACTTCAACAAAAAATAGGGAAAAGCAGTAGATAATAGAAAAACACTCCATAGTGGAGTCCATGGGGTATTAACATTTATGAGCTCATCAGCAAGAAGAAGCTGCGTGCCAGGGTGGGTAGAGGGTGATCTGTCAGTCCAGCACCTCTCAGAACTCAGGCAGCAGAGGGAGACAGGAGGTGAAGAGCAGAATCTCTCTCTAAGATCACAGACAGTATTAAATGCACGTTTCTAAGTGGGAGGTTATTTATTCTGTGGCTTCCATAGGTCAAATGCCTTGTGTACACACAGGATATGTTAAATACTCAATTTTCCTTGCCACTACAATCTTCTTTTTGACTGTGTCTAACATTGTGTTGCACGTGTTTTGCATTGTGTAAGCATGTAACACCACGCGCTCAACAGATTAATCTGCAGTCAGTCCAGCCTGCCCAGGCCCATTGGTACTGCTGTGCTACCACTACAGATCTGCATGTGTAGGCAGTCACTGACTCATATCAACATTCATGTTGGAAGGAGCTTTAAGACATCTCTAGACCAACTTCCTGCTCAAATTAGGTTCAGCACTGAGTTCAGGTTTTGGGGGGCTTTGTCCAGTCAAGTCTTTAAAGGACAAAATGTGTCTCCAAGGATACATGACTCTAAGATGCGCAGATTAAAGCCCCCATCTCCTCCCTAGCACGGGAATTCTTTTCAAACCCCTTCTTTCCACCCTGCCAAGCTGTATGTGCTTCCTAGTCCCATGCTTACTAAACCTTCCTTTCATACTGGGAACTTCTATTCTGATTTCCCATTCTGCCATCTCTTCCCTCATTTCACATGTATTTCTGTTCCCTACATTTCTATACTGCCTCTGGGAAGGACGTGGTGGTTGGGGGTCTGACACCTGTTGTTTCACGGAGGCAACTGAGCAGTTTCCAGCCTTACTCACACAGATTTTATCAGACTGACAGTAACAGAACATGACCAATTTCTTTGTGTGTATCATCAGGAAAAGATTTTAAAGTTTTTGGTATGGAAATTTGAGAAATGTTCTTATTTTCCAGTGTAGACAAACTGCTTTTAAAAATAGATAAAAAGCATTTTGTCTGGTAGAGGAAATGCATGGAACAATTATGATTTCCATCCATTGTTCTGGAAATGTTTTTTTTTGGCTAAACTGTCTTATTATAGAGTACCTGGAGCAGCATCTATCTCAGTCTGGTATCCCCAGCAGGCTTTGCTCAAACTCAGTTTGCTGATGATGTTAACAAAGATGTCACAAAGTGGCACTTCAAGGGGCTTGGTAACTGTCAATAAAACTGAAAAAAATGGATGAAATTTCTGGTCAGTACAGAAGTTTTGCACTGGTTGAGATTTCACAGCTCGTGTTTTCTTCTGAGAAGAGTAGTTGCTGCTTTTCATGGGGTTGTTTCATTTTCATAGAGTCAGTATCACAGAATATTGGAAGGGACCTTAAAGATCATCAGACTCCAACCCCCCTGACATGGGCAAGGATGCCACCCACTAGATCAGGTTGGCTAAGGCCCCATCCAGCCTGGCCTTGAACACCTCTAGGGATGGGGCATCCACAACCTCTGTGGGCAACCTGTTCCAGTGCCTCACCACCCTCACAGTGAAGAATTTCCTCTCATGTCTAGTCTAAATCTATCCCATTTTAGCTTAAGACCATTCACCTTTGTCCTATCATTATCTACTCAAGTAAAGAGTCACTCTCAATCCTTTTTATAAGACCTCTTTAAGAATTGAACGGCCACAATGATATCTCCCCACAGCCTTCTCTTCTCCAGGCTGAACATCCCCATCTCTCTCAGCCTTTCTTCATAGGAGAGGTGCTCCAGCCCTCTGATTGTCTTTGTAGCACTCCTCTGGACCTGCTCTAACAGCTCCACATCATTCTTGTGCTCCAGGCCCCAGACCAGAATGCAGCACTCCAAGTGGGACCTCACAAGGGCAGAGCAGAGGGGGACAATCTCCTACCTCACCCTGCTGGCCACTCCTCTGATGATGGTTGCCATGACCCAGATGCAGCACCTTGCACTTAGACTTGTTGAACCTCGTTTGGTTCACACAGACCCACTTCTCCAGCTTGTCCTGGTACCTCGAATGGCATCTCTTCTTTCTTTCATATAAACTGCACCACTCAGCTTGGTGTCATCTGCAAAATTGCTGAGGGTGTACTCAATCCCCTCATCTATGTCATTGATGAAGGTATTGGAAAGCACTGTTCCGAAGACAGACACGCTTTGACATGAAATGGTTGATAGATATGAACATGCATCGGTCTTCATTGTTTGTTTCTAAAGCCCTCAGTAAGACACATTAATATAATAAAACACTTGTGGAATAAGAGTCTTGAGGATATTTTCTTTAATCAAACTGTTAAGACATATAGGAGGTAAAATAGATCTAAGATAAGAAGGTCCTGTCCCCAGTCCCTTCCTTCCAATGTGCAAAGTGAATAAGACTGCTGAATGCAGCTTTTAAACATTTCAAAATCACTCTTGAACATTCAGCCATTTGCAGTGAACTGCAGAGATCTCAGTATATTTGTTGGTAAATAGGAATTATTACAGCAATAATTCCTGTGCTCTATCTTGTGGCCATTACCCCTTGTCCTGTCCCCACAAACCACTGAAAAGAGGTTGGCCAAATCCCTCTGTCTCCCACACCTCAGGTAGTTATACACATTGATGAGATCCCCTCTCAGTCTTCTTTTCTCTCGGCTGAACAGACCCAGGTCTCTCAGCCTTTCTTCATAGGGAAGATGCTCCAGGCCCCGTATCATCTTTGTGGCCCTCTGCTGGACTCTTTCCAGGAGATCCCTGTCTTTTTTGTACCAGGGAGCCCAGAACTGGATGCAGTACTCCAGGTGAGGCCTGACCAGGGCAGAGTAGAGGGGGAGGATCACCTCCCTTGACCTGCTGGCCACGCGCTTTTTAATGCACACCAGGATCCCATTGGCCCTCTTGGCCACGAGGGCACACTGCTGGCTCATGGTCAACCTGTCGTCCATCAGGACCCCCAGGTCCTTCTCCTCAGAGCTCCTTTCCAGCAGGTCGTCTCCCAGATACTGAATGCAGAAAAAGAGGAGAAACAAAGAAACGAAGCTCAGTCAAGCTGAAGGCTATATTCAAAAAGTAGTAGCATTGTTACAGCCATGATGGATAAAAGCAAGGCATAATCCTTAGAAAAAGGGAAATTTTACTAAAACCAACTGGGACATCTAGAAAAATAAATAAGTTTTTAGGTACTTTTTTGTGTCAAACACTATGACATAACTATAGATTATGTCCTTCAGAAATAAAAAGCACAATTCAGATTCTTTGTTCATTCTGTGTATTCTTCCACTTCCATGTTTGCCATTTTGCAGATGTAATGTTGTTGCAGTTGTAATGATCTAAGGAAATATTCTGCAATTTTTTTACAATTGAGGAGATTTGTATTTTTGAAAATTCATATACTTTTTCCCACTGTTCTAATAAAAGATGTCCCCTCTCCCTGCCATTTTCCCCTTCTATACAGCAAAAATATAGAAAAGGAAGTTGTACTTCTCAAAAATGTAAGACTCACAGCTATCAATTTCAGCAAAAACAGTACACACAGAGAAATCTATATAGTTTTATACGATGCAGCAGAAAAAAATCGTTTGGTGTTTTGTGGCAAGCGAAAGCATATATGAGAAAGAAAAGAAAAAGGATGAAGGAAGCTTAAAATAGACAAATGCATGAAACTAGGGAACAGCTGCACCACATGCTCCATGTAATATGGAAATTGCAAAAGTGAGAAAAGGCCATTGGGAATCTTTTTTAAAAAGACCTGGAAACATTTTTTGTATTGCTATTTTTTTCCAGATGGTAAGATTTTCTCTTCCTTCTCACCATGCTACATTTTTAAAGACAATTTAGAGGAAAAGAGGGAGAAGTTGTAGGCATGTTTAAAAATAAATGTTTCATATTTCATGTCTCTCAAAGAAAAAGTGCCCACATTTTCAGATAGATATTTCAGTTAGTCTGTTGTGATATGTGAATGGTAATAAAGATCTACAGCTGACTTAAATACAATTGGCAGTAGAGTTTATCTGAGCTTCAGTTTATTTAGAAATACAGCAAAATGTGGCCTCTGTCTTTTGTGAGTAACATATGTGACACACAGAACTGTAAATATTAATACAAGAATAATGCAAGGTGTGTGAAAAACTCAAAGTTGTGTTTTGATGGGTTGAGTATGAGTGTAATCTACCATTCAGGAACCCATGGATGAGGATCAGGGTAGGTTTGACATTCAGAGTTTCACCCTTGACAAACAATAGATGCTCCTCTCATAAATCCTGGTGTACAAAATTCTTCATCGTTAAAAAGTTTTTGTTTTTGTTTTTATTTTATTTTTTTTTTTCCAAAGAGCTATGATTCAGCTTGATTTTAAGAGTACTTCTCCTGTTACCTGCTCTCAGCCTGTCTAATCAGGGTCTTTGTAGTTTGAGTGGCAAGGCCAGCCCAATTTTATCCCTCCACAAAGCTGTAGCACAGGTAGAATTGTCCCAAATCATCCTCAATGTTAACCTTTCATTAATTTTGGGTGTTTTCATCTTTTTTGACCATTAACTGCAAAGTGGTATCTCACTACATCTTGTAACTTTGGCACAGAATTTATTTCAGAATTCTGGAGGCAACCATGATTGTCACAATCATATTCCTCACTTAGATATCACTATGGTAGTCAATACACTCTTGGAGGTGAAGATAATGGAACCAGAAAGAGTTTATAGTAATAACAGATCTACTTCTCTTCATTACATGAGGCATTCTAGTTCATGTAATGTTGCTTCCTTAGTGGGGGATGGCAATAGATTTCCTATTCTTGAGCTGAGTATTAATTATGCTTACTAGTGCTTCTGTAGTTGAAGGTCCCATGATAACCCCCTATTTTATTTTTAGGGGTTTATAATTCACCTTTAAAAGCCCACTTTGAACTGAAATATGTCCCCACCATCTAACACCCACTTATCTGGCCCAGTAATAATATATGATAGATATGGAAGGATGAAGCTGCACTTTGAATAATTCAAGGTGATTACCGTATGTGAAAAATTATTCTTTTCATGTGCACGTCATCAGAAGGGCCATATAAGTATGCAACTAACATCGACAGGCTATATCTCATCCTAGTACCGTGTCAATAAACAGAGGCCAGTCCCATTCCCTACTTTTTCTTCCTAATACAATTTGCATTACAAGAACTGAAATAAACATTTTTAAAAGTCACCAGAAAATGTTAAAAGAGCTAAATTTATCAGTTTTTTGACATTTCCAACGTTAGGATGTATGGTGGCATGATTTCTAAAGGGATACCTTAGTTTGTAAGTCACCAAAGAGGAAATATCTCCACCAATACTTATTTTATAGTTTTTTTGTTGTTTTGTTTTGTTTTATTTTATTTGTTTTGGGGGGGATTATGTGGTTATTCAATTTTAAATATGAGTTTCAGTGTTAGAGGACAGGTGCGCGTATCACAAGACCACTAATGAATGTTTAGAGAAACAAAATCAACATACTTAGCTCTGTACTCTTTTCTCAAACTATAGACTCAACTCAAAATTTTTCCAAGTACTAGTAGCGACGGCGAGCAAACCAGTTGCTCGCTGAGGATCAAGAGTCATCAACTCAAAGCAAGATCTACCACACAAAAGATTTACCTCTTTTCCTTGGTGCATTGCTCTATGCTTATTTGCTCACCCTCCCCCCACAAAAAAAAAAAAATAAAAAAAATCTTACTCTACAGGAGTATAATATTGGTGCTCCAAAAAAACAGGAATGGAAATGTGAATGTCCTTATAGGAGCGCAAATGAGTTCTACTAAGTAGAGAACTTCTCTCTCCTAGCAACTGTTGCAAGACATATTTGCTGCTCCATTTCCTCGTTTTTACTTCACAGAAAATAAGGTAATTTTAAAATATATTTTAAATTCAGAACTAAATTTTTTGTAAATGTTGTTGATGTATCCATCCCTTCCCCACCTTTTCTGATTAAAATCTTCTCTTCCAACATTTTTCTGATATTAGTGGACAAGAATACTTCAGTTTAATATGGCATTTTACATATTTGCTGAAGATCCAATGCTAATTACTCTTTATTTTGCTAATTTCAGAGTACAGCTGTTAGCACCTTACCTTAATCTGTACATATTGCATATTCTTCAGGTGAAATTTGTTTTTCAGTTATTCATCACCCTGGTAAACTACACCGTCTGTAAATCTGCACTCTTAGAATTTTGGAATTGAACTACTGGGTAGCTGCATAACTCAGAGCTGACACAGTGCAGTTTACTTCTGAAGTTTTCTGTAACAAAAACTGTTGGAGCTATAGCATTAGCATTTTAAATGTAGTCCCATGGCGTCAGCCTTCAAATAATTGTGTCATAAGGAGGATCTCCCAATGAAACAATAATAGTAGACATGTTTCTTACCCAAAAGAAAAGTTAATACCTTTCTGACCAACAGTTAGCCTCCATTTTCAATCCTAGCTTGACCTGCTGTTGCTCAGAAGTGCAACTCCAATTCCTCAACTACAATGAAACACCAGGGAAGGGAGTACATAGAGCCAGGCACTATTACTTAAAATATTTTTTTAAATATATGGATAAAGAACATCTCCAAGGGAGATCCTTCAGGATTTTGCAGTTTGCTGGAGCTGTATACATAGTGTGTTATTACACTGGTTCTACTTAGCTGGTGAAAGTCTCATAAACTCTCCTTTAGAATTTAATTTGATATGGTTCATGAGTATTGAAGAAAATTTAAAGAAAAGGAGTTTTAAGTTGTGTTGGAACCAAGATGAACGTTCCTTCTTTATAATGAGATGACTATGTATTGTCATTAAAATGTGTTTGATTTTCCATAAAATCTTTTCTTTAATAAATAAATCTTAGTGGTCTTCAAAAATCTGAGTTTATGAACATATATCCTATTTGCTACAATGATGTCTTTCTGAAATGACTTCATTACCTATCTATACAGAGCTCATTTTTGAATTTTTCACTTTTTTTTTTTAATGACTATTTTTCACTTGCTGCTCTTATGTGTACATATAGGAAATTAGCTGATTTTGCAGTCCCTATACCTAGAGAAATCAACTGAGGCAAGCCATATAAAAATATTTATTATTTATTCCTGTGATCTGTGTCATTGTTTTCCCAATAATGGACTCCCAACATGAAGTAAAAACATGCATCAGACATATGCATTCACTTCTCTCTCATATTTAGACATTCTCAGTATTTCTTTGTGGGTTGCATTTATAAATCTGATTTGCTGTTTGTTTATTTCTAAGACTTTTTTTTTTTTAATGAATGGTCTAAAAATGTACTTCAGTCCTTCAGTCTTGTCCTTCAGTCTGATATGCAACAAGACTCCTTATAAAAAGTAACAACTTCACTTATCACTTTTAAAGCACAGTTTACAAAACAAATGTGTAGAAATACCTTGGTTATCCCCTACTGTTGTAGACAATGTACAAAATACAGTTTGAAAAGCTGACAACAAGATATGTTTAATAGTCTGAACTGGTGTGTTTTTGCCTGTAATACAACAATACAAACCATTAACATCATAATTAAAACCATCAGTATAGATTATAGTCTAAACACATTTTAAATATCTAAAGATATTGCAGGATCTTGAGTAAGCTTAAAAATCACAAAATAATTAATATTTTAAGCCACCCTCCTGCCCCAAATCTACAAGCTGTGCTTCATTTACTTATTCTTGAAGTAAAATTAATTTCAGTTTCTGAAAAAAAAAAAAAGTGTATATATCAAAAACACTGAAATACAGTGAAAAATCCTCTTCAAGAAATTGTCTGTCAGTCCATTATCTCTCTTTGAGTTAGCAATACACACTTGTTCTTTGAACTTGATTTGTGTTCTTTTTAAAACAGAGTAAATGTATGAAAATAGTCACTCTGTCAAAATGCAGCCAGAATAGCTGAAATATGAATAGATGTATTGTGACTTCTACAAAGATTACTTGGTAGTGTTACTATTGCTACTATATATTCCTCTGCTCATTTCTCCCTCCTTTTCTATCTGTTTGAAGAAAACTATGAAAATAAAATAAAATAAAATAAAATAAAATAAAATAAAATAAAATAAAATAAAATAAAATAAAATAAAATAAAATAAAATAAAATAAAATAAAATAAAATAAAATAAAATAAAATAAAATAAATAAAATCGATATCAAGAAAATCCACCACTCCTCTCATAAGACAGTTCTTGTTTCCATACACTGGATGAAGAATGAAGAGTTTTGGTGTGGTGGTTATTCTGACTTAATGAAGCTGATATGGGGAAAGCATTCAAAGGGAAAAATGTTCATTTAACTAAGAATCTTACATTAGCAGTGCATATGTTGTAGCTGTCTGTGTATCTTCTATGTTTTGCTTTTAAAGAAATCGTGCACCTCTAATGTTGTTTGATGCCAATTTACTGAAATTGGTGTTTAAGAAACATGTTGAGAAAATTAAAAGTGATGAATTAGCCCATTGAGGTAATGCCACAGCAAACAGGAGACTCTGATGTGAAGACCTAGCTTCCTAATTGTTATTATGCTTACAAGGACACTGTTAAAAGAAAAATGAATGCTTTGCTTCACACCTGCTGTAAAAGATGCTGAAACTGGAGCTTGCTTAAATCATTCTTCCTGAAACAAACTATCGAATGAAATTCAGGCCATTTAATTTCCAAATACCAGTAATTAAAATGAGTCACATCATCAGAGTTTGGCAGGGCTACAGCCGCCTTTTATTTTTTCATTTCCACATAAATTTCAGAGAAGGTCAGATTTGTTGGGGGAGGAGAAGAACCTGCCTGCTTTTGTGCTCATGGGAGGTTAAAATATGACTCGTTCACAGTGTCCCTCATAGTTCAGGACTTAATGGTCCTTGACGGGGATAACCTAGAAGTTAATTTTACTTTGTGTCCCAAAAGCAGTCATTGTCACTGTAATCCTTCTTGCAGGCTGAAGGGTATCTTCACCACCTGATCAGACTTTGAATAGCGATTGATGAGCAATATCTCCAAAGAAGAAGTACTTTGCTAGTGCTTTCTTGTAAAAGACAAAAAGAAAAAGAAAGAATGTGGTGCTGGCTTAACTTTTCATAACTTTCAGCCGTTCCACTGTTCTTTACTTTAAATTTGTAGAAGACAAAAACTGCAGAAATAGGAACTGCTTCTTCTTTCTTTTCCTCCATATTGCCTGACTCATGACAAGGATGAGGATGAGTGCTTGGTAGAGATATACATCCTCCTTCCAGTTTTGTTATACAGAGCAGAGGGATGCTTGAAGCCAGAGGTAAGCACCATCAGGAAGGCCTGTGCTCAAATCTCTGGGCAGTAAAGTGTCTCATGCGCAAAGGAACCACAAAAAAAATAAATCAGAGAATAAAAATAACTTAAAAAATTAATTTCCAGATAATAAAAATAACTTTGATAATGTCTATTGAAGTCAGCTTGGCTAACACATCTTTGAAACATGTACACATATGATTTTTATTTATTTATTTATTTGTTAATTTAGCAAAACGCATGGTGGGCAAAGCTTTGGCAGCAAAGCTGCTGTTCAGGTGTGTTTAAAGTTGCTGTTTCAAGACAAAAACAATAAATCTTCCCAAGTAAACAGCTGAAAAATTATTTTTATATAGGCAAACACTATGTTTTTCTCTTCCTTACTCCTTGAAAAGCGTTAGTGACTTTTGTACTGAAACTGAAATGTACTGTATTGAGCGGGTAATTCTTCAAGGGAGAAAAATCCATCACAAAATCATGGACATTTATTAAGAAGCAGAGAATTAGAGAAAGTATAAGGCTATCTTACCACCTACTACAACAGTAAGTAATAGCTTTACACGTTCACAGAAGCTAAAGCAAACCACTGTAGTCTCCTAGAGTAAGCTCTTACACAACACATAGAATTAGAATAGCATAGAATTGCCCTGAAGAGCTTACAAGCAAACAAGAAAAATCATAAGAAAAAACGTTAGTCATATTGAGATTTTATAGATAGTGAATTTAAGAATTAACTGGATTAAATGACTTGATCATAACTAGATCCATTATCTGACGGAACATGCTTATTTGTTTTTTTTAACCTATTTTTACCCATTTTAAAATATCGCCCTTAATGGACATGAGTAGTAAAGGTGAAATGAGAGCACAGGACAGAGGAGGAAAATCCTTCACCTTCTGATATAAAACCCATAACATGAAACAAAAGAGTATCAAAGATTATGTAATGGAAAAGTCACTTACCTCATGATTTTCCAACAATGTTAATTCTCAACTTCCTTAACAGACTATGTTGTCATGCTGGTTTATTTATAAGCATATATGCAAGAATTCATTTCAGTTTTCAGGAATTAAAAATAAGCTATGTACCATGAGAGAAGAAAGGAAGCTCTGCATATATGCAGTCCAAGGCCTTGGAATAGGAAACATCTCAGTTGCTGTTGGGTTATACTTGTCAATGCATATGAGTGTTTGTAGAGAAAAGGAAGAATAGATAATATGCAGCTGTGTTGACTAATGTAACATAATGCCCAAGTCTGTAGGGCTTTTTGTTTTGTTTTGTTGTTTTGTTTGCTTTTTGTTTTTGTTTTTGTTTTGTTTTTTGTTGTTGTTGTTTTGTTTTGTTTTGTTTTTTTTATCAGATTTATCCATGTCTTGAATACCACAAATGGGTTGTAATTTTTCTTTCTTAAATGCACTGAATATCTCAGAAACAAAATACCTGAGCTGAAATTTTATCCTATTTTTCAAGAGTCCACACACATAGAAGGTCGTAGCCCCAAGGACCATATCTTCACTAGACGAAAAGTTACATTTTCCTTCAGGAGGAGAAAAGGTGCGTTTTTACCACATTAGCTAGCCCATAGCACTAGTAAGCTGAAAAATCCGCCTGTGGGCAGGGCAGTTTGGAGTTTTCAGACATGCAAACATGTTAAGGTAGACGCAAAAAAGATGTACATTCCTTAGTCTACATGAAGATTTTGTCAATGGTAAGGTAATGTCCCAATTTTTCTGATCGTGCGTGTTCTTACAAGAATTCATTTCAGTTTTCAGGAATTAAAATTAGTTATGTACCATGAGAGAAGAAAGGAAGCTCTGAAATGCAATTTTCTAATAGTCGTAGATTGCTAAAGAAAGATTCTTTCTAGTCACATCAAGACTTCCCATTTCAAGGTATTTCACCTTTTTCTTTCTGAGGCTTCTATGCTGTCTCGGACAAGCTTCTCCCTACTTTCAGATGTTATTCTTGGACCCATGCTGCCTCTGGTAGGCCTGATCCTTGTCCTGAAGGACAACGCCAGCAGCAGCCTTAGCTGAGTTTCTGCCAGATAAGCCATCCATATTTTGCTCCATCATTACCTTTCTGAACAGTATCATCATTTCACTGCACATCCCTGCTCTACTTGCCAGGATCTTTGACTAATGCAAAACCTTCTAGTTTGCCAGTTGACCCAATGATCAAATGAGCTTTACCAATGGGTCTCTGGAAAAGAAGTCTTCTGTTGCAGCCAGTTTTAAATCTTTTTTTTTTTAAGGCAAAATTTCTTGAATAGAAATAATTAAAACCTTGTAACAAAATTAAATTGTGTTTACACATTTTAAAAAAGGAGTGTGGCCACATTTTTAAATATAAGTTCTTCCCAATAGATCTTAATTTGTGTTCCATTTAATGCTGGCTTCAGACAAATGGTTATTCTAGTTGCTCTTCAAGGGAATGCTGCTTCAAAAGCACCCGTGTGAACAAAGTAAGATATTTATTGGAGATGTTAAAATTAAAAATTATGTTGACAATAGTTTCAATTCTACTGATAGAGAAGTCAAGGCTGTATTCTTTTTCTTAGTTCACCTGCTAAAGCAGTCTGGTAAAAATGGCTTCCTTAGGGAATTCACCAGAGCCCTGCAAATGGCTGATCATCTGCACAAAGGTTAAATTGGTGCCAAGGCTGCCAGCTCTGCCCTGACCATTTACAGAGCCTGTCACGCTAGTCCTAAACATTCCTTGGCATTTGAGGAAGGTCACCACTGTATGGATTGAATGCCCCATCAAAAATTTTGCCCAATCAGAACTGATTGCAGGTCAGAATTATGTGTTTTTAAAAGGTATTTAATGTTAGAGATAAATCACTGATAAATATATGAAAATAGGTAGAATAGTTTTAAATATGCCCTATATTACAAGTCTTCATCACAGTTGATGTCATTGGAATAGAAACTGTACTGTTTTGTATAATTAATAGTAAACATTCAAGACATAATTCAGATTGTTTTCTGTTATGCACAGTAGAAGTTTAGGTTAGTGTAACATTGTCTGCTAACTATGATAAAACCTTTTGGCCTTGAAAGATATGTAAATACTCTTCCTGATCCATGTTACCTTAGTAACAGATAACGTTGCCTTGTGAGTATTATTGACGGTAAAGGTGAAAGTAGGTTGTGTGTTTCAAGTGGGAATAAGCATTTTTTTAAATATTTTTTTTTCAGTTATATGAATGTAGCATCATGTTTATTATGAATGAACTCGTATTGTGGGGGTTAGCATCTCTCATCGAATTACTTGTCAAAAAGCATGTGCAGTTAGAATGGGTTTTGCATGAAAAAAACAGTAAGAAAACAAAACAATTTGTTTCTATAAAAAGAAAAAAAAAACAAAAAAAACTTGGATAGTCATCTGTTAGAAAAATTCATTGAGACTGTATATGAGTAAGGTTTATTCAGTTTCATGGGATCTGACCTCACCTCATTTTTTACTGGAGTCATCTGTTGTGTCATATCAACAAAACGAAGCCTTTAGCAGTACCAGGAGTAAACAAGCATTCCATAAGCTGAAATTTCATAGTAGTAAGAATAACAGATAAAAAGTGGAAAGAATAATAAAGAAGTGCAAAATATTCCTTAAGGATGCATCTAGGCAACACACAGACCTCTGTGACCTCCACTAGTATTTCTGTTTCTGTTGCTGCTGGACAACAGTGATTTGTCTGTTTGGACCTTCTTTACTCTCCTGCACACACAGAATAGAACTATTATTACTAATACAGTATTAACAGAGTATAATGCATTGAGTGTAAAGATAAAAAATGTGATCTAGTCTAAAATGTCTGTGCTTATGAGGTGGCACTCATTTCTTTGGTTTTTGTTGTTGTTTTGTTTTGTTTTGTTTTTATTTTCTCTTTATATCTTAAAAACACTTCCTAACACACATTAAACGTACACTCATTTCATAGCACAGTATTTCTGCTACACTAGCGCTGTTCCCATTGCAGCCATGAGGTTTTATATAACTGCTAGCAGGTTCCTGTTTCTGGTACTAACACAGCACATATTCAGTAGTGGGCACAACAACCACTGATGACACATCCTCACTCTCTGAATTAGCCCCCTCATTAAAAACAGGTACTTAGATGTGCTTTTGCTACCTGTTTGCAATCAGACATCCAATTTCCTTTGAATGAAACTTCCCCACAGGCACCCTCAAGTCCTGTCAGGTGGTAATATTCTGATGTCTGCTAAAGTGAGGTCACATTGCTACATTTTCTCAGCCGCTTCTTTAAAAGACATTTAGAGGAAACTAATTGTCTTTAAGACCTCTGTTCCCTGACAAATTTAGATAAAATTGGTCAGTGAATTGAATCCATTTGTAAAGTGACATGTAAGGCACTTCTACAGAAAAAGAGAGCGTGCATGCAAGCCTTAAGAAACCATGCAAAAAAATAAAAAGCAAAATGAAACTGTGGGATAATGAACAGAGAATGAGGCATGTTATCCCATTAAAAATAAGACTAAAAAGATTAATTATTCAGTTTAGGAAAAGAAAGCACAAGAAAGATATGAGCAAGTTGTATAACATAATGAAGAGAACAGAGAGGGCCAACCAAGTCTTCCTGTTTTGAAGGACAAGAGAGCACTTTATGAAAACATAAGGTAACGAATAGAAAGTACAAAATGCTTGAGGCAAATGGTTTAGAAAGATTTTTAAAAGGCTCCAACATACAAGGAACAGCACCTGCAACTGCCATAGCTGAGACAGCAATTATGGTAACTATTACTATGGTAACATCTTAATACATTGGAAAATAAACTAATTGCCATGATCCCAAAAATAATTCTTCTCACTATGATATATTATATGCTTACATTACCAATATAACAGAACAAGGCACTGGACCTTCATCTGAAGCATTTCATGGAGTTAGCAATTGTCAGAGCCAAGACACCAGTAAAAAAGAGGAGAGATGTGCACTGACGTGCTCTGCAATTCCTGTAGTTCAGCTGCTACCCTAATAAACATCACTACTCAAAAGTACAAGGTTAAGAAACAGTATGTCCCTTCTTATGTTGTTTGTCAATGGCAATTTATGCATCCTGCAACCATATCATCAGCAGCATTGTTTAGTAAATAATTTGAAGGGTTTAAAATAAACGGCACTTCTCCTTTCCAAGGAAGAGAAGCTTCCCTTTTAATTGCTTAAATAATAAATGTTGACTATTCTTAGAACTACAAGTTCTTAGTTTTATTACTGACAATTTCTTGATTTTATTGTGGATAACATGTACTCTTAAAAATAGCAGAGAGATATCTTTGAAACCTCTCATAGGAGTGTGCATTTTGGAAAAATCATTATAATACTTTAACTAGACTCTGAAGTGTTCCCACATTTACACTAGGATTGACATTATCTTTTTTCATGTTTTGGTTTGACCTTGTTCACCTAGATACCATGAAAATAAGCTGATTATTTTTTCCTGCTGATAAATATGTTAAGGACATACTTAATCAATTATGAGTACTAACAGAACTTTTTCAAATGAAATTGTCTCTACAACAAATCATGTTTCTTCAGTATATTGTGTCATTTTTTTACACTTGTGCATTAAGCTCTTATTTTTATGTAATCTACTGTTATTCAGTCTCTCGTGGTACTGCAAATTTTGCTACGCAGTACTCATAAGAACAGGAAAAAAAAATTGTCTTTTACATTCCATTCTGGACATTCATCCAACCTAGGGTTTACCTTAGTTGCATGAGTTCATTGTATCAGAACACAAATCCAAATTCATTTTAAACTACTTGTAGTGCTACAAAATATCTTACTTGAGAAAAAAAAAAGTATTAAGCACCTTCTAAATCTTGATAATTATTTCTACATTGCAATAAAGCCATTTTTCACATTTTCTTTTTTAAAGGAAAGAACAAAAGTACATTTTTCCACAGGGTTGGAAAACTTAAACCCTGTTGTCTTTTGGATGATTTTGTGCTCTCAGTTTCTTTACATGAACTTGAAACTGTGAACCTAAGCTTTACTGATTTCTTAGGTAATCACCTCAGTGCTTTCAAAGTTATTTTCCTCTTTAGAAAACGAGATAGATTCACCTGCCTGTTTACCTTCATTACCCATATAATCCCCATCCATTTGAAGCATCTCAAAATATTTAATGCATGCATTCTGAGAATGTTCTGTGAGCTGCAGAGTGCTGTTATCTTCATGCTACAAGAGCCTAAGGTCATACAAGAAGTGTGTTTCAGAGCAAGCAACTGAATAAGACTCCAAATAACAGATTAACCTAGTGTCTTAAACATTTTTTTTATCTGTAAGATTTTCCATCCTCTCTTAAGATGAATAAAAACTGTGAAGCAGAACAAACAAGAAAGTCAGCTGTTTAACACTGTTATTTATTCAGCATTGGTATTTCCATTCATGCATTTATAGTTAATCTTGTAAGAAGCAGGAGATAATTAAAGCTGAAAAGCTTAGCATAAGCAATAGAATGAGCTGATAATGCATTAACCTTTTATTTTTTACTCACAGTCTAAACCAAAACAAATGTTATTCTGAAAGTACTTTAAGGTCACTAAATTAATATATATATCTATATGTACAAAAGGAGAAGAAAAGAAGAAGAAGAAGAAGAAGAAAAGAAGAAGAAGAAGAAGAAAAGAAGAAGAAGAAGAAGAAGAAAGAAGAAGAAGAAGAAGAAGAAGAAGAAGAAGAAGAAGAAGAAGAAGAAGAAGAAGAAAAGAAGAAGAAGAAGAAAAGAAGAAGAAGAAGAAGAAGAAGAAGAAGAAGAAAAGAAGAAGAAGAAGAAGAAGAAGAAGAAGAAGAAGAAGAAAGACAATCTAACACGAATGTTATTTTACTTCCAGTACTAAGACAGTATGAAACTGTTGTTAACCTGCCAACAGGTGAGGGGAACTAGGCAAACGTATACAGCTATTGACATGAAGAACACCAATAGTCTGTGTGTGCCTCTGTTCAGCCTCTTTCAGGATTGAATTGGAAGATACAGGATTTCTTTGCATCTAACAAAATTACTGTTAGGATATTCAGTTAATAATAGTCAAGAAACTACAGAAACTTTTGTTCTAAATAGCCAAGTAGTATCTTTTTGTCCATTAAAAATTTACTTATTGAAACATAAGATAAATACAAACCACAGAACATGAATCTGGATTTCAAGATGAAATCTGACTGATTTCATTTTGGGATACAGGTCTTTAGATAGTATAAGGCAGCTTTTGTCACCCCAACTCCACCCTTCCCAATACTAGTAGTGTGCATATTTCCAAATTAAGGCCTTAAAGGTTTTCATTTGAGTTTTCATAAAAATAAGGATTGTTTATTACAATTAGAAGCAGTTTTGATTTTAAACATGCCTTTCATTCAGGAGTGTTGGACCTGGGAAAAAGCAAAAGAGTTTTAGTTCCATCTCTGTCTATATCTCTTGAGAAAAAGACATGAGTAAAAGTGCAAAAAAAAATTTTTGAACCTTCATTCATCACCATGTTTCTGTCACCAGAGAAAGATTGGACACGCTGCAAAATTAGAAAGAACATTTTGTTATTATCTAACTATACACTTAGCCTCCCACCTGCCTCTACTGGCCTACATGGTAATCAGAGTGACAAAGGACAAGATAGGATATTGCAGCTTATATCTCAAAAAAAAGAACACACGTCTACAAGAGTATAACAGTGCAGCATGACCCGCAGCATATCTCAAAAAGATGCATCCCACTCATGCAATGACATCATAGGCATTTTCAACACCTTTTAAAATGTACACAGATCTTCTGACCTTTGACTTTTTGTGCTGCAAGAAAGGAGATTTAACTCGACAAACAGACACGCATAAAGATGTACTTCTTCCTTTGGTATTTGTGTATTCTATTGTTGTTGTCATTGTTTTTGTTGTTGTTGCTGTTGCTGTTGTTGTTGTCCTCAGATACACTTTGAAGTCAGGGAAGCACTTCAGAGACCTCTTTTCCAGGATGCTGTAAGAGACGTTAAGTTATGCCTCAGACACAATCTCAGTAATGGTCCAGCATGTCAAATTCCAAAGAAGAAAGTCCATAATCAGAAGATGTGCATGGATACTGGGTTTAAATTCATCCCAAGTGCCAAAGATATCTTAATACCTTATGCAAAGTTAGAGCACCTATTTCATTTCTCAGGCAACCAAGAGAGTGAAAGAGCACATTATCATTTCCTAACTTGCCATGGAAGTTCACCTGAATGTTTCATTTCCAAGCCCTGGTCCCCCCCAAAAATGAGATGAAGTGAAATTATATTGTCCCATTCCTTTATCTCCCTGATAGGAAAAGAAGCCATTCCCATCTCCCAGAACCCAAGCCTGCTGCCAAAACCTCTCAAGAAATCTTTCCCAGGCAAATGACTCCCAAAAAAAAAAAAAAATAGTGAAATGCCAAAAATGCTTCAAATCAGCAGTGATAAGAAAAATATTTCTGGGACAGGATGACCCAACAGTCACCTTTATTTATAACTGAATAGATTAGGCTAAGTTATGATTATTTGTATTGCTTATTGCTAGGCTGTGTAAACACTGAATATTCCAAAACAGCTATCATCCCAAAGAGCATGCAATCTAAGACCAAGTCGTTAATTTAAAAAAAAAAAAAAAAAGAAGATGATTGGGTCAAACCTAGATGTCACGTCCCTCTAATTAGAATTAACAGTTCTTACAAAAGACATGCCTCTCTTAGTAGTAATGACTTGAAAGGTTTAAATATAATAGTTAAAACACTTTGATTTCTTAGAGGTAACGGTCATTAAACTACTTTCTTTCTCATTTTCTTGCCTTTATATTTTAATTTTTGGTAATAGCACTAAGCAAAACAATCTGGACTGCCTAGAAATATTTTGGCTTTCCAAAAGACATAGACTGTAATAAAATGGGATAATAAATGGACGTAATAAGAACTTATTTTTTTCTGAGGTTCAAATTAAGATTTCTGTTTGGTTTGCTATACAGAAGTCTATTTATGTTCAGTAGAGAAAGCACATTGCTCAAGAGAAAGAGTCAAAAACACACAAGATAGAGCTATGATTCTACGACCCTAGCAGAACATTAATCCTACCTGTATGAGTGATTTGCCTTTTTTTTTTCCCCCAACATAATGGAGCTGGAAAAAATACTGTTATTGGGGATTTTTGTATTATTATGAACAGAGGACCAAGTTCAAGATGCTAAGGGCTGTCCAAATATGCATTTTGAAAAAGTCCCTTTCTTAAGAAGCTTGCAGTTTAATTAGGCAAGACAGAAATGGAAGGGAGAGCTCTGCTAGTAAAGACTTATTTGCCCAGGGTTTTGCAGAATTATACGTGTGTTTAATTATGATATTCCTTGGTATCTAATCTCAACAGCAGCTCTGACCTAAATACAGGAACAATAATAATTAAATCTTAAGATTTCATGAACACTGAAAATAATTAAATCTCTGTGTCCATGTATGAAAATATAAAATCTAAAAAAAAAAATATACATATATATATATATGCTGAGAGTCTTATAGAATAGCATACATGCAGGACTTTATTTTCTTCTCTCTCATTCTGGGAAGTGTCACAGAATTGTCATGTCTTAAAGAATTTCTGCTCTTTCATTTCTTGGCCCATGTACCACATCCTGCCCCTCTTGACTGCAGTGAAGCCAATCAGAAATGATTGTTTGAAACAATAAAATGTGTGGGCCAGAGACAGAAACACAACTCTGAGGCCATTAAATCTCTATCACTGTTGTTGAAATTGTCCAACATTTAAAAAAATAAGGGGATACTAACAGACAGATGGCAAACTCACAATAGCTTTGTTTTGGCAGGAAACCATGCTGGAGAATTTTTTTAATGTACCCAACTCCAATGTCATGGACAATGGTTATTTTTCCTTTGATATCCACTTTGATTTAAGATGTGATAGGAGTTCAGATCTCACCTGAGTCTGCTCATACATTTGTAATCAGTTTATAAACCCTTCATGAGAAGGCTCCTAAAGGTTTGGTTATCCCAGCTGAGATTTTATTGGGCTACAAGTTGTTATTTGAAGAAGTGATCTTCACTGATCAAGTTATGGCATGTCATCTATGTCCAGCTGCAAAAGAATCAGCCTGGTAGTCATCTGTCAAAAACTTTAAGGGGAAAATAATATACTTTTTAATATTTTTGCATTCAGAACTATGTGCCAGGTACAGCCTGATGTCTGATAGGCATGAACTTCAAATAAAGCACTATCTCATCTTAATAATATTGTTTGCTGTGGAATTGTCTACTGGAATTTTAGCAGTACACTTGAAATGCCTGAAGGGTATGATATACATAATTTCAATATGCTGGTGATATTGTAGAGCTTGAACTGGAAAATGATTCATTCCTGAATGTCCTTACAGTACAAAACACTGCTGATAATCAGACATGACAGAGTTTGTGATTCAAATTAAAGTTTATGTCAAGTAAAAGGTATACTTTATACCTGTTGAAATCTGAAGATTGGTAGTGTAGCTACGACAAACCAGACAGACTGTGTTGTGAAATGCATGCAGTAATCTAACACAAATTATGAAATCATGTTGTTTGTTCCTGATTCTATAACAGAAGTGAGGAAAGGAGAGGGAAACAAGGAAGCAGATACACATTTGGCAGGCATATATTGCCTCCTGCCAAACAGGATGCACACCAACATGCTGGCAGGATAGAAAAGGATAAGAAACTCAAGGATGCCTAATCAAACGTCAAAGAGAAAACATCTAATATTAGAGTTCTTTTTTCTCTCCTCACAACTCTTATGTGAACAGCTCCGGGGGAGACATGAGGGTGAAGTGTCTTTAAGACTGATGCGCCATCAAGCAGTTTCTGAGGTTTGCTGGTTGATTCTCTGCTCACTTACACCACATGATAGCAGCCTGAATAGTGGAAAGGCATTCTGATCCCCAGTTGCCTATTTCATTTTCATTTAAATATTAGTTCCAAACAGAAGAATTACATGGATATCACAATTCTTTCATCATCCTAATCTACAGACCAAAGCCCTTTGTTAAGTAGACTGTCTACTGTTAAGAAGACTGACAGTTAAGGAACACTAGTTGAGTGTCTTTCATAGAATCACAGGATCCTGTGTGCTGGAAGGCACTGCTGGAAACTACCTGGCAAACCTCCTGCTCAAAGCAGGTCTGATTAGAGGGAGCTTAGAGCATGTAGCTCAGGGCCCAGTCCTGTCACAGTCTGAGTATCTCTGAGGAAGGAGATTTCAGAACCTGCCTGGGCTTCTGCTCCGCTGTCTGACCACCTGTGCAATGAAAACTTTCTTCCTCGTATGCAGTCAGAATTTCCCTTGTTGCTCCTGCTTCCCATACTTCCACTGTGCACTTCTGAGAAAAGTCTGGTTCTGTGCACTTCTAAGAAGAAGACCATGTCAAAGGCCTTGTAAAGGGCAAGTTAAACAACATTCACTTCTCATCCACAGTATCAGTCATCTCATTGGAGAAAGTAATCAGTTTGGCCATGCCAAATCTGCCATAGTAAATCCACACTGGTTGATCCCAATTACTGTCTCCTTCATGCGTCCGAAAATGACTTCTAGGAAGGCTGGTTCCCCAGCCTTTCCAAGGACAGAGATCCAGCTGACTAGCATGTAGTTCCCTGGATCTTCCTTCTTGCCCACCATCATTCAATGAGGAGCTTTGCTCTAAAGGATGCAGAGAGACCAAAAGCTTGTAAGTGGCCCTGTCCAAAGTGCAGATCTCCAAAATTCCTGTTTGCTTTCATCTTTATTCTGAGGGCATCTAAGACTACCAGTTTTTATGAATACATATTCAAAACATAGAAGTCACTTCACAGTGAGCTGAAAAAAAAAAAAAAAAACCTACGTCAGACAGTGCCAAGCAGGAAACTGAAAACTCATTTACTCATTTCAACAATGTCCCATTTTTCCCAATTTCCTGACCTAATTGAACATGTGAAGATGACTTCACAAAACACAGCTCATTCCATTTGACCTGGAAATTTGGTGATTAAAATTCTCATGCGAAATGGGAATTAAACAGATTAGTTTTCCTCTTCTTCCTGAGGAAACCAAAGCTGCACATATCATTCCTACCAGAAGTTTGTCTAGTTTGTCTACCTTGTTCTCAAAAACTGACAAGGACAGAATTTTCTTTAGTTCCCAAGGCAAGTTCCCAAGAAAATTCATTTTTTCATTTTTTCATGTTTTCATTCAATGTTTTCATGTAATGTTTTCAGCAACGTTCAGAGTCTGCGCAACCACATCCCCACTATGCTAAGCAAAGAGGAAGGATTATTTGATGTGTCTTAAAAACAAGAACCTTGTTTATGCACTAAAATGTGTGGTTTGCCTTTGTCACAACTACAGGACATAGCTGACAAACATTTGTGACCCACAGTGTTCCCAGATCATTTCTGAAGTACTGCTACTCTCCTGTCGCTTCCCATCCATATCAGAAAGAGAACCCAGGTATTTTCTCTCTCTCTGTATTTCTATTATCAACCTTTTTTTTTCTTTTTTTCCTTTTTTTTTTTTTTGAGGGGGGGGAGAGGGTAGTGGGGGGAGGGAAGTCATCTAATAGGTGTTTGTAGGGGATGGTATAGTATTTGATTTGAAAAGTTAGAGATGTGGTTCTTCAGCAGCAATTTCAGGCTGTAGATCCTGCCTCTGTACTCTGCGCTCATGAATGGCTCACCCAGGTCTCTGTAATTGTAACACATCTCTCACACCACTATTTTCCTCTGTTTTGAGAATAAAATCTTCAAAGGGCCTAGGGACTCAAAGGCACTGCTGGAGCATTTGGTGCCCTTTGTATAGATCACCATTTCCTGAATCACAATGACTGGACTCAGTTATCTGCTCCTATAGGGATAACACATTTTGGTAAAGTCCCCATGTAAGACGTTTTAACACTGTTCTCTGAAACTCTACTGGCACAAAAAGAATTGTTAAAGGTGAAGGTCAGATGAATACCAGCATTTAAAAGAAAAATACATAGAGAAAAGCTTCTGGATCCTCTGACAGGCTCCTTTGACAGGGTCACATTTGACTCAGTATGAATACTAGCAAAACATGCCTGGTCATAATGAATAGTAAGTGCCCTGTTTGTGTATGACCTGAAAGTAAAATAGATTCTGAAGAGTTAGGAAGCAGGCAGCATTAAGCAGTGTGAGAGTTAAATACCTGCCTGCAATGGTCTGAGATGAGTGTGACCCAGCAAGGCTTTGTCAGGAGTTTCAGGATTTTCTGCTATTATAAAGCTATTCTTGGGCACAATACATGCACAGTTTGAGAACTTAGCTATCCAAAAAAGTAGTCTGACAGCAACCTCATTAGCATTTTACAATAAGCTTTTTTTAAAAAAATGCTAACTGGAGGAGCAATTATTGTAACAATAGTCCCTGATGTGGATGTGGACCACTTCAGCATGGCTGACTCTTTCCTGGGTGCAGGGAGAGAAGGGCACAGACAGAAGACATGGCCTGACCAGGAGAGGTGGGAAGGACCAACGGGTACCCACAAGAGAGTGTCTCCTCAGGTGCAGGGGCCACAGGAATAACCTATCTTTTCCCTTGGCTTCTCTCTGCCTTTGGGCTCATAATGTTTTCATGCATAGTGATTTTTTTTTTTTCATAAATCTCCATTGTCTTTAGCTCTGACCCCCTGACAGCAACTCTGACAGGCACCTGATGTATGGAGGTTGGTGGGCAGGACATGGCAACTCTGCAGGTGCTCCCTGCCTCTCCCTTACACTCAGGATGTATCCCCTTGAAGACACACAATGAAAATAAAATGGCAGCTTTTTTTTTTTTTTTTTTAATGAAGACAAGAGTTATGGTGATGTGAGAGGATGAATGGGATATGAGCCACAATTTATTTAAAAGAGTAAGGAACAGTGCATGCAGCAGAACTTAAAATCTTCAGCAGTTGCAAGCTCAAAGTGAAGCAGTGTCCCTTGGAAAACAGCATTTACAAAAGGGATAGAAATCATTTAGAAGATGAGGCCAGTGAAGAAACAAATGCTGGCAACTTATGGGAATACAGCACATGTATAAGAAGGAAGTGGAAAAAGGACTTAAAATGATAAGGCACATGACTCAGTGGGGAGATGCATGGCGGTGACAGTGCTGGGCACATGGCCAGGGACCCACACTGGAGCAGGGGCACCCCTGAGGGACAGCTAGCCATGGGTGGGGTACAGAAAAACAGGTAGGATGCCAAGAGCAGCAGAGGAAAATAAGAAAGGAACCGTTGCACAGTGACCCCAATCTCCATCACAGCCTGCTGTCTCACCAAAGGAATGGGAAATACGTAGCATAACACAGGGAAAGGTGAGATGAGGAATAGGAGAGGAGAGGGCTGGGCATGTTTATGTTATCATTTTTCTTAATATCCAGATCATTAATCAAAGCTTGTTGTTAACGGCAATAAGTTAAGTAATATCCCCAGACACAAGACTACTATTGCCTAAAACAGCATAGCAGATTTCTACTTCACACTTAATCTGAAATTACTCTGGAGAGGAGATGCTCAGTTCTGGGTGTCCATTTTTGTTCTTCTTTTATTAAGAATAATGTACTTTGCATTTTTCTCTTGGTGAAAAGCCCCATAAGATGGGACAAGCAGATGTGTCCCGGGGAGAATGTGCTGTGACCAAGGAGGATTCCAACAGGGTGTTGGAGGGATAACATCTCCAGAGATTTATCTGAATCTCCAGGCTCAGGATATTTGCTATAGAAATCAATCAATGCCTTCCAAAATGCTTCCAGTAAAGGCACTCCATGCACACACTTTTAGGGGCCAAGGCAATCACTTCACACACCGGTCAAGTGATAGTGCTGTTCGTCCAGGTGACCATGTGTTTTTCCCACAGACCAGTGTTGTAGCTGCAATAATTTTAGTGTATTAAAACTGTGATAATGTTTGAATGCTGTTTTTGAACAATCCTGCTCAGAAGCAGGATGTTGGCCACTACTTAATAGTCAGTGTAGAGCTGAATAAAGTGAGTTTTCTCGTGATTCAGTCACAAGAAGTTTTAAGACACATCCCATATTTTAGCAGTTTATCGGTGTTGAATAAAACCTCTAACATTATTCAAGGAATCCTGTCTTTATTGGGTGCCTGCAAACGGACCTCATCAACCAGTTATATGGATGTAGGAGAGAACATGAACATTAGCTGCTTGAAAAGTGCTCGGAGCAGGAAGGGGAAGAAGGTGAAGGGTTTCTGTGACGTCTCATGTTTTTCTATGTACACCATTCCAGAAAAAAATTTATTGTGGGATTTTGCTGTAAATCATGCCATAGTCACATGGGTTACAGCTGTTACTTCCACATTGCAGAGTTAACATATTTTCTGTTTCTCAGACTATCATCACAGTCCAAAAAGTGACCAGAAGTACTAGCTAATTGTCATGATGCTAATGCAAGTTCTCCAACTGTGCAGCTGCTGTCCTGGCATCCTCTGTGATTTAAATAGCAATGGTGGCATGTATTAATTACTCCAGCAGGGAGACAGCAAGTTTATGACAGTGCTTAGAGGTAATCTAAATGTACATCTTTAACACAGAGGAGCAGAAAAGGCAGTGTGCAATGGTGTTTTCTTTTTAGAGGCTATTTACATAGTTACTCTTGTAATTTGAGTACACTGTCATGGGATGGGGTGAGTAGAAATGTGTTTTTAAGTTAATGCATCGGTTTAATGCCTTTAAATGGTTTTATTTACCTTCTTTTAAAGGTTTTTGGCATGTGTCAGCTTGGACAGAGAATGTCTGCAAAGTCCTGCTTGCTTGCCTTTCCAGTACCCTTTGAGGTTGTTTTGCAGATTCCCAGCCTCAGCTCCTCTGCTGCTACAGGCTGGCAGCGATTACCTAGAGCACGTGTAGCAGGAGGCTGATTAATATTGACCACAGGTAGCGCTCCCTGCTGCACCACTGCCACGGAGGCCTTGACAGCTCTGTGACCCTCGTCCCTGCTCCATCCCCTCCCTCCGGCTGCCTCCAGCTCTGCTACTTGAACAAAACATCACATCAGCATTGTTTACTGAAGGAACTCAGCCAAGGAAGTCACAACAAGACAATAGACATATAATCTGATAACCTTGTTAGCTCGGTTGAATCAGAGCTCCTAACAAGTAGAAGAGTTCAGTAAAGTAGAATAAAAATATCACAGTATTTGTTGTTAATGGCTTTTCAGCTCTGCCTTTGAAAACGTAACATTTCTTGTGCTTTTATTTAAGATTAAAGCTAAGCTCAAGGACACTGAACAAAACAGTATGAACAAGGTCAGACATGACTTAAAAAAAAAAAATGCTAACTGGAGTAGGCAGACAGACTTCTTCATTGTGCTCAAATAGCAGCAAATAAAAATATATAAAAACTATGAGTTTACCATTCCAAAAATCACTGTCCAGTAACAATTTGCAATGCACTCTTTCATATTTTCTTAAGATCAACTGTGGCAGTACCAAAAGTCCAAAATGAAGGGCAACATGCATAAGCATTGTCACATTAGTGACTGAAGAGCAAATTGGTGACCCCAATCATGTCAAAGCGGCCATGGCATAACCCACTGCTCCTCTGAGCAAACAGTCTGAACCTCCCAAATGTCTCCCTTTCCACAGCATTTTCCTTGTTCCAACTGGTGCCCTGTAGCAGGGGAGAAGTCAGAAGGCAGCACTTCCCATACACCTGTTGCTCCAAGGCCACTTGTCCTGCTCAAGTGTGTGCAGTGTGTGTGCGTGCATGTCTGTTAACAATGTTAGTAGTTAGTTAACAATGAACCAACCACAAATAATCTGGCAAATGCTGGTTTCATTCAACATTCATTCAACAGGCTGCTCCTTTTTTTTTTTTTTTTTTTTGGCAATAACCAGTAACCATTATTAATCACAGACTCATGGAATGGCTCTGGTTGGAAGGGACCTCAAAGGTCTCCTGGTTCCAACCCCCCTGCCATGGGCATGGACACCACCCACTAAATCAGGTTGCCCATGGCCTCATCCAACCTGGTCTTGAACACCTCCAGGAATGGGGCATCCACAGCTTCTCTGGGCAACCTGTGCCAGTGCCTCACCACCCTTACAGTGAAAAATTTCCTCCTAACATCTCATCTTAAATCTCCCCTTTTATTTTAGAACCATTCCCCCTTGTCCTCTCATTATCTGACTGAGCAAAAATTCTCTCTCCATCTTTTTTATAAGCCCCCTTTAAATACAGAAAGTACTTAAAATACTTAAGTACTTTATTAATGAAAGTCTTTGTGTTTTTCATTTTTCTTAACTATTAATTTCCTCTCCATTACCTAACCAAATGATTGTATCTTTCATTTTAAAGCATTCTGAGTTAAAGTTCATTGAAGGCTTGACAAATACTTGAACAGAAAGTTGTGCAACTTGCAGTACTAAATAATGTCTGTAAATAACTATAAAGGTAGAATGTATAATCTGTGGTCTTGAATATCTTTCCCCGGAGAAATAAAATATCACATGGGATAGGAATCACATGGGATAGGAATGTCACTTCAATTGTACCATTTCCAGATGCTGGAGAAGAATCATAATGTGAGATGCAGTTTATTAAAGCAGGGGGGTTCCTGTTTCATTTTTGTTGTTGTTGTTGTTGTTGTTTGTTTTGGTTTTGGTTTTGGTTTTAATTAAGGGGATGAAAATCAATGAAGTTGACAGCGTTTGTTCTATTTTTTGTAAGACGAGCAGAAAAAAATTACCATGTGTCAATAGTTGAAGAAAACCCTGCAACTCAAATTCTTCTGTCTTGCAGCATTTCTGAAAGTGTCAGTAGTGACCAAAAAGTAAACTGTTTTGAAGGGAATCTGCTGAGTGTTGAGCACTTCTGAAAATCAGGTCACTTGCCTATGTGCTGGAGTATATATTTGGGAATCTAACTTCAGGCAACCACTCCTGAAATTTCAATGAAGAGTCAATCTTGAGGAAACTTGCTGCCCCATCTGTACAATTAAATTACTGTAATTTTCAGTGTGGGCAATGTTTTCCTAGAATAATTTGTCTCATTTATTTGAGGGGTGCCTGTTTATCTCAGAGTTGCTTTGCCTGGTAGAAAACTGCAATTATACTGGTGGATCTGCGCATTACTTCTTTTAGGACAACAGTGGAATGAAGCCATGAATTTTGAGTAATGGAAGCTGTGTTTTTAAAATGTACTTCTGGCAATGGAAGTATGATTCATGAGGAAGTCCTGCTGGCACAAGTGCATTAGAGATTGCATTTCTTACCACTTCGAACTCAAAACTAGCATGAGCGTTTCTGTGCGTGAGTGGCAGGACTGACTCCTCCATGGTGCAGGACGGGAAGGGGATGAGGAGGGCCCAAGGCAGTGTCCTCTGACAAATTCCTCTGGTTTATGTGGCCAGCAGAGGCAGGGGAAATATCCTGTGTGGAGCTGAAAGGGATGGAAAATTGGGCTTAACCTTCTCTGATCCTTTGAGGGAAGGGCAGGGAGGCCCCCTCAGATGTAGTTGGGACCTGCAGTGCAGGGAGGCTGAGGGATGGCCCTGTTCCCTGGTGGCTGCTGGTAGGGGCTTCCTGGGGCTGTGCAATGGGTGCTCACAACTGGGACAGTAAGTCTTAAGAAACCTGAGCTAATGCCCCAGACAGCCTGCTTTAAGCAGGAGCTTGGGCCAGGGTCCTCCAGAGGTTCCTTGCAGCTTAGTTCATTGGCCCAGTGAGCCAGTTCCAGAGAAAGAAAGGCAGGAATGAGCTGCTTGCCTTCTTCTTCCCCTCTCCTCCATCGTAAACAGGCTACAGTGATGTGCAAGCAATTACTTAAGGCTCGGGAAATTATCCTGACCTACATAAAAGTGATTACACAGTAAGTATTTTCTTTCCCATATTTCTTCCTCAGCCTCATAAACAAGGTTTGAATGCTCTTCATATCCTTAAAACTCTCATATCCTTAAAACTCTCAATGGTTAGCAGTAACCTTTTAGTTTTATTTATGCCCAGTGGATTACTCAGAATTTTGCGTTCTGAGTACTTTAGTGGAGTAAAGTACATTACTGAAGCCATATTTCAAATCACAACACTTGGGGCTGCCAAGAAAAGGGTCTTGGGGGAGCTTCTTTATTTCTTTTTTTTTTTTTTTTCAAGGATCATAGAAGATTTTAACAGCTTTTTTTTTTTTTTAATAAATACAGCTGCTACAATTTCAATACTACTTCACCAACACCCACCTCCTCTCATAACTGCAAATAGTTTGTTGTTATTCACAACACCAAAAGGTTTTCCATTCTAATTTACATCACTTTCCTTCTATGTAACAGCATGGCTGTGGCCCTGAGAGGCACCCAATTGTGCTGCCTGGGTGAGATATTAAGGGCAGCACAGCATAAGTGGGAATTAGTGCTAATTCCTGTTTGCTGTGGTTTTCCACTGAAACGTGAAAGAATGACTTTCGGCATAAGTTATGTGCTGTAGTTCAGTGGCATTTTAGGAAGTCACAGCTATCTAGCAGAGATTCACTGCAGGCATCTTGCAAAAACACTTTTCCTGGAGGCTGAACTCTTCAGAGTAGTAAACAATTTTATAAAACATCTAAATAAACAGTGTACTGCAGATGTCAGGCTTTATAATTGAAATGCATGGCATTGAGCTCCTTTTTCAAGCTATGCTTGTAGCTACAGCCCTGTTCTTGACAGTGCTATGCCCACTGTGTAAAGCTTTAGGTACACCATTCTCCTTACTGATGGCAGCAATGCACCACTCCTTAAGAAAAACATTACTTAAAAAAAAACGAGATTTCTATGAATAAAACCTCACATTAAGCTGAAAATAGACTTTCTTTCTTTAAAATAATGAACAATATCTTATGATACCTTGTCAAATTATCATTTTAAATCTGTAGTTATTGCCATGTCTTTTCTGATTCCAGGAACTTTCTCATTTATTAATTTTCATTTCTTTTTAATTTGGGAAGCTTATCATCTTTCCAGCTGAGGTAATTTTAGAACTCTATTAGGGAACGATAATGTCATTCTCTACTGCTAATCAGTGCAGAAAGTGGGCCTGATTTTATTTTTTATTTTTTTTATCATTTGTGTGGTTTTATTGAACTTTTAAGCACAGTGAAGAGAGTTTTTGAATGTCACATACATTGCCACTTGTTTTTTCTTGTTTTTTTCTCCATCCAAAGTAAACTGGGTTTACAACCATGACACAGCTCTTCTCTTTCTCATTACCAAACCGCAGTTAGCTGAGTTGGAGACTGCATGCGTCCTCCATCGATTCTTTCACTGCCATGTTCCTGAAGCCATGCCCTCTGCAATCTGTTCTAACTGTGACAGGCATTCATAGCACAGTACTTCCACCAAGTCTTGCCATCTGAATCTCCACATTATTTTGAACAATAATTCTCTGCTGAAGTGCAAGAACCTCTTTCTGTGGTCCTAATCCACCAAACAATGTAAGTACCTGTTTAAAGTGAGTGCTATCTGCTTAACGGATTTGAAGGTGTCTGGAATGGAAAGGATGAAATTTTTGAGTCACCATCCCTGGAGGTCTTTAAAAGACATTTAGATGTAGAGCTTAGTGATATGGTTTAGTGGAGGACTTGTTAGTGTTAGGTCATAGGTTGAACTAAATGATCCTGGAGGTCTGTTCCAACCTAGATGATTCTGTGATTCTGTGATTCCATTCTAGTAAGTAACCCTTTAAATAATAGAGCTGGAGATCTGTCTGAAACCATGCAGCCACTTACTTAATTTCTGCTGGTGGAAGAAGATTTGCTCAGGGTATTCTACAACTGTGCTCCAAAACCTTGTAGAGTATGAAAGTTTAGAGTTCTTCTCATGACGCATGATATGTAAGATTAATGTTTGGATAGCTCTTAATCCCTCTGAAACTCCTATCAAAAAAGGAACCATTTTTCACTGAAGTATATTATAAAGTATCAAAACAGTTTGATCTTTCAAAAAAAAAATTAAAAAGAAAATTACTTTTTTTTTTTCCAAAGAATTATTTAATACAGCTACAATGTTCTATGACATTCTAGCAGTACGATTACAGAGGATATTATCTATTATCCAATTCAATAGCATTTGACATCAGTCTGTTTAATAATAGCAGAGAAAACAGGACTCTTCATTTCTATCCTCTTCTTTTTTTCCTGTTAGGGAAGACATGTAGTGAAATAGTATAATTGCATGCTTTTCACACGTTCTCTCTTTCTTATTGCATTTTTCCAATACTTGCAAATCCTGTGTGATTTGAGAAGATCCTGTTTTTTTTTTCTTCCAGTGTGAAACTTTGAATAAAATAACATTTATTATGTCCTTTTCTAATGAGCTATGTTTGATTTATTAAATCAAATCACTAAAGAATTTCAGATGAAATAACAAAAAATATTTTCAGTTGGGTTTGGGGTTGTTCAGCCTAGAGAAGAGAAAGCTCTGGGAAGATCTTACAGAGGTCTTTCAGTAGCTAAAGGGGACCTACAGGAAAGCTGGGGAGAGACTCTTTCTGAGGGAGTGTAATGATAGGACAACGGGTAATGGCTTTAAACTAAAAAAATGGTAGATTTAGACTAGATATCAGGAAGAAATTCTTTACTACGAAGGTGGTGAGGTACTGGAAGAGGTTGCCCAGAGAAGTTGTGGATGCCCCATCCCTGGAGGTGTTCAAGGCCAGGTTGGATGTGGCTTGAGTAACTTGGTCTAGTGGAAGGTGTCCCTGCCCATGGTAGGGGGAGGTAGAACTAGATGGTCTTTAAGGTTCCTTCCAACCCAAACCATTTTATGATTCTATCATTCAGCCTTGAGAAGAATGATTAAGGCCATAGAAGTAGATTTTGGAGATTACATTTACTTTACATATTTACACTTAACCATAAGAAGTCCTCTGCAAGTTGTGTGACCCCTTCTGGTCTTCTGAAAGGTTTGCATCTTGTGGATATAAAGAGGAGCTTGGTGTCTTCTTTGATGGCTCAAGGCAAGCAGGCTGATCTTGTTACCACCTCTCAAGAAGCTTGTATATAAAATGTTTGCATACGTTAGTCATCCATCAGGTAACCAGAGTCAGGAAGTTGATTTATTTGTAGTTTATCCTGGATATTTCTTTCCATCCTTTTGGCCCAAGATAAAGAAACAGGATGCCTAGAATTAACTCAGATTTCACTCAGGAGTCTCCCAAATCTAGTCTTGTCGTTAGTGGTCAAAGAAACTAGTCTCATGTTTTGACACTATTACTTGTCCTAGTCTGTGGAATGTCATGGGTACTTCTGTTTAAGACAACTGCAGTAAGCCCGATCATCTCTTAATCTGCTAATTTACTACAGTACCTCCATTCTCAATCCTCATAGCTACTGGATGTCACAATTTCACAATGTTCTGTTTTACCATCTAGCTGTCTTACCCTCTTAAGCTATTGAACTTCCACTTTTAATTGCATCCTCAGTTAATATACCCTTAATACAATTCTGGACTCTATATCCTCACCATGAATTTTTATTTGCTAGACGTTGATCCCATCTGATCCTGCACATTTCACATAACTGTGGTCTTTTTGTTGGCGCTTACACAGTCTTTGGACACACCCAGGAAATAGGGTAGGTCCTTCTGTCTCACAGATAACAAAGCTGCTGGCTTCCAAATGTGGAAAGCAAAGTAGATTTGCTCTCCCTGTGTAGGAATTCTGCCTTTCTTCTTTCTTATAGGATTTTTTGTCTTACAGTAGTATGTCTTTAATAGAAGCAGCTCCAGCCTGAGGTGCCTCTATATTTTCACACTATATATACATACCTAAGCAACACGACAGCTCTATTGCAGCATAAATATGGACTACTTACTAGGTCTGAGCTTTGAACTCTTCACAATTATTAAGTCTGCTTCCTCTCACACAAGTCAAATAGAGCAATAGGAGGTGATACATTGAGTTGAAACCATTAGAGCTTGAGACTGGGTGCTCAGCCTCTCTGAGTGCAGGGCATGCTTTCTTCAGACTATCTGTAGTCATAGAATCATAGAGTCATTTAGGTTGGAAAAGATCTCCAAGATCATCTGGTCCAACCTCTAACCTAGCACTGCCAAGTTCACATTAAACCATGTCATTAAGCACTACACTTACATGTTTTCTGAAGACCTCCAAGGATGGTGACTCAATTACTTCCCTGGGCAGCCTGTTCCAATGCCTCACAACCCTTTCAGTGAAGAAATTTTTCCTAATATCCAACATAAACCTCCCCTGGTGCAACTTGAGGTCATTTCCTCTCTTCCTATTTCTTGTTTGGGAGAAGCAACTGACACCGACCCTGCTACAACCTCATTTGAGGTAGTTGTAGCAAGCAATAAGCTCTCCCCTGAGCCTCCTTTTCTCTAGGCTAAACAACCCCAGCTCCCTCAGAAGCTCCTCATAAAACTTGTTCTCTAGACCCTTCACCAGCTTTGTTTCCCTTCTTTGAACACACTCCAGCACCTCGATGTCCTTCTTAGAATCACAGAATCATTAAGGTTGGAAAAGACCTCCAAGATCATCTGGTCCAAATATCACCCTACCACCAATGTCACCCACTAAACCATGCCCCTAAGCACCACGTCCAACCTTTCCTTAAACACCCCCAGGGATGGTGACTCCACCACCTCCCTGGGCAACCCGTCCCAATGCCTGACTGCTCTTTCTGAGAAGAAATGTCTCCTCATTTCCAAACTAAACCTCCCCTGGCACAACTTGAGGCCATTCCCACTAGTCCTATCACTAGTTACCTGTGAGAAGAGGCCAACCCCCAGCTCCCCACACCTTCCTTTCAGGTAGCTGGAGAGCAATAAGGTCTCCCCTGAGCCTCCTCTTATCCAGACCAAACAACCCCAGTGCCCTCAACTGCTCCTCACAGGACTTGTGTTCCAGGCCCTTCCCCAGCTTCGTAGCCCTTCTCTGGACACGCTCCAGGGCCTTGATGTCCTTCTTGTACTGAAGGACCCAAAGCTGAACACACTACTCGAGGTGCAGCCTCACCACAGCCAAGTACAGAGGGAAAATCACTTCCCTAGTCCTGCTGGCCATACTATTTCTGATACAAGCCAGGATGTCATTGGCCTTCTTGGCCACCTGAGCACACTGCTGGCTCATGTTCAGCTGGCTATTGACCAATACACCAGGTCCCTTTTGGATGGACAGCTTCCAGCCACTCTTTCCCCAGCCTGTAGCATTGCATGGGGTTGTTGTGCCCCAAGTGCAGGACCCAGCATTGAGCCTTGTTGAACTTCATACAGTTGGCTTCAGCCTATCTGTCCAGCCTTACCAGATCCCTCTACAGATCCCCCCTGCACTTGAGCAGATCAATACTCACACCTAACTTGATGTCGTCTGCAAACTTACTGAGGGTGCACTCGATCCCCTCGTCCAGGTCATTGATAAAGGTAATGAAGAGAACTGGCCCTAATACTGAGCCCTGGGAGACACCACTAGTGACCAGTCTTTAACTGGATTTAACTCCATTTACCATGACTCTTTGGACATGTCAACCAGTTAGCTTTTAACCCAATAATGCGTACACCCATCCAGGCCTTGAGCAGCCAGTTTCTCCAGGAGAATGCTGTGGAAAAAGGTGTCAAAAGCCTTACTGAAATCTAGGTAGGCTTTCACATCGCTCTCAAGTCCTCTGTAAACAAGCAAAAGATCCAGTGGGGCGCTGTCACTCATTTGTTCACTCACCAGCTTTGTCAGGAAGTTATATTCCACACACTCTAGAAACCCCCCAGACTGTTTCCTCTCTGCTGTGCTGTTTCCTCTCTGCTCTCCCAGCAGACACCTGGTAAGTTGAAGTCCCCTATGAGAACAAGGGCTAGAGATTGTGAGAGTTTTCTCAGTTGCTTATAGAATATTTTGTCTGCTCCTTCAGCCCACTTGAGTGGTCTATAGCAGACTCCCACCATGACATCTGCCAAGTCTAGCTCACAGTGATTGGAGCATCGTGGGTGTGCTCCTAGACCATGTCTTTGGGTTTTAGCTGAAATGAATCTAGTCCATACACTCTGAAACTGTTCCACAGTACAAACCAAAGCACCATAAGTGAAACTGGTTCAGAGAATTACTTCAAAAAATTTACTCCAAATCCAAATTAAAATGAAAATTTAATCCAAATTAAAATTTAAATGCATCCAATAGGTAGGATGAAAGGTGACATCCTTTTTCTCTCTCATAGAAGTAAGAGTTCCTAAATTAAAATTCAGAGTGTGGCACTAGAGGACACGCATTTTCTGCACCATGAACTTGTTCTTTTCCCACCTCTGAAAGTATTTGTCTTGTCACTTGCTTGTCCTGTCTGGACCATCCATCAAAGATACAGGAAAGGATAAACGCAAGCAGATTAAAGCTAAGAAAGGTATTTACAAATCCTCTGATTAATTGAGGGTCTACCATGAAGGTTATCATAACTGGTTTTAGGCATATAGAATCATAGAATCATAGAATGTAATTACCTAGAATATGTAACTGTGCTGTAGCCCATGCTACAAGGGAAGCAGCAGTGTCTGCCAGCCAACTGTTTTCCACCTTAATGGCCAGTAGTGGGGTTCAAGCCAAGAGACAACTGCATTAGCACAAAGTAGGTTCATTGCCTCCATCACCCTTTTCTTCATGGTCCTCTCATTCCGATTTGCAGGGGACATCACTGAAACAAAATGTAGCTGAGGCAGTAACCTCTGCCCATTAACCCATGGAGCACCAACGCAATCCAAGCCTCCCACACCACAGCCCATTACTACAGAGGTTTAGCCAGGTCCCACTTCTGGTCATCATGGTGAGAAAATATGGCCTTAACAATTACTACATACTAATAAAGCAAAAGATGGAAGATTTAATGGTGCTTTTTCTTCACTGCAATTGCAGAGATTTGTGTGCTTACTCATATCCCCTCTGTCCCTCACTAGGATGTGGTAATGTACTTAGAAAAGCTAATCACCTAATTGAGGTGAACACTGGCATAAACTTTTAAGGAGTAGGTTTTCCAGTGAATTTCCCTAAATACCTCTAGGTAGGCTGAGAAATCTGAGTGGAATTACACTTGAGGTGAACACTGAACAAAGCATTTATCTTCTCTGACAGAATACTGAAAGGTAGAAAGCATTTGGGCGTACCATTACACTCCAAAAAGTTGAAAGTTGGTATTTGCTGGCCACCTGCTAGAACTGTGTTATCACCAGATATTCCTCCCAGATTACCAGTCTTGCCATAGGCTCTCTAGCATGGTCTAATATTAAACCAATACTAGAGATATTTTTATTCTCCATTAGGAAATGCATAAAACTAAGCATTTAAAAGGGAGCAAGGCCAAGTCTCTTCACTTTTAACTTCTTACTGAATCTATCTCTCTCATTATTAACAGTATGAAGATCTGGATGGGTCTTTGGTCAATAGAGTTCTCTGCTACTTTTTTGAATACAATATACAGTTTCCCCCTGTAGTGGAAGGAAGTTAAGGCAGGGTGAAAGACAGTTTCTAATCTCTATCTTTGCATTGCAAGTAGCAGTGAGATGTGTGGGAAAAGAAGAACTCCAAGGAAAAGCTGTGAATGGGTCACCCCTGCCTCCTAGCTGGTGTAACAACAGGTAATGAAAATCACAGCTCCTCACACCTCAGGGAACAGGGAAAGTCAAGGGAGTTCTCTTAGTACCAAACAGAGAGGTCTTAGTGCATAATAGAGTGTGAATAGTGATACCAGGATTTTTACACTTATGTGGAAACAAACAGGTTCCTTCCAAAAGGTGAACGCAACCAAAAGACTTTTTTTTTAAAGTACCTTTAAGGCTATATAAATCAAATTCCAACTTTCTTTTTATTAATGTGATGTTTGACTGGTGACAATTGGTAACCCTATATTTCATTCCTTGATTGTGTCTCTTTTTTTGAAATAGCATAGGGGAGTTTGTTTGCCTAGAACAAGGCTTTGTAGAGCTATATGGTTTGTAACGTCACAGAATAAACTAGTGGTACGTCTGAAATGCCAACTGCATTCCAGAGCTCCTTTCCCTCTCCACAGACACTGTTATGTCACTAGATTCCATAGAAAATATGTAGGTCGGTAAGGTATCTCTGAACATTAAGAGACTAAAGACATTCTTGAAAGATCCCCAAATCTGTAGTGTTTTATAGCTCAATTGACTTTGAAAAAAAAAAAAATCTATTAAATCTAGTTAGATGAAACCCAGGAAACAGAAATGCTTATTTACGGTAAAAGAATACCCTGTTTTACCCTTGCATATAAAGACTTGATTGTTATCATTATCTAGCAAGTGTGTCAAGGGCATGAATGTAACATTCAAATTAAAGGGGAATAATCTTATTAAGCATCTATATTAAAGGAGAACTATTTTTGAAAAACAGGCAAGTGAACTCGTTTTTCATAAAAAAGTCACAGAGGTCTATCTGGTGGTGTGATGCTGTGCTCAACAGCATGTATTAAGTGATAAGATGTGACAGAGAGCACAGTTCTGAAGGTTAAAATATGACTAAAGGTGCAGTATGACTCACAAGGCTGAGGGAATTGAGATTTCAGTCTGTGGAACAAGGCAGTCATCTCCTGAAAATGGACTGCCTAAAGTGACTTATTATTATTGTACAAATATAGAACAAATGTAATGCTACCATTAACTACGAATTCTCATATCTCAAGTCTCTTTATACCTGGCTGGAGGTAAGCACAGACAAGGGAGGCAGTTGCCAGAGGTCTCTGAAGCCCTGTAATGCTGGTCCTGTCTCAGGCCATTATTATAAACAATTGCTTTGGCAACTGCATTGGTAGCATTTCATGGCTGGAGATGTCCAGAGACATGTCTTACACCCTAATTAAGCTCTTCTAGGCTTACTGGAGATACAAGCAATAAAGCTTTCAAGCAGAGCAGGAGCTCCGCAGCACAACTTACGTGTCCCATGAGCTGCCTGGCAAGGACCAGCAGAGATGCCTCCACGAGCCAGGGAAAGAGAAAGGGGAAAGGGGAGTCAGTGACCTTCAACCAACCTCCCTGCTGTTTCTAACTTAGCTACCATTAGAGTTTCAACACTGTCACACTATCAGCAAAGAGGTATGACAAAGTCCATAACTATGTGTTTACTGGGAAGTATTGATTTTAGTTGTTAATTTCTTTTAAATTTCCAAACATTCGAAATCTAAGTCACTGAACAGCTTAATTCAGCAGGACTCTCATACTCTGCTCCATGTTTTCATCTGTTACATAAATTGTATTCTTTTGGAAGTGAAGTTAATAGTAATAAATGTCCAAACAGTAGTTCAATTATGTTAATTTCAAGAGAAGTCATAAAATCTTATGTCAAAATTTCAATTTCTGCCTTAAGATATGGAACTGTGCAAATGCTCAAATTCTATTTTATTTCACTGCTATGTGAAATTTAGTATAGTCCTTCATTTAATAATAATAATTTTAAAAAAATATATTACCAAATTATAATCCAGATGTCAATAAACGAAATAATCAGCTTTAACTTAGAAAATCAGAGGTACTGTTTTTTTCTTCTTGAGTCATGTATTTTGAGAATGTTCTTCTAAGTTCTAAATTGATATAGGAATCCAATTAAGATGGAGTGTCATATTTATTTCAATATTCTGAAGTTCATTTCTTATTCCTCCATGACCAGTCCACATTTTGGAGTGTTTGAACAGTTAGTGTCTCTTTATAGAGTTGTCTCTATTAATAGGGTTGTCAGTGCTTTGTGTTTGCCTGCAAGAGCTGTAGGTTATTTCAAAGCTGAAACAGATTCCCTGAGTTACACCACTTCAAAACACAAGAAGTTGACACCTGCCCCATTCAAGAAGAGTTTTTACAAAAAACTATATAAGCATCTTCCGTGGGGAAATTTCTACTTATGAATAAGCAGCCTAAAAAAGCACTCTAAAGATGAAATATGAAACAAAGTTTTGGCCAAGAGCAGAAGTCTGTGAAGGCCAGTTCGTGTGACCAAAAAAAAAAAAAAAAGAGAAAGAAAAGAAAAAATCATCTCTACATGCTTTGCTTTTTTAAAGTATGAATATACATCATATGCCAGCTAATTTATGGTGCTTCAGAACAGGAAGAAGTAATGACAGTAACCACTGGTGAGGAGAGTGGTGCCCACCCCTTGTTCCAGGAATCTCGTGTTGGAAAATTTGTCACAGCATCTTTTAAATGACGATGAATTTCCTAACAGATACTTGTTCTTGCATAATGAAATCTATTGCTTTAATTGTTTCCCAAAACTGTGAATCACACACAATAATTTAGAAATCTAATTTATAAAATTCTCTTCATGTGATCAATTGTCTTTCCCTTTAACTGCACTGTCTTAGCTGAAGTCTGCAATGCACCATTTCTTAGGCTGCTCTGATGAAAAGACCTCAGGCTCCTCTTACTCATCTGTCAGGTTAAGAGTTTATTTTGCCTTCAAGAACACGCTATAGGGCATTTACAATTTTACAGACAAAATGGTCTTAACTAAAAGTTAATTTAGTTTGAAGTGGCTAACAAGAAAAAGAAATAAGAGAGAAACAGTATGAATAACGATTCATAGAAATATCTTCTACCTCTGCTGGCTTTCACCCTTATATTTGGCTGTAATAGATAAAATTACATTAAAGACAGCTTATGCTTCAGATTCAATAATACACTCCAGGCCCGTGTGCAGATTTCCAGGAGTCTGTGCCTTTTTTTCAGTGTCTTTAGTCTCTTACCCATCTTGTTTCTCCTCTCACTGCTCCTGTCATTATCAGACATTTTGTGCTTAAAGCTCTCGTTATATTCTATTGCATTTTTTCTACAAAAAGATCAAATTACAAAGAAGAAAACTTTAAAAAAGGCTATGTATAGTGACATAGCAGACAAGCCCCCATTCAACCATAAGAAACCATATTTCTAGAATAATTTAAGCACTTTCTTTCCTAAAATTTTACTTAACTTTACAGTCAAACTTTTTTGAGCTTCAGAAATACTTAAGTATGGGTGTGAATATACATTGTGTATGTGCATTTGTAAGAATGGAAACAAAAATGAAAAATAGCATACTAATATAGGTATGAAAAAGATGTTCTGTAGCTATACCTGAGGAGATCAATCCTTAAGAAAATAGAGAATTAAAGCTATTGTTTTCCTATTAAAAGGCAAAAAAAGAAAGTTGTTCTGTTCTGAACTGGGCGAACAGCCATGATGTTGTGGTGGCTAAAAACATAAGAAGAAAGCATGAAACATCAGGCAATTCCCGCATGTGCAAATATTGCACTAAAGCATAGGGCTAGGACTGTCATTAGGTTAACACTGAATTGGATAAACAGAAAAAATGAGGAAGGGTTTGGAAAGAGACTGTATCAGTGATTTGAGATGCATAAAGACATCCGTTAGAGAAAAGAGAATGGTGTGATATTTAGTGTGTCACAAACATATGGAAGCCTGTGTGATGTTCCCATGTAATTCACAGAAGGGAACAAGTTCAGAAATTTATTAACCATCTGCATGTGTGAAATTTCTAAAAGGCTGTGTGTGCACTGAAAAGTGTTTATATGTCCATAGACTGAGAGAGGTTGATTTAAGAATTACTAGACTGCAATGCTTATCCACTTAAAAGGAAGGAATATTTTTTTCTGCTGCAGGAATGTCTTACGGCATTACAGAAAGTCAGATTCAACTGTCATAGCTATCCTTTCCACCTGTTTTTTAAATCTGTTGGTCACCTTTTACTTTGTAGGATCACCAATTATTATTATAATGAGTCTTCAACCATTTGTGGAATGCACTTAATTTTCATGTGCCTCCAAAGATCACATGCTCACGTTAAAATTCTTTTAACCACTCAAATAATTATAAATGTCTTGAGGACCTTCCTGTCTTCACAAACCATTTCTACATACTCTTATAAAGTATAGACCTTGGACAGGTACACTATATTCCAGTGTTGTTCTCACAGAGGCTGTTATAGGTATCCTTTTCTACTCTTTTAGTATGTTCCTTTTTTTCCACTCATATATAATGCTAGTCATTCTCACCATTATTTGATGTTAATTCTTTCACATTTTGCCTCTTTCCTGGATAACCTCATAAACATTGTCCTATGTTCTTTGTTCCTATGCTCTATCAGTATTAAAACATTCCTTCCTCTGTCACGAGCAGCTTAAGCAACCCAGGAAGCTTTGTATGATCTGCCTCTTTTTATTATTTAAGCACCACTTTCATGTTTGTGATATTGACAACGTATATCAGCAAAGGTTTCTATTTTCTTCCCTATAAAAGCCCTGAATAATGCAGGGACAGTCATCCCAGTGGCAACCCTTGAGACAGACTTCTATTCAGCAAACGTTTCCCATGGACAAGTGCGGCTGGAGAGCCAGGTGCAATATTGTCCATTTCATATGGACCTCGACTTGTGTTATGTGACATGATCTCAAAATCTGCTTCCCACTTTGTAAAAGACATTGTTTTCATTCCCATTCAGAAAACAAGTTGGAGCTGTATTAAGCCCTACATAGGATTAGTTGGCTTGACACTGAACATAAAATTGAAAAGTAACATAAGACAAAAACAGAGTCTTTAAGGTCAAATCACTCAGCTATCTGTATCAGCTAATTATATTGCGGCCTCCCTGTTCAAATATTATGAAATAAAATGCTTATTGTATTTTTATGAAGTTGGGAGTCTTTCGGTAAGAAGACTCATCTTAAGGGCTAAACATAGCCCTTTGTTATGTTATTTCGGCAGGTATGCGTTTTCCCACTACCATGTCTGAATAATGTAGACTGCCACAGTTATTGTATTTACACTGTTAACCAATCCGAATGTAATTGGAGTATTAAAATATATGCTACTTGTGTGAAGGACAGTCTGTACCTTAGGATGTTTTAAAGAGCTCATAATAGCGAGTGTGTTTAAAAAAAAAAAAAAAAAAGATTAAAATTAAATGTGTATTTTTCTCTATTGTGCTGCATCTGTATTTTGTCAGAATGAATCTTGCTGATGTTGGTTTCAAGGTTTCCATTCTGTGTGCTTTTAAACCAAGGTCAAGCAGTAGGCAGCAAAGGGACCTTGAAGATGTCATTGGCTGGAAATACATAAGCTTTATAGCTACACCACTAATTATTTATCATTCATAAAAGGAAATATAGATGGGCAAAATGATACAGATACAGATACTTCTGTGGCTCTATGCACACCAGATTGTCAAAATACAGATGCTTAAGATTATTTGGTAGTGCCTGTGAGTATAGGTGTATGTTCCTGAGTACAAATGTCTATATGGTGATATGCATTCCTACTTCTTTTTCCTGTGTCCAGAATGAAATTCTTCTCTGTATGTGTTGCACTGCTTGCACATACAGTCTAAGAAGCATGAGAAATCTATGAAGGGAAAAATTGTTTAATAAAGCTGTCTGTCTAGTATGATTATAAACTACTACATGTTTTTTCAAGGGTAACCTTGAGGTTGTTTCTCTTCATTAAAGATAAAGCCCTTGGAATGAGGCCTTACACCTGAGAAGACAGACATTTTTTGAGTGAAAAAAGAAAATATTATTTTAGTAAATTGGGGAAGGATTCGCTGTTATGTTTTTCCTTAATTTTATGTTTGATGAAGAAAAAGGTACAGCATTCAGGTACACATGACCAGTAACTTATGGCTTATGGTTTAATTTAAATTTAAAGCAGAGTTTATAGGAATGTTTAAGGTATATTCAGAACAGATATCCTACTTGTCTAAGACAGCTGTGACTTCTGTAAGCAACAACGCTTTGAATTTGTCAGACAGAAATGATGCAGAATTATGTGTGGGAATCTCAGGAGAAATGTTTTCACATAAAGACAAACCTTTTTGCTCCAAATATCACCGTCTGCCCCTCCTTCTCAGCACAGGAGCAGTTATCCGTCACCAGCTGTGCCTAACCTTCTGGACAGGCAGTCCCTGTACACCCTACTGTCTTGACTCCTGAGTTTTCAGGTACCTGTTGAATCACACCAGCCGTGGGTCCAGGTCTCCCTCCCACACTGCACACTGAGGTCTCACCCCAGCACAAGGACCAGCTAGGCCAGGACAGGCAACTGGAGCCGAGAACTGGGAAATGCACCTTAGTCCGTGGGTCAGGTGTTCCTTTGAGCGCTGGGTGCTGACACTCTTGTATTAGCAGGTAATGCAAAGAAATGGAAACAGATCTGCTGATTCAAACAGTTTACACTAAGCACCTGTCAAACACACCATTTCAGGGGAGATTATGACAGACTAGCTTTACTCTGGCTTTATGGATTAGATGCCCATTAGCAGCTGAAGTGCCCTATGTGCACACCAGAAGAGCGTCTGCCAGTTCGCTTTCACCAAGGAATTTTATTCATGTCCTCCAAGACCATTCTCTGACGTGATACACAGTAATTGGAGACCAAAATGCAATCCTGATTCAAACTAAAACAATAAAATAGGTACATGGTCATTTCATGGGTGCAGTATGTTGATACATCAGGTCTGCACAGTTTTCCACACTTTCTACAAAGTATGGAAGAGCAGTCAGGTTTCACAGATGTATTTTCCATAAGAAAAACACCCAGTGTTTGAAAGAATAAATGTTTGATTCAAACTGTATATAGCTTTTTTTATTCAAACTGCTGCAAAACTTTGAATTACTGTTGACTGTTAAAAAATAAAAAAAATTAAAAAAAAATAAAAATCCTTTAATAATCTTCCTTCCCTCCTTTAATGTGTGGCTGAAAAGATGTGAGTCTGCCTAGCAAAATCATCACTGATTTTGGCAAACCCAGGCTTCATTGATGTGCCAGGGAATCATGACATTCCCTGGTCAGGAAATAAAAATGAAGAAATAGCATTTCTTAAAAAATAATAGGCACCCAGTTCAGACCACATTGCAGCTTTCAGACCACACTGCTTTCGTTCCTTTATTCTTTGTCCCCCCTAAAGGACTCTGCAAGATAAAGGCAAGCTCCCAAAGTTTCTCTCTGTGCAACATACATCTGCATCTGCCCACCATTCAGAGCTGTGCCATATGTTAGTGCCTTTCTCAGTTTCCCCAAGTTCTTCCTCTCAGATGAGGATGACGTTGTCCCCTTTGCTTTCATGATCACTTCCCTGTTTGTTTGTTTGTTTGTTTGTTTTTGGTGGTTTTTTTTTCTGCTTTATCTGTTTGCTGCTTGCTTTCTTCTCATTTTCCCAGAGCAGTGAGACCCTAGAATAATGTTCCAGTCGTTGGTAAGGACAAAAAAAAAAAAAAAAAAAAACACCTCTGTAAGATTGATATATGATGCCTTCATGAAGGTGACAAAGGCAAGCCTTTTGCAGATGTTACTTTGCCCATTTTTGTTATAAGCCAAACACTGTATCATCTGTCACCTTCATGCAAGCATCAGTGTGGCAGTGACCCTTCTAGCATGCAGGCTGCTTAGTTTAAGGATGCCAGTGGACATGCTGCAGCTACCCAGGTCCCAGGCTGCAGAGAGCAATTTTAGAGCATTGTAATGCCTACATGTAGAAGGCCACAATGTGTTATCTGCAAAAAATGTAGGAGTCAAAAGCCCCCCTTAGTTCTTTTTTTCTAGCCTTCAAAGGTGTTTGAAACAGCACATCACAAATAGCATTTGTTATTTCCTTCCACATTTTCATATCAGGCTTAAAGACTGAGTTTTCTGTCTTTCTTCAGCCCCTTTTTATTTCTCTGATTACACAGCACAGTTCTGAAGGGCATCACCTTCTCTGCCAGATCTGGCAAAACAGCTTTACTCAGCCCCTGTCCTGACCCAGGTTTGAAAGCTGCACAAGAAGTAATGCTGTGCTCCCAACATCTTCTGGGTCATGAGATTTGGAAACCAGTAGCACTTTCAGACAATTTAATGGGAGGAAATCAGTATTTCTTTACAGATTTTCCACAAAATAAAGGACATGTTTTGTTACTCATGCTGTTCTGTGCCAACCATGGCAAAGCAGATGGGACTCCAGCTTCTGGTTGGAACTATGAAAATAAAAAAAATTAAAAAAAAAAAATCTCTGTTTGTGATTTTGTTGTTTCCTGAGTGGATCCTGTGCTTGGGTCTTTATCCAGCACTGGTTTAGCTTCTCTTAGCACGTTATGCATCTACCACAGCAGACTTTGTATCCTGTTACCAGACTGAAGCATGGTTTTGCATAGGATTCTTTACAAAGTAAAACTTACTCAAATTTTTATCAGAAATGGTTTTTGAGCACTCCACAGGGAGCACATCTAATCCAGAGCTTTCTCTGCAGGCATTCTCCTTTTATGTACCAACTGCATCTGTAATGGAAATGAAACTCCACGACTCCTCCGTTTAGGTGGAGAAGATGGGAGGGGAGAATGAAACCATGAGGCAGTTTCATTAGTCAAAAGGCAAGTGGATTTATATAGGCTTTGCAAAGCTTTTTAAATTCATCAGAGAGCTTGTTAATGTCCTGTGCTCTTAACTGGGATAGACATATGACATTTGTGCTGCTGTGAACACTGGGGCTTTCTGAGCATCAGTTCTGTCATTGTCAGCACCACGGGCAAACCACCACTGATGTGAGGTCATCACAGTCCTGGGTGTAAATATCAATATGCCAGATTAATCATATTTGTTGGGAATACCACCACCAGGAGAACTCTTAAGGTGGGCCTGCCTCCTGACGTGCTTTAGTGCACAAAAGTGCCCTAGCTTCTCAGGGTTGCTGCCCGCTGCGAGGGGGGTGAGGAGTTGCTCTGCTCATTGTCAGAAAGGTTTGTACGGGGAGAAGATGGTGGCACTCCCCTCAGGGGGCCGAGTTCCCATACGGTCGGGGCTGAGCCAAGCCAGGAAAATCCTGAGGGAAAAGTGTGGATATGTGGGGAAAAAAAGGTGTATGGAGAGATTATGGTTGGGTTTGTGCACAGCTGGTGCTCCTCTCCATAGGGTTTGTGGTCCCTCTGTGCAGGGGTCAGCCTCTTCTCGCAGATAGCTAGCAAAAAGAAGAAAGGGAATGACCTCAAGCTGTGCCAGTGGAGGTTCAGGTTGGAAATGAGGAGACATTTCTTCTCAGAAAGAGCAGTCAGGCATTGGGACGGGTTGTCCAGGGAGGTGACGGCATCACAGTCCCTGGGGATGTTCAAGGAAAGGTTGGACGTGGTGCTTTGGGTGACATTGGTGGTAGGGGGACGGTTGGACCAGGTGATCCTGGAGATCTTTCCAACCTTAATGATTCTGTGATTCTGTATGATTCTGTATGGCCAGGATGTGCCTGGCTCTGTCCCTGCTGGCAGCTGCGGTCTCCCCGGCCGAGTTCTCACCCGCTTCTTCCCTTCTGCAGCCTCCGTGCCTCCAGGGCCACTGCCTCCTCTGCAGCATCTCCACGTCTGCTCTGCGTGTCTGCTGAGAAATTAAATCGTGGTTGTTGATTAAGTGTAAAATTAAATTCAATCTGATAGTAAAGAATTCTGCTGTCATTAGCCGGTTGTCTGGTTTTTTTTTTTCATGTCATACTGAAATAAATACAATTCTTGCCACTGAAATTGGCAAGGGCCTCGTGCATCTGGCTTTGTGTTATTATTTCTATTGTGGGAACTGTAATTTCTGTAGAATTTCACTCTATAAAGCAGAGTGATGGATTATCCCTGTACAGGGGGATCCACGAATGACTGAACTGTGAAACACAGACCCAGCTAGGCTGGTTTCTGACTTCTGCATGAGCATGCTGGAAAATTATTGTAGCGGAGTTGAGTCAGGAAAAGATTCATATATTTTAATCCATGCTGATTAAATAAATATTTTTCTGGTGACACTTTACATTGCACTGTAATTCTGATCTCCTCAAAGTTCCAAGGAATACTAATCATAAAGGGGTTGTAAGAATCTTTATTAACAATATAATTTCTCCAAGGTATTTAATTCAGGGCCTTTTAGTTCTGTCTTTGACCTTTGCTTTCCTTTCCTGCACAGCTATTTAATACTGCTCGTAAAACTGATTTTTGGGATGCTGAACTTTAACCTTTCTCCTGAGCATGAAAAGCAGTTTATTCGTATCCTATGTTTCCAGAAGCCATCTGGAGCTCACACAAAAGTGCCTCAACTCTTCAGAAGTAATTCTCTCCAGTTTACTAATGTACATACTTAAGCACCAGACTACATAAATAAATATCGTCGGAGTGAACTAAAACACACAAAGGAAATTACCTACCATTTGACATTCCCTATGCCTGGGGCTTAAGTGAGGTCATGCGAAATTTAAGCTGCAGTAAAAATTCTATTTCTATATCAAAAAGTCAAAAATTTACATCTCTCCTAGGTTTGTTTCCAAGAATTTTTTACAACATCTTGCAGAAAAAAATGTAGTTAAGCAACAAACACATATGCATTTTATACCTTCCTGCATTGGTCTTAGTAGAAAGAATTTTGCTTAGCAAATGAGCCTTTGTTTTCTATTACAAAATACTGTGGAAAAATAGAAAAGGTTAATATTCAAGTAGACAATGAAATGTAAAAATAAATAAATAAATAAATAAATAAATAAATAAATAAATAAATAAATTTGATTTTGGGGACATTAAGTCATGCTGTGACTATTTTATCCCGGCTGTATTTTATCATGAGTCCCGTTCCCGTGTCCATTATCCAGGCTGGACACCCCCACATCCAGGGGCAGGTCCCCAGTCAGGTAAGGTCAGGTCAGACCCATCACCACATCAGAGTCCAGCCATCCCTTCCTACCTCCTGCTCTTCTCCATCCCTCCCCATCCCCAAAGTAAGCAGCATGCCATGGTCTTCCTTTGAAGCAGGGCTCCCCAGGGAGCCCCAGACCATCCCCTGGGCAATCCCCAGCTTCCACCAGCATTTTCTGCCTGCTGCACCGCTGCACCACAGGCACTCTGCGGGGCCCGGGGCCCTGAGGTCCCATTATTCATTCTTAACTCTTCTGGCAGCAAATCTCCGGAATCATCACTGCTTCCAAACGCAGACAAGCATCTCTCTCTACTTATTTCCTTCTTTTCACACAGTGAAATGTATCCCTTTTATTACAAATAAATGCAAATATTTATTACCAATGTGTGCACCCATTATTATTGTTCTCCTGATTAATGCTGTCTCTGAGGCAATGGCATGTGAAATATTGCTTATAGCATCTCGAATAGAAGCAAAACTGCTCTTAAAATGTTCTTTGCAGAGTTTAATACAAAGAGTGAAAATAAATAATGTCAGGCCCTTGCCAGGATCTGCCCATTTTAAACTTTTCAATGGCACAAATCATCATTAATGAAGCACTTAACATTACACTCCCGACAGCACAGTATAAAAATTACTGCAGTCATCCAAAGGATAAGAAGAAACATGGCAGATAACTTCTGGAGGGGAAAGATTTATACTCTTTTAGCAAAACTTTATGGGTTCAAGTTTACATTATAATAAAGGAAGGGGGAAATGTTTATCTCTAAAAAGCTTTTGGGGGAGACATTTGGAAGGAAATTGCATTATTTTTTCCAAATGAATGGAAGAAAGATCAGAGAGCAAGGTCTCAGCAGTAGTGAAATCTGGTTTGCATCATCAGCTATTCTGATATAAAATACTGTGGCTGAAGTCATAGGACAAGAGATTTACATTATAATGCAGAATAAAGTACATTATATTATGTAAATCCCTTTGTTACATAGTTTTAGCCACAGTTTGTTCCAAAAAATAGATGACGGTAAGCTCAGCAGCTGGTACCTAATGTTTAATTTCTTTCCTGATTACTTGTAAAAGCAGAATACCATGCTCTTTGTGATAAATTATGCTTAGAAAGCAACCTCATATACCTGTGTTACGTGGATCGAAACACAGACCCCTGTTTGCGACACAGGGTTCAAGGAGGGCCCAGGCGAGAGCATGAGCGTGCAAAGCCAGAGGTCGCACCCACAGCCACTCAGGACCGTGGCCGTACTTCCATGGCGCGGGGCGGTGGCTGAGCACAGGAGGCGAACATCCCTTGCGACACTAGGTGCCTAGCTCCACCAAAGGACTGCTCAGTCTGCACGGCTCACTGGTGGGGAGCTGGTTTTGAGATGGCCAAAAGGGAAAAGGAAAATCCCTGCTGCCAGCTGTCAGCATTTGCCATCAGAGGACAACAACGTGTAGAAAGAAGAGAGGACACATTTAGCAGAAATACAGTAAACAAAATTTCTATGTCACATTTCTCCTGCAACCTATTTTAAACAGAATCAGCAGAAGAAAAGGTCGTCTTTGGCTTTGCTTTGTAATGCATGTAACTGGAAATAAAAGACTTGTGTACTGCGATGCCTTCCAGCCTCCCCTTCCCTTCAAAAGAAACAAAACAGAACAAAAAATACCTTACATAACACTTTATTTATTGCAGTGAATGCAGAAGCCGCTAACATGTATCAGAAATAAAAAACACTACAAAGGGCATTGGGTTGTGTTCTCCCATGGGAAATGTTTTGAGGAGTACTTAGCAGTACACTGTATGGAGAGAAGAGCTTTTCTATCTTGATCTTGTAAAGATAGTCCCTATGTTCTGAAACTCAATCTGTCAGCTTATCAGGAAGAACATTTAGTCTCCTTATTGAATTCAATAGATCGCAACCAATCCTTACTCAAAATAAGGTGCCTGTGTTAAACCTCTGCACTTTTTCAAGCTTAATTTACTTGGTTGAAAATTTGGGATTTTCCCTTGATTTATTAAGCAAAGTATTTGTAAATGTAATGCTTTTTATTATTTTTATTATTTTTTATTTTTTTCTGTCCAGATACCTGATCTATTTAAACCATTTGTTTTGTTTCACCCTTTCCCTAAGCCAGCATCACTCACATATTTATCTTTCCCTTTGCAAAGAACAGATTGTCTTTGGGGAAAGATCATAAGGATCTTAAAAAATCTTCTCTGCATTCTGTATTCCATACAACAGTTCTCTAGAGCATCACAGATTCTTCCAAATGTTTCTGGGATGAAATAACAAATAGCAGCAAGAAAAGCAATAAAGAACTGTAAGGTGTTCACATGCTACTGACCAGGCATAGTGTTAAAGAAGGCTGAACTAAAATTTAGTGCCTGTTGTTCCTAGATCAGTATTTTGCTGGTACCTGTCTGCATCACAGATTGTTTCTAATTCTGTGCCAAGTTCATAATCTTTATGACAGTGCTTAAGCTGGGAAAATCTAAATGTTTTTAGGGCAAGTTTCTAGGAAACGCATCGTTAAAACACCATAAAGGAGGGAAAGGATGTGCTGCTTTCCTTTGACACACTTACTTTGCCCTCTATCCAAAACAGGTCAAGCGTTCCTCCAATATGATTTTTTTGTTTTAATTAGAATAATTTGTTGTGTAGAACACAGACCATCTTAACATCCATGCAGTCATTTTCCAGAAATAAGACTATGACACTGCCGCCTACTATTTCGCCATATAATGCTTTCATTTGACCCATTTTCTTCCAGGATTCCTGATGGTTGCTGTGGGAAACCAAGAAAATCCAGAGCTCCTATTAAGTTGAAATGCATCCCTGTGGGTTTTTTGTTCTTGCTAGTGGTGGTGGTTTTGTTGTTTTTTGTTTAGTTGGTTTTGGTTTTGGTTTTTGAAATATAGGCTTTACATTTTTCAGCACAGAAGCTGGAGATGTATTTGCTGTCACAGGGGGACATTTTCAAAGGCAAAAATAGGAGTTAAGTGCCTTTGAACATTAGTAAGAGGTTGGTAAACAGCATCCGCATCTCTTTTGAATAACATAATGACACGGTGGGAAAGAATGAAAAATAGTTCAGTCATTAGACATCTGTTTTTTAAGTGGTCTTCAGAAACAGCCTCTTTATAGAGAGACGAATTATCCTAAGGGGTCACCTCATTTTCTCTTTACCTTTTCCACAGATTAAAGTCTTCCACTTGACTCACTTGTCCATGTAAGCAATACAGTCTGGCTGGAGCTGGGAAAGCATGTTAAGCCTACTGAGTGCAATGCTTGGCTGTTAGGGCAGTCCCCTCCGATCCTGTCAGCTGTCTCTTCCACACGTTGAAGCTATCGTGCAGCCCACCTGTTCCTGCACACAGCATCCACACAGCTCTTCTCCAGTATTTTGCACCACTTGATCATGACGGTAGAAGAACCAGGCACACTCACTGCCCTGACATTTCTGTCATGGTGTCATCAAGTCTCATGCTAGCCCCGACTGTGGTCAGTGGTAATTATACACAGATACATATTTTAAGAGCAAGATCTGACTGAGCATTGAGTGTTGTCACTGTGTGCTACCAGAGGCAGCCTGTTTAGCCTGGAAGGACTCTGAAAAGACAAATACCACTTTGATATTTGTCCCTTTCTTTGATAAGTGACAGCTTGACTGTATTCAGTGAATCTACTAAGGAATACCCACTGTGTCAAAAGCAGGCTATACAAACCGAATGCATGATAGCATTCTGCCCGGAAGGTATTCAGGGACCAAACGGTGCCTGCCTAAGCCGCTCCTCTAAATCTGGTGGATGCAAAAAACTCTCATGAAATGAGGCTTGTCAAACCCTGAAATGAATATTAGCGTTTCTTTGCCTCACTGCCCTGAACGTCAGAAAAATGTTTCTGGAGAGGCCGCAGCAGGCTCGGGCTCTTGGGCTGCTCCCTGCAGGAGCTGTGCGGCCTCGTCCAGCTGCCACAGGCAGTGCAGTCCCAGTGGGGTGCCCACGGCCCCTGCTTGCCCTCAGAGCCACAGCCACCAGTGGTGGCAGAGCCGCAGCTGACCGTCCACACTGGCACATGTGGAGGCAAAGGGGATGGATGAAACTGCACTTCCTCCAAGGCTGGACAAGTAGTGCACGTGGAGGAAGCCCCTAGTTTGGTGCTTTTCTTAATGAATGACTCATTAGCCTTGTAAATGTTGCAGGACTCCTGGAGCACTTTTGTGGAAGGCAGATTCATCATTACCATTGATTATTTTCCATTTGGCTTGAGGTGCAGTTTATTCACAAAGAAAGTGACCTGTCTCATGGGAAATAGCCATGGCTGATGGTTTGAGCTGAAAAAAAGGCTTTAACACAGTGACATTTGGGGAATCATTAGCAAAGGTGAGAGGCGTCTTTGATAGCCTGGGGAAGAGATTCAACACAGCTCAGAAACGTCTTACACATCCCAGTGGCATGAGTCATGCTCTGTCTGCCTGTATTAGGCTTAGATGTTACTACTACAAACATTGGTTTTGTCAAGACTGATTTTCAGTTAAACACTTACTAGTACACATGCGCTGGCTAATGAAAACTAATGACAGCAGAAATAAAAGCAGGGTGAAATGCCTGAGCACACTGAACCCTGCTGGAGAAGATGTGCACACGTGTAAGCTGTAAGGAAGAACAGGTGGAATACCAGGATGTAGCACAGCAGATGCCATACTGCTGGCTGCTGCTGTCAGCATGCTCTGTGAGATGATATCCTCATAGGAATCATTTAAAGTGTGGTTTGCTTTTCTGCATGAAATCAAAGACAAAAAAAAAAAAAAAGTATATCTCGTACATTCATTGGTAGTTAAAGAAAAACAGGAGTCCCAGAGAAAAGAATGTGTTCTTTCTTACCACTGACTTTCAGTATCAACACCAATTTTCAGAAAGAATCCTCAATACGAGATTAGCTCTCTGACTGTTCAAGTTATGTATCTTTAACTCACCAGAGCTAAAATTTACAAGAAATGTTGAGGCAATAGAGCCTCTCCCTAGAGCACGTCTGACTGATACTGAGTGCATAGCCTAATGCCTTTCTATAATCCCACAAATTCCTGTGGATAAATTCCCTTTTTTCTATACGTGAATGCTCTTCAGAGAGTGTCACTGTTTAGCCACAGAAGAGCTAATGACTAAGACTGCTATTTTCAGCAAGGTTTTCACATGCCACTCTGTCATCAATCTTCATACCAAGCTGAAGGAACATTTCCGATTATTCTGATGCTTTGGAAGACCCACTGAGATTTCCAAGATAGACTGCAAAATGGAGGATCTACTCACCATCTTTAACACACATTTTCAGCTGGTACTTGCATGATTTAATGCATAGAAGACCTTTTTTATTATTATTATTTTATTTTGTTTTATTATGTTGCTACCTTTATAATTCATGGATACACATAGGTTGGCTGTATCTGTCCTTCATAGCTCAAAATTCATCGTCCTTGGTCTGAACAATGAATGACTGTTAACATACCAACAAGTTCCTCCTAACACACCAAACTTTCCTACTCAGCCATTCAGAGACATATCTGATGTTAAGAAACTCCAGCATCCTCTCCAAGGTCTTAAGTACCTGGACAGAAAATCCCAAGAAACACCTACTTGTCCACTCTGTTGTCTCCCCTGTGCTATGCCTTACAACTCTCTTGCTGCATCCTTTTTCGCAGGACTTCTTCCAGCCTTGCAACTAAATGCCAGGTCTATCCCACTGAATCTATGAGCCAACTCATCTTGCTCCCTCCTTTTCCCTCTCCCTTTCATCCCCTATCTTTTCTGAAGGTTTTTGCATAATGAACTCCTTTTGAAATAGTGTTTCTGGCTACCTTGAGCATAGAGAAAATAATGCAATGGCTGAGCAGCTCCCTTTGTAGTCCCTATTCAGAGCAGAGGGGAAATCCTGGCTGAGCAGCCAGCTCTCAGCTTTGCACTAGACAAGCCTTATAGAAGTGATGAATAAACCTACAGGCGTTCTCTGATAAATTTAGCCATGTTTTGACAACAAGGTATCTATCTGAAAATTTTCCTGAATGGATGAATATTCTTGGGGCCTTACTTGGCTGATGATTTTGCAGAAAATTGTAGTGTTCATGCCAAAGCCCATTTGTTCCCTATGTATGCTTAATACTAGCATTTCTTCTTTGCAGTATTGTAATGGTACAGCTACCTGTAAAAGCTCAGCACCCTAGGAAGAGCCACATAACGACATCAGTCCAGCTACATGAGTCCTGATGTCCAGAAGGTAACAGGCAGAAAAGCAAAAGCAAACAAAGCTGCGAGGGGCAGCTGTGGTGGTTGTGGGTCTCACACCTGAGGGACAGCACCTGAGTTTGTCAAACTGCCACATCTAATCCTCACAGACATGGAAACAGAAAGAATTAACGAAAAAAATCCTTACCTTACATATCAAGGTAAGAGAATCAAATGGCCACGCTGCATGCCTTTACACAAGGAAGGAGAAAATAAACCAGACTGAAGACCTTGAAAACTCGCTCATACATTAATAGGTGTCAAGGAGATCTCTCTGATTTAGTCTTTGACAGGTTGCCATTTTCTACATTCCTCATACAGGTAAAAGCTATACAATTATCTGTGTATGTTTCCAAGTTCTTAAAATGCCAGGCGAAGGGATTTTTGTGCATTTTCCTACACAGTGGATTTTCAAAGCTGATATTGGTAAAACAGTGACACCTTGTGGCAGAGGACAGCAATCAAACCCATAGAGCCACAGTTTCAGAAAAGCATTTCCAATAAATAAATTACATTCCCTAGAAGTATTTTCAATTATTGATGAGCTAAGTTTTCAGCTACCAGTTTCTTCTTAGATCTTTAACCTAAGGTGTTCTTGATGATTACAACATTGTAAGAATTTTACCAATGATGAACGTAATTGTTTAGACAAACATTACTCAAGAATATAGCAATCTGACTGTCCTGAATTCTTGCAATTAAGAAACAAATATCTTCACTGACTTAATATATTAGTCTTTCTAAAAAATCACACAACATACTCATTCATTTTTTCAATCTTCCTGGCCTTATTTCTAGCAAACCAGATGCTTTGAAATGCACTGGAGGGAAAAATATTATGCAGAATTGATAACAAGAAAGATGTGATAGCTGTTAGTCTTATGCAGGTTAAAGGGAGGACTCCAGCTGTCCAGAGCTTTCTCAGGAAGGAGGAATTTCTATTATAATTATTTTAAATGGGCATAACTGAATAGAACAGATGTGGTGCCGTGCTATTTTAGAGTTCTGAACAGACTTTAGAAGAATTTGAAAACACTGACTTTATATCAACTGTATTAACTCAAAAAGGCTGGAGAGCTAATGATTTAAAGACTGCTCTTTCTTTAATTTGTGGACTGTTCAAATTGGAAAGTATTAACAAGCACAGTTGGATGAGAATTCACAGGAACCAAATAAATAAGTAAATAAATAATAAAAAAATAAAACCCACAAGACTGTAGCAGCCTCTCATGTAAAATATTTCAAGTTTTATACAATTCCCAATTACTATCCCATCTACTGAGCACCAGCTTTCACAAGCAGCACTAATTACTGACCTACCAGTGTCTTCTCTGACCTCCATTTAGACAAGGTACACTGCAAATTATTGGGATTTTGAGTGAATGATGATCTGATTAAAATGACTGGTGAGCTATTCCTGGTATTACATTATGAAACTAAAACATTATGCCTGCATTCATATATTTTATAACTGTCTAAAAATTAAAACCTTTTTGTCAGCATAATAACATTGCTGGGACAGCACTCCTCAGTTCCAAGGGTATTCTGGGGACAAGAATGAAACCCACAGTGTTATATAAAAAGCACATCATAGTCAAAGAAGTGATATACAGGAACAAGGTGTATTTGGTGCCTCTGTCATTTATCATTGAGAAGTTTCAAATCTTGACACCCTTTTTACATCAAGAGGCAATTTTTTCCAACCTCATGGCAAAAAAAGTATGCACAAACTAATGTTTTACATTGGCATGGTGAAAATTACAAAATAAATCTTAAATAGTATTCATCTGAAACATTAGACAACAAACAAACCCAATATTCCAGAACTGGCATATGACTAATAGCACACTTATATAAAATGTGATGCCAGGAAAATCACTTCTCTTCTTGTAAAGGAGCCTGCACTAGCCAATTATTGCAAAATCTAATGATGCAGAAAGTGCTTGCTGCTGTGGGCAGTGCACATCCAAAAAATCACAGAGCTTGTCTCACACATATTAAACCCAAAATACCACCCTCACTCAGGGCTCAGGGCTGCAGTAGAGGACTTGGCATGTGCCCAGCCATGTCTTCCGCCTTTCAAATTTCACAGCCTGTCATAGAATCATAGAATCATAATTTAGGTTGGAAAAGACCTTCACGCTCATCAAATCCAACCATTTATGCAAGCTACCAAGTCCCAACAATAAAGCATGTCCCTCAGTCATGAGGCATCCTATAGCTAATCATCAACACAGGTCCAGCAGGTACAGTGTGGCTGGGAGATTTCTTAGCTGATATGAGCAGTACTGCTTGTCATGGAAGCAAAGATGTGACGATTTGCACCTCCCTTTTTCAATGCCTGCAAATGTGTTTCCCACACAGAGACTAAACCAGTCCTTGGTTATACTGCTTCTGCTAGCTCTTGTTGTGCTAGTGCAGAAGAGCCAGGGGACAAGTTCATCACACCCTATACAGATCATCGAGTCCACACAGGACCACCCAAAAATCAGACCATGTGTCTGAGGGTGTTTCCCAAAGATTTCTTGAACTCTGGCAGGCTTGGTGCCATGACCTGGGGAGCCTGTCCCAGTGCCCGACCACCCTCTGGGTGCAGAGCCTTTCCCTAACACCCAGCCTGACCCTCCCCTGTCCCAGCTCCATGCCGTTCCCTCGGGTCCTGTCGCTGTCCCCAGAGAGCAGAGCTCAGCGCCTGCCCCTCCGCTCCCCTCGTGAGGGAGCTGCAGGCCGCCATGAGGCCTCCCCTCAGCCTGCTCTGCTCTGGGCTGCACAAACCAAGGGGCCTCAGCCGCTCCTCAGTCTTGCCCTCCAGGCCCTTCACCATCTTTGTAGCCCTCCTTTGGACACTCTCTAATAGTTTTATGTCCTTATATTGTGGCACCCCAAACTGCACACAGTACTCAAGGTGAGGCCACAGCAGCACCGAGCAGAGCAGGACAATCCCTCCCCTCCACCAGGTAGCAATGCTGTACCTGATGCACCCCAGGGTACAGTTGGTCCTCCTGGCCACCAGGGCACACTGCTGGCTCATGTTCACTTTGCAGTCGACCAACACCCCCAGCCTCCCTTCTGCAGGGCTGCTTTCCAGTTTTTCATTTCCCGGTCTCTACGTACAGCCAGGGTTGCCCCTTCCCAGGTGCAGGAACCAGCACTTGCCGGTACTATGCTTATCCACACTCAAAAAAAAAAAAAAAAAAAAAAAAGTGCAATGCCTGCTTCTTACTCTGACAAGGAGATAAGAATATTTATGTCCCAATCTGCACAGCAAAGGAGATGTTTTTTTCTTTCTTGCTGTCTCAATGAGTCATTAGAAAAAATGAGCTGATGAACATGAATTTCTATGTCAGAAACAACAAATGAGTCTTCCTTTCTTCCTTTGTTCTCACCTGTTTGTAAAGTCCTAGGAAAGAATAAAAACTGGCACTCTCACAGCTCATAAATGAGAATAAACTATCCCTGTTGTGAGTTTGGAGATTAATTTAACCTCCCTTTGACTCTGCTGTGGACATCTGTGATATTTTTAGTGTTTTACCACGTTAAAAACAAGAGTAGATAAAGAAATTCTGATTCTGCTAAAATTCCTTACATAATATATGTTTTTCCATTTCGGTGTGCTTCTTCTGACCTTCTATTCCCTTGCCATATTCTTGGGTTCCTTCTCTTCTGGATCTACAGACCCCTCAATCCTAAAGGTAGTGTTCCCCCATATAAACTGGGGGTTCAGGAGGGTCTGCTTTTGGAAACATCTGAAAACTGAAAGCTTCAGGCATCAGTAAGACTATGTGTCATCCACTCAGAAAGCCTCCGAAATCCGTCTGCCTAGCAAAAGCTCTTTGACAAGTAATGGCATTTTAACATAAGAAATGTGTGAAGATTCATGTCAGACTGATGATGCGTCCTTTTATGAGCCTTTTACAATTCATTTGCTACAGCTCCTGCCAAATGTGGAATCCTAAAGAAAAAATAATGAGAACTTTCCTCTCCATGAGCTGTTTGGCACTAATATTTGAAATAGAATTAAGAGCTGCTAGAGCTCAGAAATTCTCACATCAAAATACAGGCACAGGAAAAGCTCAGGAAAATTATCCTGGGTGGAACTAGAATGTGGCCAGTAACTGGATGGCACAACCTCAAATTTTCCATCTTGAAGTGGGACAGAATTCTATTATATAGAAAACAACTTGAAAATGGCTCTCACTCAGCATGTCTAATGCTGGCTTCTTTGCTCGGAGCCATTGTTTCAGACTCTATCTATACTCAGATAAGCAAATACTGGTTATGATCACATCCAGCTTCAAACTTTCCTTCATAACCATTTTGTATAAATATATATATGTGTTTGAATTAATGAGCTGTAGTTCTTGCATGATCACATCAGAGCTAAGGCATGTTCCTATCTCTTCAGCTCTGTGTTCTCTTCAGCCATTCCTCCATGGATACAAGAGCAACAAATATCTGTAAGTGCCTGTAATTCTCCAGCTACGTTCGTACAAATAATGATCTCTAAGCCTCTGCACTGGGGCATGCTAAACGTTTAGTATCAAGAAGGAAGTCTGCTTTCCAACAGAGCACTGCCTGGGTAAGGACAGTTGGCCCGCACTGAGGCTCACAAAGGCAAGAGGAACTGAAAAGGAGGAATGTTAAAAGCTGTTTTGGCAATCCGTGCTGCTGGGTTTGGAGCTGCACTTGGCAGCCACCCTGCTGCAGTGAGTGATGGCCAACAGTGACTGCTCTGTTGCACTGAGGAGCCTTTCAGAGGTGCTTCTTCTTCTCTTCTTTCATCTGCACACATATCACCTCTGGCCTCACCTTCTTTTCATTTGTTGGCTGCAGATAGGAGTATAAAGCATTTTAAATCAGCACCATTTTCAAACATTCATTTTAGCCTCAGTCAAACTTTCACATTAATCAATGAATAAATCATAGCAGCATGCCCGTTTCTTTACGAACTTATACATAATGAAAAGATACGTTAAATTCACATGGCTTTCTGGGAGGACAAGGGGTTTGTTTGAAAACTGCAATCCATCTGAGACTAAAGCTCCCAGAGGAAATTGGCTTGAATCGGATCTTACAATCAGAACACGCCTAAGCCAAGAAATATGCCATCTTTAGAAACATGTAATGTACTGTGTTTCAATTACAGGAGCTGTGGGCTAACATTACCACTGCACAGGTCAATTTAGCTAACATGTTTCTCAGTGCATGATAGCTTAAACCTTTTAAAAAAGGATTTAAAACCAAATTGGCTGAAACATGAAAACTAATACATTTTTAGCTATGCATTTAGATATATTTTCACTACCCTAAATATAACCACAACATTCAATTGGGCTGTTAATGTGAGTAAGGCTGTTCACATATTTCCTGAAAACTAGTCATTTGGCTCTCAAATTCAATTGCAGCTGTTGCCTGTTTAATATTAATGCCCTTTTTCAATATGTTAACCAGACATGGGAGTTAAAAGACCAAATAAAGAAATTCCCAGACCTGAGTAAAGCCAAATTGTTTTAAATAGTATGATGAAAAGGCTTTTCATTTTGCTTTGCTCGGCCTTCAGTCTTTCACAGACTAAATGTTCATTAGTTCTCCAGTCACTGTTAAGTCTTTCAAGGAGGACAAGTCACTAATTTATAATGGAAAAAAAAAAATAGATTAAAAGAAAGAAGTGTAAGCTTTCTACTTTCTTTATATCTCATAAAGCATAAAAGATGAATAACTTTGGTTGTTTTGCTTTTGCTATTTCCTTTAATGATTGTTATCTGGATTTTTACACAGAACTCAGTCACAATTTTTTCTTATCTGTTGTTTAAGTAGTTTTCCTGTGTTTAATATTTAGGATCATAGTTTTATTTTGTGAGTATACTGATTTGTCTCAGAAATTCTTGCAGGTACTACACAATGTAGATTAATTCAGAAGCATATGCACACTCAGATATTCAAAGACTAGAGTGGTACCAATACTTAGTACTTCCTATATATTTTTAATGTATACATAGGCGTGCACATAGATGAACACTGTCTTGTGTGTAATGAAATATTCCTACATCTACCATTGCAAGAGGAGTAAAGTAGGTATACTGAATCAAAACTTAATCCCATACTATTTTTCAATCCAAATTTGGGCTTTTTTTACTTGCCAAAGAAGTGTGTGTATAGCAGGGGAAGACTTCCTCTACAGCCTAAATATATCAGATAATATGAAAAGGAAGCAGAACAAGTTGAATAAATGTGTCCAATTTGACCTATCAATCTTGCAAAGTTCACGCATATACTGTTCAGCTTCTGTGCTGTGACTTCATATTTAGTACCATATTTTCCATTCATAGATTTCTTAGCATATATTAATGAAAATCTTCACAAAAACAAAGCCTTTACAGAGAATCTGTTTATTTCTTGCTAACATCTAGCTACTAAAAGAAGATTAACTCAGAAAGCTCCTAGTTGTTCTGCTTTACACTGGCTGTGGTTGTTCGTTTTTATTTTATCTTCTGCACACATTAATGTTTTTTCACAGATATATTTGTGGAAAGTGACTTGTATGTTCCCATTCTCAGCCATTCCCGTAAGAAAGAACATAGCTGGTATGGTACAAGACACTTCTTATATGGTACAAGACACTTCCTAGGACAGTTTCAAAACACCCAAAGCCCTGGATAATTAAATCACCCGCCACTATGCCCAACCTCATTTGCCTATATTGTGAAAGTCTTTGAGGAGACTCCTAGAGTTTAAAGAGTTATAGAAGCTCGCTAAGTGAGGGCCAAGATGGGGAAGGAGCTGCTTCCACAGCAGCCCCAGCACTGCTATGGGAACGCCTTTGCTTTGGGTGGAAGGGACGAGAAAATTTAAACCTACACCTTGCATCTTACCAACAAATCTTGACTCTAATTTGTTTCTTTATAGGAAGGATGCCTCACACAAGGCTTGCGTGGCCAGCAGAACAAATGGTTTAAAATCTTCTAAACTCACTTAATCCAAACTATCTGCTACCTCTTTCTGAATGATTTGATGTCCTGGTAGCTTATGGAAATCCCCAATCAGAGCAACAAATCTACGTTCTCTGACTCCATTTATATGGACCACCAGTATGCACAGCCTGAATTTCAGTTAAGAACTCACAGTGAGCTGCTCAAAGTCAATTCTCAAGGGAATAAAAGACCAACAGAAATTCATTAAAATATATTTGCAATTGAATAAATGTAAGAAAATAACATTATCCTCTCTACATTTTCTGCAAGCATAAATGGAAACAGGAATGGAAAAACTAATAGTTTATGGTGATTGCTGGATACATCATTATTAGTTCAACTACTGAAGGCTGTTAAATGAGACATGTCTGTATTCTAAAAACTCTTTACTCAAACAATTATCATTATGTAATCTTTACAAACAGATCACTTTACTCGTGTTTAGCCAACCTTAGAGCCTTCAATGATGAAATGACTGCCTGGAAGGATGAGGGGAGAACAGTGAATGTTGTCTACCTTGACTTCAGCAAGGCTTTCAACACTGTCTCCCATAACATCCTCCTCAGCAAGCTCCAGATGTGTGCGATCCATGAGTGGACAGTGGAGTGGATCAAGAACTGTCTGGATGTCAGAGCTGAGGGTTGTGCTCAACAATGCCAAGTCTAGTTGGAGGCCTGTGGCTAGTGGTGTCCCCCAGGGGTCAGTACTGGGTCCAGTGCTATTCAACTTAGTCATCAATGACCTTCTGTGATACTATTATTTTAGTCTGTTTTCATTTCTGTGATTAGGCACAAAATGCTTAGTGGTTACTGCCAACCCACAATCTTCACTTTCATATCATTGCTTTAGACTGTTGTCTCTCCTTCTTTCACAGAATCACAGAATCACAGAATTGAAGGGGTTGGAAGGGACCTTGAAAGATCATCGGGTCCAACCCCCCTTAAAACAGGTTCCTTAGAGCAGGCTGTCCAGGTAGGCGTCCAGACGGGCCTTGAATATCTCCAGAGAAGGGGACTCCACAACCTCCCTGGGCAGCCTATTCCACTGCTCCGTCACCCTCACTGTGAAGAAGTTCTTTCGCATGTTGGTGCGGAACTTCCCGTGCTCCATTTTGTGGCCATTGCCTCTTGTCCTGTCCCCACAAACCACTGAAAAGAGGTTGGCCAAATCCCTCTGTCTCCTACGCCTCAGGTAGTTATACACATTGATGAGATCCCCTCTCAGTCTTCTTTTCTCCAGGCTGAACAGACCCAGGTCTCTCAGCCTTTCTTCATAGGGAAGATGCTCCAGGCCCCGTACCATCTTTGTGGCCCTCTGCTGGACTCTTTCCAGGAGATCCCTGTCTTTTTTGTCTTTTTCTTGTAAAACAAAACTACACTCACAAATGAATTTACTGAAAGGCAGAAAAAATATGGAGGTCTCTCAATTTAAGTGATCTACTTTTACACACTGTAATATATTTTTGAGGAATTGCTCAGCAACAGATTGAAAAACTGCCAAAGCACCACCCCCTTCTCCTACTATTTGGTATGTCACTTACATGATGAAATTGATACATCTAAAATAATTATTTTTAATGAGGAATTGTCTATTCATTTTTTCACAGGGAGATCAGGAACTGAAATATACAGTTAAGACAAACATATAGTGATCCAAAGTCTTTTAGACACAATGTGCTATGGATAAGTACCAGATCCTGCTTGTTTCTACAGAGACTGTAATAGGTCTTCCATTTTTAGAGCGTACTTTTGAACAGTTTACTCCACTTTGAAGAAATGAGAAGCTTCGCAGCTGACATTTTACATTCATCAAAATATGTCATGCTAGATGTAGTAAGGCTTTCTTCTGTTAATTTACAGACAAACTGAACATGGAGATAAAAAGAAAAAAAAATGTGATTCAGATGAGTTCTAAGGATGTGTATCAGGGAGACTGAAAAATTAAGCCTTAGGTCAAGACGTGGAGAAGCAACAGTACTAAATACAGCTTTAAAATATTGTTCATACTACACAGTTTCATCTAGCTACAAAATACGGGAGGAAAAATAATTTGCACTGAATGACTTCAACGTGCTTTCTGCCTGTGGTGCTGCATACCTATTCTCTTTCCTCATACCTCATAGCTCGAGGCAATAAACTATCTTGTTTTCCTTCTTCAGTATCTATATGAGACATTTGTCAAGGTAGGGAGCAACCATGACTTCTAGTATTGTTCAAATGCAGAATTACTTAGCGGCATATCTGTTCCCCTTGCAAGGTTTGCCATAATATCTGAAGAAACATACCAACGAACACCAAAATTCTGACCTTTCTTTATGTCAAAGATACTGATCTTTAACAAGTGCTATAAAATCTGAAAATTAGGTTAACTCATCGCTCAGTCCAAGCAATCACAGAATATTGTGTCAAAGTGTCTTCAGTCCTCTCTAAAAGCAAAATCAATTCCTCCTTTCACAAAAGGGAGCTGGATACAGTGCCTTTGATTTCATTGCCTTCAGACTGCATTACTACAGCTGTCTATAATGTGGAAATTAAGACAAATCCAAAATATATGCTTTTGATAATCTGTTCCTTCAAAGGCTGCAAAACAGCATGCAGTCATAGTAGGCTTTAAGGACCATATGCATGCTGGATTAGGATCCATGAAATGGGATACCAAGGCCTATGCAGCAGTGTGCCTTTAATCAGAACAAGCAGCTCTAAAGCATTATTTTTTCCTCAGTGTCCCACTCCAATGGTCAGCTCAAATCCAGAGGCCTGATTTTCAAGGGCATTCATATTTCTGGCTCCCACTACATCAGACATAAGCAATACTACAGCTGTGTTCATATGGGTTGAGTTGGGTCACCCAGGCCTGGGTGAGATAGCAAAGAAGCAAACATGGTATGTAGTACACATAAAAGAAATATAACTGATTCCAAGTTGTTAAAATAGTCTCCAGGGCATTCTGCCCGGGAAAATCTTTCCTATCAGTGTGACTGCTCTCTCTTATGTGCCAGTAAGAAATGAGAAATGACTAGTTATTTCTGTTTTCTTCTCCATCTTCCTTTTTAAGAGGAAGTGGAGGAGAGACCCAGGAGAAGGAGGCTTCCAGGAAATTTGCTAGCTCTCTGTGCCCACAGGGATGCTGGGAGAGTCAGCTGTGGGAGCTAGACACAATTCCATTGTCAAACTATTGCTCATATCAAAAAGCCCTCTTAAACTTCACAGAAAATCCCCATCACAGAATATCAAGTTTCTTCCACAAACAATTAGCATACTTCTCAACTGAATTCCTTTCTCTTTATTATTATTTCTCTCTTTGAAATAAAATTGGAACACTAATACAAAATTCAAAGTATGACTTCATGTCCAAGGTAGCCGGGGAGAATCGTGGCACTATATTTTGACGTCCATACTCTCCAACATTTGAACTCTGTGGAAGGAAAATTGAGAGGCTAAAACTGAGAGGAAATACTGACAGGGGGTAATCTTAGCCAAAAAGAGGAACCTGTATGTGACATATGACAGGTTACATCAGAACCACTACACCTCTTTGTTTCTACTTCCTCTCTTTCTCTTACCATCTGTGGAATGACCATTCCATTTCATGTAGTTAGCATGCATCTGGAGCATATATCATTTCTTTCAGCTCTTAAATGTGTCAAGGAATTGTATCTTTTCAATTGATACTACTCCTGTAGCTGTCTTTCACTGCAGATTTATGTCATGTCCTGGGTCAAAGGGCTTTTTTGGCTTCTAAAGCCCAAAAAATATTTTATTCCACGTTGCCAGTCCATCTCTTTTTGGCGCTATTTCTCTTTAAAAAAGTACAACTTTTTAAGCTGTCCCCTCCTCATGCCTCCCAATCCCTCTGATCTGAACCCTTCAGACTTTTTCTCTAATTTTATTCTAGTTTCACTTTTTCTCTCCATGGTCTCATCAATGTCTACAGATTCTACAGATTCGATTACAGATCACATTCAATTACAGATGTAATTATTCATACAACCCCTTTGCTGTATGTTTCACCAAACCCTGTGGCAGCCCCAGTCAGCCTTCCAGGGATGTCATCACCAACCACCCATCCGTTTCTGATCTCTCACTGTTTGTGTTTTTCTAGTGCAGTCACTGCCTGGGCTTCTTTCCCACCTATCCCTAGCCAACAGTACCATGACCTTCCTGACAGCCATCCAGTTCATCTGGTTTTATGACATTTTTTCATCTTAAGATATCTCCTTCCTACCCTCTCTTTCCTTTCCTCTATATCATAATCACTGTTTTTCCTTGTGCTTCGGTCAGGACTCTTCAATCTTTGTAGCTAAATGACTACTTTTGCAACTCATTTGATCAAAGCTCCAGTCATTTTCACATCTTTTCCTTGCCATCACACTTTTTCCTATTTACCTCTACATTTTTTTTCACAGAAGAACTGTTGAGCACCCCAAATTAAAATTATATTTCAACATTTCAGTGCCAGGGCACTATAACTTGCTCTCATTGTTCTCCTACAATTTCACTTCATTTTTAAATTTGATCTCCTCTACTTGTTTCCATGGCTTCATGTTCCCAATACAATTTCTTTTGCATTACTCCTAAACTCTTCTGACTCTTTACTTTCACAATACAAATATGTCTTATTCTCTTCTATCTAATAAATAAATAAATAAAAATCAATTCCACTTGTTCATTTCCCCAACAATCACCTGTATATCTTCTCCTTTTACCTTAAGTTTATTCTGCATGCTATTTTCAATTTCTGTCTGTCAACAAATATAGATGGTTCTTATCCAAGCTCTTAATTTCTGCACTCTCAAGCAGTACATCCTTGAAAAATTCAGTCCTGCCTTGATCACCCTCCCCCCAATTCCTTTTTTTTTCTTACTAATTCCTTGTCTTGACCAAATAATTCTTCTCTCTTCATTCCTCCATTGCTACCCTGTCTCTATGTCATCAAACATGAATAAAAATAAACAGGGTGCATCTCTTCATAGTCTATCCCTATCCCATCTATTAATAAGTTTGAAAAAATAAGAGCAGACACACAGATATACACTGCCTTCAAAATTATCAGATTTGGATATCCCATATTGGGAACTTTAATCTTAGTAGGAGCACCTGAACACATAGCTTCACTCTAAGTTGGAATCATGTCACTGAAGTTACTGTTCAATTTAATTAATTGGATCCAATTATTTTGAACAAATTTGCTTGCTTTCTTTTATTAAAGGCTTTCATGTGGTGCCCTCACTTAAACTGAATAACATTTTGTTTCATGACTCAGTCCATTGAGTCAATGACTTGCAAAGAAAAGTGCTATTTAACTGGCATAAAGATGATACAATTCACCTATTTTTCTTTAATTTGTATTTAAAAGGTCACATATTCTTTTTCCTCTTCCTTTGCTCTGTTGCATTTTAAAATATGCTGGTCACAATTTGTAGACAAGGATCACAGGCTGTATGACTTCATTAGGTAAAAGAATATGTACCATGGATTTTTCCAATATGCTGCTGATCGTTTTGTGAGCTGAATGAAGAAATAGGTCGCTAATGAACTTCGTTTCACGGTAAGCGACAATTGGGACGTAACCTGAATGTAACCTCAAACTGTTTTATCTTCTTACAACTGCCTTTGATATTTTAACACAATAGAATATTTTGAATACATAATTGGTTCAATAACCCTTATAGTCTATGTAATGACAAATGACACTAAATTAATTGACTCTTACACAAGTACTTCAGATATATGATGAAATCATCAGGAAATAATCATGTTCCTGCCTGAAAAGTAATGTATTATTTTACAGAAGGATGAATCTATTATTTTAACTGTTTCAAGTTGACTTAATGAATATGATTCTAGCATTTATTATTCTCCTTCAGAAATCTCCTACAGCCTTCACATGTATATTTCTAATGAGACCTGTGCAAATCTTAAATGATTCTGTGTGTCCAGAGGACCCCTTTGGAAATTTTTTGGCAATAGATGATAGGCTAACAGAACTAAAGAATCTTTACCAGATGTATACTAAGAACTGCACTTACACTGGCTGGAATAGCTCTTGATAAAATTCAGCTGTTGTGAGACTGAAGCCAGGGAGGTCCAAATTCCTTGAAGAAGGAAGGTGAAGAACTTCTGATACATGCATGCAGCAGCGAGAATAAGGGGTTGTAGTAGTGACATGTAGTGTCTGGTAAATATGCACTGTGAATATTGTGTGAGAAGTTGTCCTGAGCCATGGTTATGTCAAGCACAGAAGTTTCTTCTTGAGTTTGGAAAATGCTGGGATGTCTAAAAGATGGATAAGTGTCATCTGAGAAGAGGCACTGGAAGCAGAAGCCTGGAATTTCACCTGGATCATGTACCTAGTTATAAAGAAGAGAATTTGGGGAAAGTGGATGTCTATCCACAAAGCAGGATAATAAGAGAGTCAGAACATGCTGGAAAGAATGTAAAAGTAATGCTGATTAGGTCCATATGACTTACTGTCACACCACCTGTTTACGTCTGACAAGTCATCTTGCCTCTCCACTGCTGCTGCCTGTTCCCTCCTTCTTTGCCCTTCCTTTTCTCAGCCTAGACAGTGAGCACAATGCTGTTTATTAGGAATACATCATAAATGTTTGTGCCATTGATATGTATGTATGTTTTTTTTAAACAAAGGTTCTGGATTGCTGAGACTAAGAACCACAGCCATCCATACATCTCAACACCTGAGATTGCCACAGCACCCCTAAGGCGAGGGGCTGTGTGCCCAGGGAGCGTCCACGAGGACTTCCAGTGAAGCACGCAGACAAGGGAGGACACAGCATCCCAGGAGACCTCTTTGCTCTACGTGCTTGAGTAACACAGCTCAGTACCAAAACTGGCTGTGGCCTGTAAACACCAAAGGGATGCCAGCTGCCACATATAGCCAAAACAAGGAATCTTTGGTTCCTATTTTAAAACAGTGAGAATTTAGGGATGGATGTTTCTAGAAGGGGCTTGGGTGTTTCTCATCTGTGGATCAGCAAAAATCAATCTTCCCAAGACATGCTAAGAGCTGTCACTCCTTCTCAGCTCTTGAGTCACTTCACTCTCCTAAAGATGGATGCAAGAGCAGGGGGCATTTTTGAAACTATGCTATGTACATTCTGATGCTAACCACTTAATACACACAGATTTGTGAGTGCCTAGACCCTCTCAGGATCAGTTGCTGGCCTTTTCAGTGCTTATTTTTGGAAAATATCTTTTGATAGACTACCTGTTCCTACCTGTTAGATTCTGTTTTTATAAATAATGGATTCTAAGTTCATATAATCACGTAATCAAATTTCTGCTTGAATTCTCTAGACCAAAAGGAACACTGCTGTGCATTTTTAATACAACCTTACTAATGCAAAAACAGACTGTTCTGTAGGTTTTTCTTTAATTTTTTTACTTCTCAACTGTACCTCTTTAGTCAAGCATTGTGTTTCTGAAGTAATATGTCAGCCAGCTTTTGCTAAATAGTTCAACACCTTGAGATTAATTGGTTTAAACTGCTGGCCTTGACAGCCCCTAACCTCTTTCTTAAAACTGTCTATCCTATTTTTGCTATCATATCATACTATAGAACGGTTTGGTTTGGAAGGAACCTTCGAGATCACCTGTTTTCAACCCCCCTGCCATGAGCAGGGACATCTTCCACTAGACTAGGTTGCCCAGGATGTCATTCAACCTGATCTTGAAAAAGTTCAGGGATGGGGCATGCTCTGCCTGCCTCTAACATCCTTAATATGTGTGTTGGTTTTTTTTTCTTTTGTTGCAAGGTTTTCATTTAGAAATGCATTGGAATTCTCTACCAGAGTTAGAATGGTACTGTTTAAATTATTACTGCTTGGTTTGTTTTTTTGTTGTTGTTGTTTTGTTTGTTTTCCTTTTGTTTGTGGTTTTTTGCTCTGCTCTACCCCTACGCTCCAAACATGATCCACTTACAGAAAAGAGGGAATTTGCATGTAAAGATGAAATACAGAGAACCGCATCAATGAAAATTACCTAAATCAGCTCTGCCTTCTGTGATTTTATTCTCATAGCTTCGTCTCCCATTACACACACACACACAAATTAAAAATAAAATAAAATAAAAAAGGAAAAAAGCTGCCACAGAGCCTAGTGGTGTGACTCTCACCTCTTCCCTTCCCTTCCCTTGGCTTTTCAGAAATCCCTCCGGCCCGGTCTCTGCTCTGTGAGTGCTGGGCCAGGACTGGGCACCCGGGGCTGCTGCGGACCCCGAAGCCTAAGCCAAGGCCTTGCACCACCTGCAGAGAGGGCACAGAGCTCCAAGGGCCCTTGCCTGCACACCTGGGGTGGACGAGAGGGTGGATGAGAGACCACGGTGGGTCTTGCAGCCCTGTAAACTCAAGAAATGGCTTGGGTGGAGCTGGCACGATTGTTGTCTCACCCAGTAGGGGAGTGGCTGGAAGCATCTTCTCAGGAGGATTGTGAAGCCTGTTTACTCCGCTGCCCGCAGTCCTGTGCCCATTTCACAAACCTGGCTCCCTGGCTCCACATAGGCATCCGTTGCCCACAGCCGCCCATGGAGACCTCTCACCTGGGCCAACACCAGCCTGCCTGCAGGCTCCCATCCTCCTCAGACATCACCCCTGCTCCCCTCCAGGTATTTAGTGTCCTGCCATACCACCCTGCTACTCCTTCTCCTACTGCCAGGGGGGCTGCAGGGAAGAGAGAGGCTGGAGAGCCAGAGCAGGCTGGCCACAAGCAACAAGGCAGCATGGCAGGAGGAGGGAGAGAGGTCTCATGGCCTTCCTCAGAGCTCTGGCATGGCAGCACAGTGTAGGAGTGTGCAGTGACCAGCCTTTTCGAGAGATAAAGTGGGAAAGCAGTGCTGGAGGGAAAGGCAGCCTGGAGTTCAGCAGTAATCAGATGCTAACTCAAAATGAGGCACTGCTAATTTTCCTTGAGGGCATTTCCACTTCAGACAGAGTAGTTCACACAACGTTTAGAAAAGCCTGAGGAACACTGCTCCCTTCAGCCATTGGAAAGCCTGCTTAATATTCTGAAAAGTCACCCTAATCCTGTCGGTATTAATGCCAGTGAGACAGCGAGCCAGCTCTTCCTGATACAGCAGAAGCAGATGAATAATTCCATTTTGACCTAAAGTTCTATTTCTTTATATGCTAGTTATTTTTATGTATCCATTTCTAAGACAGTGATGTTTTTAACCAAATAACGTGGCCCTCAGTCAGCGTTATTTGCCAAGCAGAGGCCAGCCCCGCCGGCTCACGCTGGTGGAGAAGCTGCCCGCAGTGCCTGCACTGTGTGTAATTAACGCAGCTGAAGCTGCTCCTGTCTCTCCCGAACACCCTCCACAGCTGCTGTACTGCTCTGTGGGAGACGCCATGCTCCTGGGTGTACAGGGATGCCAAATGGCTGCTCAGCAGCTGTCGTGGGCGTACAGCTTCCTTTCTGAGTCCAATGGGCTGCATTTAATGAGGTTTGCTACTAGCTCTGTCAATTAGCAAAAGCACAACAGGCCTTTCATATCTGGTATTGGTTTAAAGTCTGTAGTCAGGTCATCACTATAGCCTGGTGACCTCCCTAAGTCAGCGATTGTCCCTCCTGAATCTATGAGGACAAGGTATACTACCTACACCCAGTGCTAGTAACTACATTTTACAGCACCTCTGATAAGCATGGTAAAAAATCATGTAGTCCCTTTGTCCCCTCCTCCCCATGGCAGGCCTAACAGCTGGTGAAGGTCCCGTCTCTGACAAAAAGCCATAGTAGAAAGAGGCTAGGGGAAGGGGTGGTCCTTAATAGCTGCCCCTACGTCAGGTGTGGAAGGCCAGTAGCAGCAGGAGTAAGCCAGACCTCAAGGTGCCCCCATCTCACCCAGGTCCTGCCCCACAGCAGCTGCCTTGGCACTGAAGCCCCAGCACTATGCCTGGCTGCTGCAGAACTTCATTTATTTCAGTTTTAGGTTGTTAGCTTTCTGTCTTCATCTGAACACAGCAACCGGAGCGTGAAATGCTCACTTTCACATTCAGCACAGAGCTCAGCCCATGCTTTATAGCCCTTTTCCTTCCCTCCACAGCCACGTCTTGGCACAAAAACCAGAAACCAGAGCCGGCACAGGGTTTAAACCCAAAGACAGGAGCCAGAGGTTGCCCTTATTGCAGCAACCTCCTTTCCCTCTTTTCTCCTCCCCGAGGATTTTGCTTCTCACACTGCACATCCAGCCCTCCTGGCAGCTCCCAGGAGCATTCAGTGGCCCTGCGGTGACAGCCTTGGACTCTTAGGGGCACAGTTGCACTACGTATAAACAATAAAACTCCTAGATGCTAATAATCATGTTAATAGCAAAATGTTCTGTGAGGAAACGTCTTAGGAAGCTACTGGAATATGCTGATGGTGGTCCTTCTATAATCAGTTTCTTGACAGTTGGACAAAATAGGAACCAACCTATTTTTGAAATCTTTGCTCCTTTTTTAATTATTATTATTTTCTTCTCGAGTGATCTTTGTCCTACTCAGATCGTCCTATTGCTGGGAAATAGTCATGAGGCCAGACTTCAGGCTTTCCTTTCAAACTACACTCACCAGCCACCAGAACTCCATCAGTGTCCAGTAGCGATGAGCCTCTGCCTTAAAAATGATTATTTAACAAAGATACTAAACAAATGGGATCTCTCTCTTTAAACGTTTGACCCTGAGACAGATGAGGAGGGGAGGGAGGGAGAGAGGGAGGGAGAAGGAGAGAGAAGATGGTAATCGCTTTAGATAACAACCTGACTCATGCTAATAGCAGCCTAATTGCTATCCAAGTGGTTTTAGCAGGAAATAGGCACACCTAGAGAGGCACTCGTGCAGAAGAAGATTAGTTTTAAATGGAGGAAGGACAGAGATATAAATGAACTTTCAGCTGAGCGTAGTGGAAAGTAAGAAATATTTGTTTGTTTATGCAAAAGTCACATCCAAGAGTTACTCAGTATTGCTTCAGGGACTGGGATGGTATGTAATTCATATGAGAAACAGATACACAGTAGGGTTCAAAGTGAAACAAGGAATTATACTTAGGCAGGGGAAATAAAATAGCCATATTTTGGGAGGAAGTGGTTGAATGCTCTTTTTCCAGCATAAATCAGCTTCTACAAAGATTATGACCCTTATATGAATAAAATTCATAAATGTCAGTCCAATAATACAAAGTAATACCTTTATGTGAGAGTAGGTGTGATTATACTAAGTGATTTGCCTGGGAGAAAGCTCTGTACAAATGGAGTGATTTGTCATTGATTGAATAATCCAATGTAAGCATCCAGCATGCCCTCTGATTGCAGCAGCCGTGCTGTCTTACACTAAAGAGCTGTCTTTTCTGCACAGCTGCATAGTGAGTTTCTGTAATAGCTCTTTCCTCTGAAAGCCCAGCCCCAAATCCTCATTGCAGCACTCTGACACAGTAGCTATGGCGTCAACACTGTAAGCGAAACCACATTTCTACATCAGTCTGTAGGCAAGCCGCTTAGCCCCTGTTCCCCAGGTGCTGTTACTATTTCCTAAATCTCTTCTCAGAATGGAGGCTGTGGCCAGAGGATGTTTCCTGTAGCTCTCAGTCACAGATCTGCCAGTTAGGAGGAGAACCAAGATCTGGACTTCCAAGTCACAGATGATAAAAAGCTCTTTTGTTCACACAGTGCACGCTTTATGTAGTGGGTAGAGTTGAGTGCGAAAATGGAGTATGTTCTCTGATGAAGGTGCCAGATCTTTCAGCAAGGGAATTTATGTACGTATTTGACTCTGGAAGTTGCTCTCTTTTTGTTTTGTGCTACTACACGACTACAGTCAAGTGAATGTCAATAGGAATAAACAAAAAAAAAAAACATTTTGAGGAAATTGATCATTCATTTGTAGGACATAAAAAATGACTGCTTGCTTTTGCTGTCTTCTGCAAGCCATTTTCATAGATTCTTGTTTATCTTTTTATTCTGGGATAAATTAAAAAAATTGAGAGATCTATTGATAATGGATTTTGCATGCAGAACACGACTGTACATTTACTTGAATGTTACTGTCTCTTTAGAATAGTATTTTTGCTATTTGTAAATTGAATTTGATAAAAGTCTAGAAACATTAGAAGCCAGAAATTAGCAATCTTGAGTTGTTGAATAATAGTATTGGGGTAGGCTGCTATGGCAACAGAAGTACAGCCTCTGAATTCACACAGGAAAGATTCGTATAGCAACTGTTTTTTGGATACCCCTTCAATGAACAAGCAGGAAAATATACTGACTTATCCAGTAGTCTCTGGGAAGAGAGCAGCAATAAAATAAACTGACATGTTTACTACTTTGCATTTGTTTTTGAAATACACATAAATGCATGCCTTACATTTGTAAAACAAAACAAAAGAGGAACACAAAGGCCAAAACAACAGTGTTGAATCACTGGCATGAATCACTGGCATGAAAACATTTGATGAATATTTATTATAAATTAGTATTTACATTATATTTAAACTTAGAAACTCAGCCAATGATGGATTGTCATTGTCAATGTGTTATATATCATACAGACTCAAAGCAGGTAACCATCCTTGCCCTTGAGGCAGCTAATTATTTTTTTCTTCTTCTTTTTTAAGACTTGTGAGATTTTACGGAAGACCTTTCTATTAGATATATGTCAAGTTCAAATGACCTTGGCCTATTACACAGAGCAACACTCATAACAAAAGGAGGGGTTGGTCATGCTGCTGAGTGGTCTGTTTCTTCTTTCCTTTAGTGGCCAAAAGAATTGGTCACGTTAATTACCCGGGCTTTGGCTTAGCCCTTATTTTTCAATTTGAAATTCTCTTAAAAATAAGGGGAAGAGAAAGAAGCATTCACCTTATTATCACCACTATCCCTACATGACCACTCCACAGCCACAGGTCTGTAAGTCGCTGACAAACACGGTGTCTGTCTGTCATCACAAGTCACTGGCGTCCGTCGTAGAAGTTCAGCTCGGCACAAAATATACAGCTATTCACGCACACTACCGCTGATGAAGTCTGTCTGGAAACAGAGTTTTGCTTTGCAAAAAGGGATGGTAACTTTTGAATAGGAAAACACCAATGGATTAATTAGAGCTAATATAGAAGAACCTGTAAAGTGTCTACTACTTGGTATCTTTAAGAACAGAATAAAAAAAAAAAACATCTGACAGAGGTGTTGTAAGTAAAGCAGTTTGGGTCAGGGAGATGAACCAGATGGCATCCTGAATTCTCTGTTTCTGTGGCTCTGCGATCCCTGCGCTTTCAGGGGTGTGAGCCTTAGCTTCACAAAGACCCTCAGGTAGGATGGCATGTTCCAGGGGAGGAAAGTTGAAATGAGATGTCAAGGGGGAAGAAAGAGAGCATCTGGAAGAGTGTCATATGCTCTTAGTCATTTTTCTACCAATTTTTTTTTTAATGTCCATGACTCACTCAGTGAAATAAGCCTTTGGGAAAAAACGTTTTTAAAAAAATGTAATTCATCTGGCGCACAATAGGGGGACATCTGTGCAGTACAGATATTTTTACTTAATATGTGCTGGAAAATGTAACTGGTAAACAGTAAGTAAATTTTAACGAAGCAGAAAGATGTCTGAAGAGATAAAAAAATAAAAAATAAAAAATAAAAAATAAAAAATAAAAAATAAAAAATAAAAAATAAAAAATAAAAAATAAAAAATAAAAAATAAAAAATAATAAAAAATAAAAAATGAGTTTGCAGAACCTAAAAGCTGTCTAACTGTAGAAATTCAAATACTACACATTAGTGTTGCTGTACTGGGAAATATGCAGACTGGGTGTGCTAATTTCAGAGGATATTTGTTCACTGGCTATTTGTAGGAAGCGGCTGATGACAATGTCTTTGGCCTTGGTGGTCTCCATATTCCTCTCTCGTGATATCTGCATGCTGATTTGGTCTACGTTAGTCATGATGAGCTCCGAGGCCAGGATCTGAGTGGGGGATGCCCTGTTTGCTGTGCTATCCATGATGTACTGCTTGTACAGCTCCACCAGCTTCTGCTCGAGGTAGTCATTGAGGGCCGAGTCAGAGAGAGGCTGCTGGTGTGGCATTAAGCTCGCCAGCCGCCAGCACGACGAGAAGCCTTGGACTGGCCTGCGGATGGTCTCGCTGGGGGGGACCCTCATGGACTCCATCGGCGGCGGAATCTCTGAGGACTCCAGGAAGGGGCCAATGCCACTGTCGCAGGTAAAATCTGACGCCACTGAGCTAATAGGCACCACGTAGTCCCCAGCTATATGCAAGTCATTGTAGTTCTTGCAGATGCTTTTGCAGGAGGATGGAACCAGGTAGGTGTCTTTTCTTGCCAGCCCCTCGCAGATGTCCATAGCTGGAGATGTCTGTCCTTCGGGTGCTGGGTGCTGCGTGGGCTGCAGGAGATTATCCTTCTGCCTTCTGCTGTGTTTGCTGCCTTTAGAGTGGACTGAGGAAAAACATTTGCCAGCAGATCTGCATCTCTGAAGGAAGCTTTTTCCTTGTGCTTCATCCCTGGAAGAATAATTAATGGACCTCATTTCATACACCACTTCCTCAGCTGCCACGTTGGTGCAGAGCTCAGAGCTCAGGTCTTCACAAAGGTAGGCAATTCTATGAAGGTAACCTTCCGACAGCATCCTTCGAGAAAGGAAAGGAACCACCAGCAGACAGAAAAATGACAAGAAGAAACCATTAGTTCGTTACCAAGTCAGTGAGTGATGATTATACTCACACCTCTGTTACAAACTGCTGAGATATATTTCTGATTTGGACATTAACGCATGTCTCTGTCTTTCTGGGGGACTTGAGTCAATAAGTGAAGTGATCAGATTGTCTCCCTGTTGTGCTGTTAACTCAATTGCATCAAAGTATATTCTGTGTAACACAGCATATGGTATGTATGATACATCCAAAGACAAGTGAATTGGGAAGAGAGGAACAAGAAGTGGTTTGCTGTGGTAATAAGTGTTATAATAGCTTGCATTTAAATATTTATATTTTTGCCCTTTATTTCAGCTAAAAAGCCAAGGTTCCCCCCCCCCCCTTCCCTCTCTAAAGGAACTTTTATTGTATGTGGTTTGTCATGTTGACTTGAGATTCATATCAAGAGCATAACCCTTTATTATCCAGACTGATCAATGTCTGTAGGTGGGGGTCCTTTTTCACTAAGTCTCAGATCATTAAATTAGCACTTCACACTTCCATATGCTAAGCTGGATGGAATTGTCTCTAGTTTTTAGACATTAAAATGTCAGTGACACAAGCAAGGCTTTTTGGAGACATGACTCATGAGACTTGTTTTAGACACCCGAATTGAAATTAGATGAATTGTGCCCTACATGTGCTTACCACTCTCCAGCTACTATAAAAGGATCTTCTTAAACTGACTGCCCTAGATGCAGTGTGCTTTTGAAAAGACACATTTCAGTGCAATGCATAGGCAGATGTGCATTACAGAAGTACTCCAGCTCCTTCACTGTTGTATTAGCCATGAGTATCACCAGCTCTGAAAACAGTTTTCATTGCGTTACTACAAAGGCACAACCAGGTTCCAGAAGTCACTAACCCTATACAGTCACTGAGCTGGTGTCTCATTCTCAAAAGCTGTGTAGCCGTGTTAGCAGTAAAAGACAGGGCTCACTAGCAAGGACAGAAATGTGTCTGCTCCTCAGCAAATGTTCTGCCCACACTTTAGCAGTTCCACTGCCATGTAATTGTTCATAACTCAACCTTTGTGCCTTTCATTTAAACAGATGTCGAGGAGGTGATTCGTGGGAAAGATGTCCTAATGAAATCGTGTGGTCCAGGAGTGAGAAAGTAAATCTTAAATAGATATATTTTTCTTTGTTTAGGACAAAATATCTTGTGTGATAGAGGAGCAAATAAATTCTTTGTTTAAACAGTGGGTACTTCTTTCACTTACTATTTAATCTGATTACATCATTTTAATCCTTACAGATATTGTCTGTGTAGATTTAAGCATATATCCCAATTAGTTGTCAAAGCACCTGCTGTAAAGGAGCACTGGAACATATTTCCACAAAGTGTGAATAGTGGAGAGGTGGGATCTCTGCAGCACATGCAGTACTACATCATTGCTGCTGATGACTGTTCAACTAATATTTTACAAGAGTGAAAAGACTTTCATTTCTGAGTCAGGTATCTCTTGTGTTGCAGTTGCTAGTGCAAAATGCTGCAGTAGTATTAAATGTTGGCTAAATCCTGTCTAACTGTGGATATGGACTTGAGGCATATGTTGGCAAGAAGATAGTGTGAGAAAAGACTTTCCTCAGGGGGAAAATAAATCACTTCCACACTATGAAGATGGCTGCTGAAGGAAAAAAATAATCTTCCTTCAGAAGGAAATATTCATGAAAATTAAATATATCCAAACACTTGCTTTGGTGACTCTGAATCCCTTCTGCTGCTTCAAGTTGTGTAAGATTTCCCACAGGCAGGTAACATTTAATGAAATATAGTCCATTTTACTCCATCTCCATGAGAGGCAAATATATATATATATATATATATTTGGAGCTTGCCAATCTTTGCAGTAAGTTGCTGTTGTCTTGTGTTAGGTTTTAGCTGTAATTAAGGTACCACCACAGAAATCTCACCCAAATGCCTGAGGTGCTCTTGTTGTAAACCTCCCCTTCTCCTCCCCTTTTCCTTCTTTCCCCTCCTTGTGCAGTGCAAAGGCTGTTCCCTTCCCCTCTTGCCCTTACCCAGAGGGCTTTTGTGTCAAGTTGCCACCAGCTTAGGGTAGCAGGAACTGTTAGACACTTATTCCTACATTTACTTTTAATGTTGATTCTGAGAAACAAGTGAAAATATAACATCTGGCCTATTCGCTTCTTAACCAACATGCGCAAAGCCATGTGTGTTCAGGTAGCATGTGACACTTCTGTCTTTCCTACTACCCAGATGCATCTTGTTTCTGTCATAAGGTGATACATTAGGGAAATGAAACTGCTGGTTTCATTTCTTTGTGCTGCATTCTGCAGTACCCATTTTCAGAGTTTTAGAGCACAGGGTCTGAGACTGAAGTGGAAACAAAAGAACAGGCAAATTCAAAAAGATTGGGCTCCCGTCATGCTCACGAATTACATGTTTTGTTGAACGAGTTACAAGTTTACCCTCTGAAGGTTGCAAAAGCTGTGGCACTAATCTGATGATATTCACAGCTCTGCAAGGAAATCTAATTAAAACTCTGATGGGTGTTGTCAAGAGCCAGAATGCAGAAGTGAGCTACATATATCTCTGGTCCTAATACTTATACCCATATCACATTGTTATTCCATCACGACTGATGGCTGGCCACACAGGTGGGTCATGCTTAATTCTTGTATTTTTCACCAGACAAGGATGACAGTTTTCATTAATTCTGCTTTCTTTTGTCCCTTCTCTTAGTCCCCCTCCTGTGCCACACACACACCTATACACCAAGATTGCAAATGCATGGGGATTGTATCTAATGCCTTTCAATATCTGGGGTTTCACGCTCCTTAAGTTCACCTTTCACTTTCCTCTTCCTGAATATAATTGCTCTATTTTTGTTGTAGAAGGAAGAACAGTCTGGTCTACAATATTGATCTGGTGCATTTTGCACACAAAGTGAACAAACCAATATTTCCTTGCACAGCTACTGTCTTGGCAAGGGGAGCTGGCTACATCCTATCTAAGCACAGATCACAGTGGAGACAGAGGGAGCAGGCTGTCTGCTTTACAGTCTTTTCTATCTTACGTAGTCTTTATTACTCTCAGAAGATCTTAAAAACTCATAGGCCTTCCCTGGGGTTTTTGTTCAGTTTTTCAGAAGAAGAAAAGCCTAAAGGCAGGATGAATGTTTAAAGCCATGTGGAGAATCCAGTGCTATTGCTACTATTTTCTGAGTGGTGGCAAATTTGCTGGAATATAATGCTTGGAGATGGCACCAATGTTTGCATAAAGACCTCATATTATAGTCTGGGAGCAAGCAAATAGAATGGGGGTTCTTGGCTTAGGGTAAGCAAAAAGCTTAAGGAACACATGAGAAGTGTGCACAAAGTGGTATGATAAATTGTGTCCCGTAAAAAACCTGAGCAAGATCAAAAGTTGCTAGGGAGAATGGAAAGAACGTGGTGCCAGCTGGGATCACTGCTCTGTGGGGAAAGGGATATTATTTTGCATTGCAAAAGGAGGGGACAGAAAGCTCAGAGAATAGAAAGGCCTGTTTTGAAATGGAATATATCTGGCTTTCAGTTCTCTGAGTGAGGCTCTGAATGGCACTGAAGTTGTGCTCTTGGTGGTTTCAGTTCAAGTTATAGCACCGGGTATAGCTATAGGTATAGCTTAATTAAGCTATAGATACAGCCTATGTTCTAGCTGACAGTAGGTCAGGACTGCAATTAAAGTCTCCCTATTTCAAGGGAACCCAGACCTTGTGGATTCATCTTTGGTATGTTTTTTCCTAGTATTAACAGTCACTTTTATAGTCTGTGGAGAAACAGACCCTTCGCTGAGGTTTGAGATCTCCCTCAAACTGCAGGGCATGCATGTGAGAGTTCCCCCGGCAGGCAGGGTAGGCTGGAGCAGCAAGCCCGCATATGCTGTGGGATCCACATCTCACCTTCCACCAGGGCTGGGATGAAACAGCTCCTGAGAAGCCTCAGTGCAGCCAGCATGGGGAAATCAGGACAGTGAAGAAGGAAGTGAAATGAGCTGTGCGTATGGATGAGTATATAGCCCTTCCTTAATGCATGAAACCCATGGGTTTTGGTGTCTGAACCCCATTTGTTAAGGGCTATCTCCAGTGCCCAGAGCTGGCTTAGGTAAAGGTAATGGAGGCTGCTGCTTGAGGTGGGAGTTGGCCCACTTTGCCCAAGGCAGAAGAGAAGAGGACCAGCTAAGCGGTGCTTCTGCACAAGCGTCCAAATGTGATCTGCTGTGTTTGTCACTTCCCCTACTGTTGCTCTGGAAGACCTGAGACCCATGGGACTGTGCCATGAGGCTCTTCCAGCAGCAGCAGCAGCAGCAGTCCTGAGCCAAGCACCTTTTACCCCCCCCGCCCCCCCAACTCTCTTAGCTCAGATCTTTTTGTCTTCCTTCAGAAGAAAATCGAAGCCCAGCTCATCTTTATTCACATGTCCACAGTTCAGGAGTTGCAGGAAAGCTAGGAGTCCCACAAGGATGTATGGGCTGCTTTGTGGGGAACAGATAGAGAAGGTTGAAGAGGATGAAAAGCCCGTATTTCAAGAGCATGAAGGAATCACATTGTCCAAGGAAGCAACAGAGAGATCTCCTCAGAAAATGCATTATGCTTTATATGTTTATTGTAATGTGAAATGTTCTTGTTTGACAAATGTCTACACAGTCATGCTAAATGGATGGCAATGAACTCCAAGAGCACCTGGCTTCCTTCACTTTGAAAAATACATTCTTAATGTATGTTTGAGTGCTGTTGTATCTTTAAGTGGAGTTTTGGGGGGACAGAATTCCATAAAAATAAAACAAAAAGTGTATGTGGGTAAATAGAGCTTCTCGAGCTCTTAAATCATTTCCCAACCAATCTGTTTTATTAGTTCCTTGAAGCTTTTTACAAAGCCAGCCTGATTTATTGCTTTCCACATTTTCCTTAATCATCTGTACCCATACAAACTTGTTTTAGGACACCATCAATCTGATTCGATAGCATTTTACATCTAACATGCAAAGCTGTAAGCAGCAATATGAAAAGTAAGGCAGGAAGGGATCAAGCTCCGCATTCATTAGGATGACTTGACTACATAATATTTCTAGACTGTGCTTTTCCCCGGGGTGGAAATAATTTCCTGTTTCTGCATTTCTGTGTTTATTTTAATTAGTTGTCAGTTGTTGTTATGACTGAACTATTTGCACGGAAATATTTTGTATCTAAGCAGCTGAAATAAAAGGGAAATAAATTCATGTACACGTGGTATAGAATACACTTTCTAGAAGTGAAAAGAATAAATGGTAAAGCAAGAAAGACAGAAAAAGCTGAAGGGGTTTCCCAGGAGGAGTGAGGGAAACGTTGCACTAACAAACCTTCAAACATTGGTCACATCTGCTAAAGGGTATAAAAAAGGAGGGGAGGGTGTACACCCATGTCATACTGTGAATTTGCACCGAACCAGGAAATTGGCTGTGAATCAGGAAAACGCAATGACAAAATTTCTTTGTTTATATTTTTTAACATCATCTTTCCGTTTTTCAAAATAAAAAAGTCTCAACATGTTTTCTATTAATATTTTTAACATTATGCCCATTTGTGTCTATTACAGTGCCTATTTTTATTTCTAATCCAAAAATAGAGTACAACACTTCTAAGATGATTTGAACAGTATACTACCATGCAAAAATCAATAAAAAATACCATAATGATTATAAAAACAATACACGTGGTAAGACTCCCTGTAAAAGTATTCTGAATAACATTAGTTTAGTATGATTTTATGACAGTCTCCAGAAGGATCAGAGGATCAATCAAAAATTTTTTACATTCACAATCACAGTCAATTGTGGTTCTGAAGACAGCACTTTTGAAATGCTCTTATCGCTTCTTAAGGCAGAAATTGCATGTGGACGGTGGCTGGGACTCTGCAAACGTGTGCAGGCATTCAGAACAGTCAGAAAAAGCACATCTTCATTTCACCAGCTACCAGCTGCAATCCCATGCAAACAGAACCAAGCTGCTTTGGTAAGCAAGAGCAACATTTTCACACTTTTATATAGCGCATAGTATATTTTAGTTCTTACCTCCAAAGATACAGCAGCTGACCAGGTACACAAACTGGTTGTCTTACAATCTGTTTAAAGCTTCCTGTGCGCCTGTCCTACCCCAAAATGCAGCGTTCTGTTTTTATTTCCTTTTCAAATACACTTCTAAGATGACATATGCTTTATTTCCAATCCTCTACAGTGCAGAAGTATAGAAAGAAAGTCCCTTAGGAGTTGAGGGGGTTTTATAACTGACTGAACCACAACATGCTAGCCTTGCTTCCTCTTTTATGTCTAAATGAAACTTCATTGTGAAACAGTGTATTGTTAAAATAACTGGTTACAACACACTCAGTCCATGCAGCCAGACTTCTCTTTATTAACCGTTTAAAACAAACAAAACCAAAAATTGTTCACCTTAATGAATTGAACATCTAAAACAATCTTAGATAAAGTGCTCGTCTTTTTGTGATTTATGGTTTATTATATTTCAACCATTACCTATCATTTTCTTTTTAATTGACACAGCAAGGCATCTAGACCTGTCAAGATTGTGGCGTTGCCAAATATACATGAAGAGTGAGATGCCAAAGCAGAAATGCACTTCACTTCAGGACTACTTTGTTGTCTGCAGAGCTTCTTAAATCTCAGCTTCCTCCCAAACAGCACAGGTTAGCTGGTTTATCAGGTTTTGTTTTCGCTGCAAAACTTGTGAGGAAGGTTCGACACAAGGTGCACTCAGCTTGTCTTCGCAGGGGCAGTACGTTAAAATACTCTGGGCAATGGGGAGTTCACCCTCCAAGCTTGAGGTGCATGGACAATGACTATGGCTTTGAGATTGGTATGGGACATACCTTAAGGGACAAAGGACGTGCACAGTTTCAGGGATGTAACAGCAAGTCCAATGCATCAAGAGTACTGTATCCACATCCTCTAAAGAGAAAAGTGCTTCAGGTAAGCTGCACTGTTCCTTCTTTCCTTCTTACCACAATCCTTCTACTCCAAAGAGCACTCCCAAGAAGATGCACTATGTGCATCTATCTCATCTTTTTATTTGAGTTCAGGAGTGTGTTTTCAAAACAAATCTGCCGGGTGTATGCACTCGCTGTGCTCTGGTTTGCCTCACAGACCTGTCTCGAAGCACATGAAACAGGATTCCTCATGGGACCACAATAGAGGTAGTCCAAAATAACTTCATACCGTGGTTTCATGGTTTCAGCACCAGCTGTTTTGCTGTCCACATCTACTCTGGCTGTGATGCAGTACAGGCTGATGTAGGCAGAGCAGAAAAATGCTGTCAAGAGGCTCATCTATAAGATAGTGCTGGACAGTTTATCATGTCTTCATGAAGAAAACCTCATCCACTGATGCCATTGAATTAGTGTGTCTCAATATATTATAAATGATAAAGCTACACTGCTATAAACGTAAGAGAGAGGGCTGGATTTCCTTCTGTACAGCTACAGGCTGTACCACAGAGGTTCCATATAAATCTCTGCATAGCCTGGGACTGTTTTGTCAAGCAGCACAAAGGCAGCTGCCTGCCAGCTGTACGTGAAATGTCTTTACTAGAAATTGTAACTGGGGAGCCTTTGAGAGGACCCATATTCTGCAGCTTTTTCTTAAAATTAGTAGTAGGAATAAATGCGGAAAATAAATCAATTTTCTTGTGCATATATTCAAGCAGGTATATACGCAGTAAGCTCCATCAGGTTATCAAGCAGTTTTAGCTCTACCCTTGTTTGGTAGGTCTATGCCATTAACTAGGAATTTTGGAATTTAAAAAGGTTTAGGACAACACCTTAATATTATCACCTAGTGTATAATTACTTTGTGCAATATGACAAAGGGAATATTTTAAAACAGTCTTTGGAAGGGAAGTGAGTATGGGAAAGAGATAAGCACATTATTCAGTACTTTGTCATAAAAAATGATGACGAATGATTCCTGCTCCTTGCTGTAGCAAAGCCGGTTGTATTTCCCTCCACAGCATGGAGAGGTCTGGCTGTGCTGGGTGCCCGGAGCCTTGCTGCCAGGAGCCCCCCAGCAAGGTGGGGCAGCACCTTGGGCATGCCTTGTGAGGTCACATTAGGCACCCAGCATTTGTTGTTACATGCTTAAAAATAAAATAGCTATTTCACCATGCGAATGACTACTGGATCTTTTAGTTATCTACAGAGGCAAGGACCATGACCTTCCTGATTTCTTGTTGTATTGTGACTTGCTTTTTGTACTTCAGTGACAAGTGAACTATTTGTTGACTTGCATGCTCTTTCTAGTCAATAAAAAATCTACAGGTTCAAACTCTGTGCAAGTCAAAAAGAAAAACAAGGCCTTTTATCTAAGAAAATTAGAAGCAAGACCATTGCACCCTGTGATAAAATCTTCAATGGGAGTTTGCTTTGAGAAAGGGTAGCGATGTTGGACTGGGTATATTGAAGCTGTTATACTGTCTGTTCCCAGCATTAGCCTTGCTAGGAATGCACAGCCAGCTGATGGAGTCTTTTCAGTGCATGCTCTTTCTCCTCTCATACTTTACGTGAACTACGTGATTGCTGTTTTCACACTTCCAAAATCTTTCTCAACTTGTCTTCATTCATAATCTTATTTTTATCTTAGTTGTCAAACTGCTCTACCTATGTGTTTTTTACAAAGACCATAAATAATGCTGCACCGGTGCATTCCAGATGATAAAGTACGTTATTGCACAGGTGATCCCACTGACAGCAGAGAGTGTGATGTGTTTTCTGTGCACAACTATGTATGGGCACATAATCGTATAAACACTGTTATTTAATCTGGAGTGTATGAAGCACAGTGCTTGTAAAACACCAAAAAAAGTATTGTGTAGGGCTGATCGGCCTCTTTCCATTGCCAAGGTCTGGGGAAAAAAAAAAAAAAAAAAGTTTTTTTTTCTTCTTTTTCTTTTTTTTATTAATAGTATGATAATTTATATATTTTTTTAAATAAAAAATAATCTAATTGTCGTCTGCTTTTTTACACCTCTCTAGCATTAGATAACAGTGAGGCTAAAAGGGGATCCACAATGTATAGATACACAGATATATATGTACTGAAGTATTGGTGTACACAGTAAATACCGTGAAACACATCACAGCTTTTCAGTCAGCAGCAGAGAGCAGCTTGAAACTGCGCTGTGCTGGGCAGAGTGCAAACTGCACCTTCTTTCAGCAATGTACCTTATTCCTGCCCAACTCAGCAGCCTGCTTGGCTAAATGGGTTATCAGCAGCTACAAACCCCTGCTTGCGTTTGTACCTTCCAGGTCTCTTTAGGAGTGTTCTGGGGTCATTTGTTAAGCGTTCCAGGGTACAAAGAGATCAGTTCTGCTCCTTTTGTAGAATTTGTGTTGTGGAAAGCCCAGCCCATTTTTTAGAAAGTCCAGTTTCAATGGAGAAACTTAGCAGTGCCTTTTGTTTGCCTGGATATTTCCCCAGTATGCATGATTCTTTTGTAAGTCCCTACACTTTCAAAATGTGCATATATAATGTGAAGGGTTGTTTGTTTCTCCCTGTCTTTAGTTTTGTTTAATGCTTTGCATACACTGAAAACTTTAAATGCTGGAAACTCATAAATATGTTCTGCAAGCAATGTGAAAAAATACCTTCATTATTATATTTTATTTGTAAATCTCAGTATGAGTAGCAAATGTACTTCAGGTGCTAAACAAATTAAGCAGCCATTCCAGATCACTGCATTTAGATGTAACTGCAGAATAAAAAGTGCTTGAGCCTGTATCTCAGCTCTGTAGTGCCAGATCATTTCCTACTGCAGGAATCCCAGCTTCTTTGAACACAGGGTGTTATAATGCAATTTTTGCTTCACAAGTCCAAAATGGCTACTCCTATCTGCTCACTTAATTAAGTTGCAGCTAATTGCATCCTATGTACCAGATAGAAAAGCATCATCATTAGATTCCTTTTAAGACTAACCAGTAGACCTGGGAGGAAATGCTTTTGCTGCTTGAAATGTAGTTCCACCTTTCATTTAAGAAGAATTTTTAAAATACAGTGTCTAGAGGGAGATTTCTGCAGCCAACAGCATGGTCCTAGGCAGAGGACAGCAGAGCCTGACATTATTTTATCAACGTGGCCAGAGCAGGGTGTAGCCTTCCGTTCCCTCCTCCCCTTGGCTTTCTCCCCCCAGGAACCTTTTTCTGATTTTTTCCTTTGGGTGAGCTTCCCTTCTCAGCAGGTCGCCAGATTTAACAGGCTTAAGCTTCAGCAACTCCCAGCTGTAAGAGGAGAAGCTTGTTTCACCTGTCTGTGCCTTGAGGACAAGGAAGGCTATTCATCTCTGCAGGACCATCTCACTACGACATCCATAGTTTTCTTCCTGGCTTTCTTCTGATCAGATTTCCACTCTGGTTAGACGGACTCTCTGGGATGAGCCAAGACTAGCTGTGTAATTCCAAGGTGGGAGCCAGTTAATTATATTACAAAACTTTTGTGTTATATCCAGAGGCAGTACAGACAGGCTGGAATACTGCCTACCTGTATGAAATCCTGCCACATGATACACACTCTAATTCTGATGCTTGTATTGAATCTTTGTTAAGAATAAATCACACCTCATGCTGCTGAATTACTTCTTGGTTTAGTGACAACTAGTTGCTAGTGCTGAGGCTCCAAGTTGTCAGGGAGAGAGCTTTTAACTAGAAAACCAGACCTTGCAACAGATTTTTGTTTATTCTTTTCATAGTTTTTTTTTTTAGGTTACATCAGTGTAACACAATGAAGTTGAAAACACTCAGGCTAATAAGGGATTTTTTGATAATCTATCAAAATACCACAAAAATCACAGAAACCCAAGAGGTATTGCGGTGGTCTGGTTATGTTAGTTGTATTGGCACATGTGTGCACTGTCCAAGCAGAGCCATCCAGTGGCAGCTGGCTGTATTTCATGTATCTTTATCTCAAGTACTGGCTTTTGCTTTAACTCTGATTATCTCACCCTTCACTTCTTATTCTTACATCTTTCCAGTAACCAAGAAAATGCACTTTTTCAACTATCTCAGACTCTCTAGTAGTAAAATTCAACTGAAAATTATGTCTAAGTTCAGGCACTGTCTTCAGGAGGTTTACAACAGAGATGATTGGGGAAATCTGGGAGCTGCGACAGAAAAAGCAGTGGACCCACTGAATACTTTTAAGAAGATAATAATAGAAAACACTCCTGCACTTTGGTCCATACAAACCAGATCCCAGAAAAGCATTGCCTGCGGTTTTGTTAGTCAGGCATTCCTGGGCACCTGTGCCATGAACAAACTAGAAAAGGAAAGGCAACAAATGTCATGAGCTGGAACAACCACAGGCAAACCACCGGCTCCATCTGCTAGCAAAGAAACTATGCCCGCTGCGGTTTGCTGCTGAAGAGGTACCCAAGGGCATGAGACCTGGCAGAGGGGGTGAGTGGAAGGAATGGCATCGTGGGCGAGGGTCTGAATAGCAGGAGGAAAGCTAAGGGCCACTGAGCTGATTTTTTGATGTTTGTTGCCAAGGAGCAGAAAAAAAAAAGAAATCGAGCAACGATATGGGCATAGAGAACCATAGAAGCTTTTTCAGTTGCAGGCTCAAACTGAGATTTTGCAAGGAAAGCTGAGAGCAAAAGGCTTTTCAGTTGCATAAATAAGAGGAAAGAAATGTAAGAAAAATGCATCCACTGTGGTTTCTGAAAACAACAAATATATTTGCTTTGAAGTGGAAGACAGCAAGTTACATTTTCAGGAAGACCGGGATAGAAACAATACAAAGATTTAGGAATAAGGTAGAACATTTTAAATTAATATATATATATATATATATATATATTTGAGTCACCAATGTGTACTCATAGCAAAGAAGGTCAGTAACACCCTATGCTGCACTAGGCAGAGCATTGCCAGCAGATTGAGAGCTGATCCTTGCCCTCTGCTCAGCCCTGGTGAGACACACCTGCAGTGCTGGGTCCAGGGTGGGGACGCTCAGTACAAGATCCCCAGTACTTGCTGGTGCAAGTTCAGTGCAGGGCCACAAAGATGATTGAGGGACTGGAGTATCTGACATAAGAGGAGCGGCAGCGAGAGCTGAGACTGCTCAGCCTGGAGAAGAGAAGGCTCAGGGGGATTTATTCATGTGCATAAATACCTGGCAGAGGGAGTAAAGACAGCAGAGCCAGACTCTTCTCAGTGTTACCCAATGACAGGACAAGAGGCATTGGGCACAAACTGAAATACAGGAAATTTCACATAAACAAAAGGCAGCATTGTGAAGGTGCTCCAACATGGGAATGGGTTGCCTGGAGAGGCCGTGGAGTCCCCATCCCTGGAGGTGTTCAACACCCAACGGGACACAGATCCACGCAGCCGAGTCTCACTGCAGAGCCCTGAGCAGAGCTTGGACCAGGTGATCTCCAGAGGCACCTTCCAGCCTCAGCTGGTCTGGGGTTATAAATAGGGAGGAGGTAGAAGATATGGTATTTGGTACAAAAGACAACAAATGCTTCTCTGGGACTATTTGCTGCTACTGCAGCAAAAAATACCAGTGATGTGTGAAAGTACATTGATATAATACACCACTACATGGGGCTGTAAGAACAGCAATATGATAGATAAAAGCTGGATATGAAACTAGACAAAGAGGTAACAGAACAATCACAAAGGAGACTAAAGGCAAAGGAAGATTTTTATGCTTAAAGCAACTTTGAATATTAGACAATTCAGGCAATAATGACCACATTGCTCTTGATTTCCTATGTATCCCTGAGTGAGACCTGTAAATATTGTATGGCTCATTTTCTCAACTCATAAAATCACTTAATAGCAAGCATTAGTTCACATGACGTTTTCAGGAAAAAAAAAAAAAGACAATCTTGTGGATTTGGTTACACTAAAGGGAAACAACCTCAAGTGATTTCAGCAATCACTAAGCAAAACTGAAAACTAAGTGAAAGCTAACCAAAGGAGGAGGCCACAGGCCAAGTAATTTCCATAGTCAAAGGAAATACTGGAACAAGTTTGGCTGCTGGCATCAAGAAACCAAAAAGAGAGTTTAGGAATTGGTAACGTTAAGGAGTTTAGCACAATGTGCAAGACACAATTGCTCTCTTTTTTGTTTGTTTATTTGTTTGTTTTAAGAAAAGGCAATTGTGAAGACACGAAAAGTAGGAATAGCACCCACAAAAATGAAAAGTTTAACTCCAAAGTCAGTATTAAAGAATATTTGTATTTATTGTCCTGGGCATTCTAGAAGTATTGAAAAATGTAGGCCTGTGGGTCAGGGGAAGTTGGTTATTTCCTTTTTTTTTTTTTTTTTAATAATTTGCTCTTTATCTTTTAATTTTTTTTTCTGCTAGGTAGTTGGCATCTTAATGACTTGGTAATGGTTTTCATTAAGAAAGAACTAGATGAATCACTGGAAATCAAAGGTGCTTCAATACCATCATAAAACTGAGCAGCCTCTCATGCAACGTCAGCCAATTCCATACACCCAGATGCCAGGTTAAGCAGCTCTTGGTACCAGAGTGCAATTGACATTCTGCTGTGGATTCACTGTCACAAATAAGAAATATTTCACAACACCTCAGACTCATCCAGGCACGATACGTGATGCAATGGCCGCAGCAGTTTACATCTAGCCTCGTGTCTGAACTTTGCACTTTGAGCCCACTGTTATTGTATGTGCAGGCAAAGCTCCCCCCTCCTCTGCCATAAAGCAGCAGGCTGCTCGCTTGCTGCTCACAGGCTCTGGAGGGCAGAGAAAAGCCGTCATGGTGCAGGCGTTGTTCTCCAGTAGACCTGCAGGCTCTGTAGTCAGGCTGCTAAGCCAACGGTGTAGGCTGGAGACATGGTCCTTGGTGATGGCCCTGAAGGGTTTACTTGCTTCTTGTTTGTTTGTTTGGTTTTTAACTGCAGTGTTTGAATCAGGTACATCACCCAAGGGAAAAGACTTGAGGGGTGGAGAGGCACATCTCCGTATCTCCACAGTCACATGCCAAAACTTCTCCACAGTCCCAGGTGAGTCCCCAGCAAGAAGCAGGAGCTGTCCTGAAAAGCAGAAGCTGCTTGGTCAGCTCTGGCTAAGGAGAGGGCTGAGAAGAAAAAGCCCCAGCTGTTCTGCTGCTTTCCTGCCAAGCAATAGGACCTCTGTGATGAGCTCAGTGGGTTTGACCAGCTCTTCACAGCAACAGAAGGGGACTTCCTATCTGGCATGCAGCTCTTAAAGCAGACCAGGAAAGAGTAAAAATTACCAGCACCCTGATTCACAATGCTGGAAGCTACAGATTGATCCAATCTGTACTGGTCGGATATGGTTGCCAAGAAAGAACAGGAGAGGAGAAGGGAGGAGAGGAGGGGAAAGGAAGAAAAGAAGAGGAACAGATAATCAAATTTCTCCCCTTCCCTGTTTTAAGTGGTGAACTGAACTCCTTAGGATTAGGAGGTAGTGAAATGTTTGTTGATGCAATCAGCACCTGACTGAAATGAGACACAGCAGGTGCATTTGTAATGAGGGGAGAGGAAACTTTGTCCTGTCCTCCAAAAAATGACTGCTATGAAGCCGTTTCACAATTCATAAGATCTTTTACCTGCAGGCTGGAAGAAATTGTTCTTTTAAATCAGGCCCACAACCCCAGAAGGTTATCAGGATTGCCTGCTGCAGATGGCACGGCTTGTGCTTAAAGACACACAGGGGAGAGAGGAATGGTTTGAGCCTCTTGAGATTTGCATTAGGGAGATAAGACAAATTTCACAAGATTTCCTGAGAAATAGGCACTCCACCCTTGAACTGCTTCCTTTGCAGAGCACATTCCAGTTACTCATTCTTTGCCTCCTGCGGTAAATAAACTGAGCATTACTCATAAAATTGTAGAATGAACTTTCCCATGACCAGGGAAATTGGTTATAAACAGTATCGTCTCTGAACCTGACTCGACAAAACAGAGGCAGGCTAACAAACACAGTATCCATCCACCAGCCTCTGTACCTGCAGAAGAACACAGCACATTCAGGAAAAATACCTTCTCATCTTTCTTCCACAGCAGCCTCTTCTTCGAGGAGCGGCTGCATATCAGATTTCTTTGTAAGGCTGACTGTTAAAGTTTATCTGATGAGGGTTGTTTGCACAGTTGAACAATAGCGTGGAGGTTGTTTCTTTCAGGAGATATTTTCCGTAAACTTGTATAAATCTTATCTTCAAATTTTATGGGACTACAATGGAAAACAACAGCAACAACAAAACTAAGGTTCCAAGATAAAAATATGTTCTCTGAGGTAATCCATTTCGAAGAAAAAATCTCTCCTTTATTTGACAAAATATATAATCCTGAACTGATTTTAAAGCACCTGAAATGTTCAGTGCTTAATTCTGTTATGTAATTCTTAAATCCTTCCTCTCCTGCCCAGCAGGCTGTCATGAAAAACATGCTTTGTTAGCTGGGATCACCTGTTTCACGTACACTGCCTCAGCTGTCAAAATGATGAAGAGTAAATCCTCCTGCTGAGGTGTAGAAGGAAAACATAACATTTCAGCCATGGAAGAGCTATTTGATTTATGTCAGGCTTCTAATTATTGTGATGTTTTAAAAAGAAAGAGGCAAAAAGCAAATAGAATCAGTCTTTCCAGAAGAGGTTATGGGAAAAAAAAAAATTATTTTGTTTGGATATTGTGCCCTCTGTGCTGTTAAGGAACAGCACAACTGAGTCTCTAGGGAGGGGGAAAAAAAATAAAAAAAGTTTTGTTTTTAATCTTAGAAAAAATACTCTCACTGATCTGGGATATCTTTTTTCCATCAACCAGATGTTATAGCAAAGGATGGATAATCACAAAGAAATCCAATAGAAGTACAAGAGAAATACAGAAGAAGTACAATAGAAAAATGTATCCAAGAATTCAAATCAGAAGTGAATGGTTTCAAAAGCTTTAATAATATTGCTACTTTGCTACTTTGCTTTGAATAAACATAATAATGTTTTAATTCTACTATTTGCAAAAATGGTTTGCACTAACTTGTGGCTTTCTGCTACCTAAATGATCTCATATACTGGCTGAGCAATTTTCCCCAATGTCTTCAAACTTTCTGCTCTTCTGTTGGTTCAGGCATCCCCATTAGCGCGAGTGGGAACTGCAGACATGCCACATTCGCTCACAGAATCTTCACCAGCACTCGATGTCCTCAGAGACTATTTTATACAAGTAATCAGCAATCTTTTCATTTAAATTTATAATATTTCTACCGCTATTCAAAACTGAAAACTTATGACAATGTGGGTTTTGTTTTTCACAGAGTTTATAACACTTACAAGTAAGAAGGGTCAAATCCTGATCTCCTCAGTTTATTCAGAACCTTCCTCCACCACACTTCCAAACCATGTAACTAAATATGTATGTGGACTAAGGAGATGACACAAGAAGAAGCATTTTCTAATCATATAGTGACTTTTTTTTCGATTTGAAAGTGCTCGGTGTTTTCAGAGCAGCACACTACAGATGAAGAGCTTGGTGAGACTCTAGCATGAAGAGGGTAATGTGCTGACCTTCAGAGTTCCCTCCCAACCTAAATTATTCTATGAAAATGAATGGTGTTAAATTCTTAAAAACCACTACGTTATTTGATATATATTGTGCTATTATTTTAATACAGTGTATGGAAATAGTATATTATTATACTAAATCTTATATATTTTTATATACAAATAATGTTATTTACTAAATTACATGTATTATATTATACATACTAAATAATTATAACTGCTTAGTATTATACCTACATACACTTATCATTAGTATTTATTACAATTATAATTGTTTAGTATTAGTACCATTTATTTTCAAAGTTCATGTCATGATTTCAAATATTGTTGTGAATTAATTGGAACTGTACTTTCCTACATTTCAGATGCCTCCGAGCATCTAATCTAATATTCTCTGTCCTTTTCTGTTTTAGCAGATTCACATGTCCCACTATTAATCATCTGAGAACTTTGTACAAAATGCACTGTGGCAGTAGGATTGCCTATTTACTTATTGCTTATCTTGTTTACCAAATTACAGCAAACAAAGATAGTAAGCAAAGATATCCCAGAAAAATGTATTTTGATGTTAAAACTTTAATCTGGTTTCTTAAGTAAGCAGCGATAAAACAACACACAGAAAGCAAAAGCACCCACACGAACACCAAGCACATTTTAGGTCATCCACAGGAGAAATGCCCGTCTCCTTTCCCTCTTAAATTAACTGCAAAATCTTCACCTGACTGTGGGGAGAGCAAGAATTTTCTGAAGTATTTCTGAAACATTCAGCTGTGGTGCACGCAGAGATGCTGTGCAGTCTCTTGGTCATTAACCAGAAAACTATTTTTGCATAGAACGGAAAGAAAACCACTATAAATATAGCATAGAAATGCAGCTGAGAAGTGTGTTGCCTTGGGCTGGTAGAAATGAAATAATATGGTAAAAATTAATGTATAAAAGAAGCTAAGGGTAGCAATTAAATTTCTTTGTATTATTATTATACCAAAAATACAGTCTCATACAGAACAAAGTCAGCTAAGAATAGGAGCATTATAATGTCATTAGAAATGTAACTTTTCTATTTCTGCAATAAGTAGATGAATTTTAATACTGCTACATTGATGTTCATCATCTGAATATCTAGTCTTATGATTATAACTATGCCCCTAATATCTTTTGGCTTAATACTCCGAATAAAGAGCACGTACATACAAATTGCTCTTTTATACTTACGAGAATTTTATTAAATTGCATAGAAGAATCAACTCAGCTTCTAGAAGTGAATGTGCTTATAGTAATTACTCACAAACAGGGGCAGATCAAAACCAAGCAGCTGGAGCAGTTTCCACCCTAGCTCTCAACTCTGCCCCTAAGGAGCTTCTGCTCATGCAGAAGAGTGCATGACCTGAGGGGAACTTCAGGTCATGGGAAGCACCCGTGCTTTGGAATCCAGGTCAGAAGGGAACTTGAGAAGTGAGCCCATGTGAACCTAATGAGGTTCAACATGGCCAAGTGCAAGGTGCGGCTCCTGGGTTGGAGCAATCCTAGACATGAGTACAGATTGGGAGAAGAACTCATTGAGAGCAGCCCCGCATTGGGGTTCTGGTGGACAAAAAGCTCGACACGAGCCAGCAGTGTGTGCTTGCAGCCCAGAAGGCCATCTGCATCCTGGGCTGCATCAACAGCAGTGGCCAGCAGGTCGAGGGAGGTGATTGTTCCCCTCTGCTCTGCCGTTGTGAGGCCCCACCTGGAGCGCTGCATCCAGGTCTGGGGCCACCAGCACAAGGATGTGGGGCTGTTAGAGTGGGTACAGAGGAAGGCCACAAAGGTGATCAGAGGGCTGGAGCACCTCTCCTTTGAAGACAGGCTGAGAGAGCTGGGGCTGTTCAACCTAAAGAAGAAAAGGCAACAGGGTGACCTCATTGCAACTTTTCAGTACTTAAAGGGGGCTGATAAAAATAGATGGGGAGCAGCTTTTTGCTCAATCAGATAACAACAGGACAAGGGGGAATGGTTTTAAACTAAAAGAGGATAGATTTAGATGAGGTATTAGGAGGAAATTCTTCACTCAGAAGGTGGTGAGGCACTGAACAGGTTGCCCAGAGCAGCTGTGGATGCCCCATCCCTGGAGGTGTTTAAGGCCAGGTTGGATGGGACCTTGGCCAACCTGATCTAGTGGGTGGTGTCCCTGTGATTGGCTGAGGGGTTGGAACTGGATGATCCTGAAGGCCCCTTCCAGCCTGAGCAATTCTATGGTTCTCTGGAACCAAAGCACTCTTCTGAAAATGTCCCAAGAGCATTACTGGAATTAGGCAGAAGTCAATAACAAGTAGCTGCAATATGAATATATAAATATATCCTTCTAGTAAACCACTGCTGGGTAGACGGAAATTGCAAAAGCTCCAGAACATGAGAGAATACCGCACATGACTACAGTGGGCCATAGTTTTCAGAAAGTTACCCTGGGAAACTTCAGCAGGAAACTATGTCTTGAGGTACATTCAAGAAAAACAGGAACTTGCTGTCGGAAAACCATCTAGCCAGTGTACAGGATTCACACAATCTGACCATGTATCGAACCACATAATAACCTACTGAGATAGCCCACACCTGATGGCACAGGTGGGGCCACCTTTATGTTGTGTATATAAACCTGTAACAAACACCTCTTGTTGCACAAGCACGCGTGGTTCAGAATCCAGTATGTAAACCTGACCGCGCTGGTTCCCTGCGATGCTTCATAAGTAAGTATTACCTTATTGTCACTGAAGGGAAATAAAATCTCCTAAATTTGCCTCTGGCCTGCTCTCTTGCCCTTTGAGCTTGGTTGCAATGCAGCTGGATCTTAGAGAATGGGAAGTTCACACAAGCACTACCCTGGCCTTCCTTGACTGCAGCCGGCTGGTTCCTCTGCTCAACCAGGACTGTGTGGTGTGCAGGTCATCTCTCAGACAAATTGATTTTCTTATTTCTGTTTGCTGTGCTTCTCCACCTTTACTTTAAGAAAGTACATTCTTTAGATTAGGTATCCTAAATAATGTTTAAGACATGTAGTCTCTGCAGATGTTCAGAAAGCACACAACAAATCATCAAAAATGTCAAATTCAGTCCTTGAAGAACAGTCAGCATATCCACTTCTTTCTCTTTGGGTAACTGGGCTTTTTGCCCTAATGATATCCTAATGATATCTACTGACTACAACTCTCTCTTGGTCTCTTTAGGATATTCTAATTTTTTTTTTTTAATTCTTCTTTTTTTTTTTTTACCTCACAACCTCAGTTCTTCACTCCACAAGAACACCTTTCTGTTGGTCAGCTTCATTGATAACTTCGATAACTTCATTGATAGCTTGGTAAACTCCATCCCGGTCTTTTCCTTGTAGTTTATTTTAGTTGATTCCAAATCTGAGAATTTTCTCTCTCGCTAGAATTTGTTTGTTTGTTTGTTTGTTTGTTTGTTTTCCATAAGCATAGCTTTGGTGCTCTACCTTGGCAATCTCAGAAGGAAATCTACACATCTTCCAAATTTAATTCAAATCCAATTCAATTCTTAAATAAACACAGCAGAACAGCTTTCAGGATATTCTAAAAGGTTGGTGTTCATTTTGGTGTCCACACTGGGGTGTATTTGCAAGCTGAGATAGCAAGTGAGGTTTTTTTCTGTCTCAATGCACAGAAACTTTTGTATTTTACACATCTGTCAGTATTTCTTTGAACGTAGGACACTCCAAAATAGAGAGCACAAGCTTCAGGAATAGCTGCTGGTGTGTGCCATCCTGTCAGTGTCAGACCTTGGCAAGAAAAGATCCACTACTCTGAATGAGTCCTTTTGGACCTCGGACCCTGGCATCATCAGTCAAACTAAGACATCCTCATCTGACATTGCCCAGGGAAGTGGTTGAGTCACCATCCCTGGAGGTCTTTAAAAGACGTTTAGATTTAGAGCTTAGTGATATGGTTTAGTGGAGTACTTAGTGTTAGGTCAGAGTTTGGACTGGGTGATCTTGGAGGTCTCTTCCAGCCTCGATGATTCTGTGATTCTGTGATTCTGTGTGACATCTCCTTCCAAATCTCCTTTTCCTGGAGATGTTTTCTTTGGTCATCCATTCAGGAGGTTCTAGGCTAGGCTTCAAAGCCTTCTGATAATAACAGTGAAGGCTTGAAGGAGAAGCAAAAGAAGAAAGAAGGGTCCAAGAGCTTGGCTTGGTTCAGCCCTCAGAACCATTTAGAGCTCTGCCAGCATCACTGATACCAAACTCCTGCCCCATTAGCTAGTACTGCTGCACAAGGGGTTGTGGAGCCTCTCCTGGACTTACAGCACGTACCCTCAGGTTTTCTGCAAGATTCGGTGTCCAAGAATCTTTTAGAATCACACTTGAAATTTTACATCTCTCAGTACAGCTTTTCAGGAAAATACTGTCACTGCTCCCTTCAGAAAGGAAAGGGTCAGGGTCAGGGTGACTTCTGAAATCAAGGCTAGGATTGTCAGGGGGTCTCCTATTCCTAGAACGCAAGCTCCATCAGAGCACAGATGCTTCTCACACAAGAAGTTCAGCCTCTTCAGTTCTGACAGTGGTGTTGATCAGTCCCGGACAGTGTGAAGCTCAGCCTTTCTCTGCATTTCTAAACAATGCTTTTCCGGGAAAGCGGCCTGTTTGTCTCCCATATCAATCAGAAAGGATTTCTCACCCTACGCACAGAGCCCATAGTCTTCCAGGTAGTTCACGACATAGATTCAGGGTTTTTTTCATAATCTCTCACAGAGGGTATTCCCGAATATTTCAGTACTGCTGGAGGAGTCAGAAACACTGAGCAAGGTTTATATGACAATATCCCTCACCCAATCTCTCTAGAAAGCCTTTACCTAAAAGTCTGGCTCTGCTGGGCTCTTCATACCTACTTCATGATCTGCAAAAGCAGTGGACTGGAAATATCAAGTCCTTGCTGGCATGACAGAGGTTTTGTTTAAACACGTACCTTCTTCTTTCATTTGGGGAAATAGCTAGAAAAATCAAAAATGCATAAAGAGATTAGAGCCATAAAAACAGAGGAAAAATGTAATCTGGCAGCTCATCTTAAATCTATGCGATTCAGTTACCATACCAAGCTTTGCTTCTAGCTCTTCATTACATTATTTTGAACTATCTGCTTAGGTTGAAGAGTAGAGGTTAGGCATCAGTTTAGCTATTAATCTAGCAGTAATTTCTACCTATTCCTCAGCTGTTGAAAATGGAAATGTTAAAAACTGAAGCAAAGGCACTTTTTATGCTCTTCTTCTGGTGAGAAATTCCTTGACGCTGTGAAATCTGAGGCTGGTATTTGCATTACTTCTGAGTCCTTGATGACCTGTGTATGGAAGTAATCACCCCAGTTATCAGCAGTTGTGTTTGCAAAGTAACAGTGTTCAGGCACTTAGAGAAGATCGCTAACAAGTCTGTTTTTCAGATGGGGTATCCCTTCACACACATGGCACGCTTCTGCATAAGAATGTAGTCATATTTACTAGCAGATAAGCTTGAACTATGTTTTCCCAGCCCTCCAGTCTCTAAAACAGAAGAATCACTGTACTCCCTGGGTCTCTGTGAGGTTCTCCCCTTTTGTATTTCAAAACCTTTAGATGTTCTCCAATATCATTTGTCCCATTGCTAACACACAGCCCTACAGAGGTTATTTTTAATTTGGCTATTTAAGGCAAAGCTGACATCAGTGACTGATTGTCTCAGAATGATCTCAGAACTGTCTCTTATCTTCACAGTCCATAGAATACCCCCCTCAGGTGTCTTTATTAAACTGCTTTAGACTCTGAAGCACTACATAATTGCTAAAGTCTTTGGAAATGGTTCAGGTAGTGGCAGCAGTCCTGAGGTCACTGTTTGCTTGAAGCACATTCTAGATACTGCTTGGAGACTTGTCACATGAAAACTGACATGCAGTACTTCTGAAGGAAAGAAAGAGGTTGTTTAACTGCAGCTTAGTGGGTTTTTTTTGAGATCTGTAATCCACTAGTGCACTTGCTTCATGTTCTCTTCTCTCTCTACTTCATATTCCAACTTGTTTCTTTGTCTAGATTATAGAGAGGGACTGAAAGTATGTAGCTGACTTGTACCTATGGACCTGTCATAAAGTTAAAGGGAGCAGAGCTAGAGGTACTCAACATGAGTGTTCATTGGACTAAACCTCAAAAAAAAAAAAAAAAAGCAGAACCACAGAATCACATGGGCTGGAGGGAGCCTCTGGAAGCTAGCCGGTCTGGCCCAACCCGTTCAAACTAGCACCAGAGCAGGGTTGCTCGGGCCCTGTCCAGTTGCATTCTGAGTATCCTGAATGATGATTTTACAACTTCTCTGCTCCAGTGTTTGACACTTCTCACTGTGAGGGAAAGAAAAAGAAAAAAATTGTTGCTTATTTATAGCACATCTGACCAGAACTTCACGTGTTCCTACTGGTGTGTGTTCCCCCTTGTCCTACCATCATGCACCTCTGAGAACAGATGGGATCCACCTCTTCTATACTCTCCCACCAGGCAGTAAAGGCAGCAGTAAGATGTCTCCTCAGCTTTCTCTTACAGCTGAGCAAACACAGGTTTCACAGCCTCTTCTCATACATTATCTACCAGTCCCCCAAAAACTCCAGCTACTAGTAGCTGGCCTCATTTTGCCTTTGGATATAATCAGGGCATGAAGAATCTCCAGAAGACCTCTACATAGCTGAGCTCTCCCATCAGTTTCATGACAGAGGTACACTGGTTTTGTGATATCTGATGTAGATATATGTAAAATTGAAGATAGCAATGTATCAAAGTTGTTCTCAGAAACAGATGATACAGTTTCTTGACAAAAGTATAGCTGTTCATATCTCCAGAATGTCCTGAGAGATAGCTGACATTCAATGTGATGATATGGAGGTTGAAGGTCCATGAGCAGTGGCATTGTAAGAGCTTGCTATTGCTGGTATTTCATCCTGTCCTTCATCTCCTCCACATCATCTCCTACTTATTCTTAACCTTTCCCATGCTCCTAGCTGTGGAAATTTCTGCTCTTGCACCAGCTCTGGCACTCATCACAGAAAGCGAGCCAATTCAGCTTCTTGGCAGAAAACAATCCACTTTTATTTTGTCTAGGTTTGTTCTCTGCCATGTTAATGAGCTCAGACAACTCAAGAAGGGATCCAACAAAAACCAGACCCATTTCACAAGCAGCAGAAACTGCACAGGCAGGAACTGGATGGCAGTAGTAAACACGCATTCTTTTAGTACCTATGTGCTGCTGGCTCAGCTTACCCTGTGGAATCGTGCCTCTGCTGGTTATTATTAGGTAATTCAGCCCTGCTCTCTCTGAGGTCAACAGGAATGCAGTTACTGATTCCTGAGAAATGTAGCGGATAAGGAATGCAGTGCCTTTTGACCTGAGGGAGAGCTGTCCTTTACCTCTGCTCTGCTAAGCATTTGCTGCGTGACCACTGGTTAGTAATGCAGCCGCTCTGAACCTTTCTCCATATCTGTAAAAAAAATGCTAGGAGCATGACACTGCTGCAGGAGGTTTCGTAGAGCCAATACACCAACAGCTTTTGAAGTTCACAGACAAAGAAATACGTGGATCCTGGGGCCTTCTAACTAACTTGGGTAAATGCCATGACCACCATAGAATAATCAGTATTAAATTCTTAATGCCCTTTCTCTGGATGTTGCTTGGCAATTCAGCATGAAATAACAAAACTGAAATTGCAACCAAAAGCGTGGGGTGTGCTTCCTTAAATACACTAAAATGGATTTTCCTTAATATAATTAAATATATTTCTACAAAAATAGCATATATTTGATTATATATTTCAATCAACACTATCATTCTGGACTGTATGATGCTTCTCACTTCAAATATTCCTTTTCTGTATGATGCTTCTCACTTCAAATATTCCTTTTCTATTTTTAGTTCTTCTGCATGATGCAAGAGCTCAGGTTAGTGCAGAATTAACAGAAATTCTTTAAATCCAGTGTAGTGATAGCTTCCAGGTTCTCATACAACTTCCTTCGATAATTCTTAATAGTTTCACTACAGCTGTCCTGGAATTTTTGATATCCACAGATGGAAACCAAACTCTAGAGTATGTAATGCTAAAATTTCAATTCTGAGCCTGGGTTTACATAGAAAAGTGACAAATATTAATATTTAGAGAAATACAACCTTTTTTTTCTTCTAATCCTATCATTATACATAGATATTTCTAAAAATAAGCTTAAATTGCTAATATCAAGTGCAAAAAAAAGATATATGTCAGAAGATGCGCTGTATGAATAGCAATTGCCTTGCCTTTGCTAATTTGAAAGTCAAATTGAAGAATAGGATGAGTCTATGTGAAGCAGTCTTCATATCATCCATTTATGGAGCACAAACTAGATTAATTCATTTGACAGGGAAAAATAGGATACAAAAAAAAGAAAGGATAAAAAAGAAAGCCAGCAAAATATAGCATCTAAGGAAACAAGTAGAAAACTATCTCAAATTTAATGCTTCTCCTCGATGCAGTGTCCATTCTCCCTCAGGAGTTAATTTTGCAGTAAGCAGCCATAATTTCTGTATGGAAGCTAGAAGACCAAGCACCTCAGAGTTAAGGATTTTGAGGCATGGAGTAGCTACTATACCAGTAATGAATATTTATATTTCTCTGAATTATTCATTTTAATTCCCAAGAATGTTTACTTTTATCTATATGAAAATTGTGGTTTTTTTTCTTTTTTCTGATTTTTCCGTTTTGAAAAACTACTTCTCAAAGTGGCATTCATTGTAAATTCAAGTATGAATTTACTTCATCCAGCTGTTGCTTTTGTCCACATGAGAGACAGTAACTGCAACAATGATTGCTCAGGGTCTGAAGAGTGAGAGAGTGATTCTAAATATAAAATGTCATTCAGGGAAAACTATTGTTTAATATCAGGTCAGAAGTAAAATGCATCCTGCAAGACATCTATTGCATCACAACAGTCATGGCTTCACAATCAAACTGTTCTTGCCAAATGGTGACAGAGCACTGTGGACACCTTCCAAAATAAGCCTAGGATAGAGAACAGAGTTGCTTGTTCTAATCAGCTTCCTCTATATCCGTGGAAAGGCTCCCTGTATACGAGTGCTGCAAACCACATACGTAAATGCGAGGGCACCGGCAACCAAGGTCATGATCTATTTGTGTTTGCTCCTTGGGGTGGCATGAGAGACTGAATGTATTCAAACGTGCAAGCATCTGCAATCTCACATGTATCATTCATGCTCCCAGTAGGCAAAAGGGTACATGCAACAGCGTAACTCATGATCCTGGCACGCTTCACACTTTATGTGTACACCTGCTGTAGGCCAATTCCAAATATTTCCCTTCAGCTCTTCCTACAGGAACACAAAGATCAGACATCAGTAAGGCACATGAGGATTCAGCCAGCCGAGCTCTCTGTCACTAACAGGCGAAATGGAAAGACATGTGGATGTCTGGCATCCACTCTTTAATTCACACAGTATCACATGCTTGGAGTAGCCTGACACGGTCACATTTTGTCCTCAACTTGAGGTCAATAAAGAAGAATCAGCCAGAAAGAGCAGAATGTAATTACCAACACCCCTCCATCATTCTGCTGATACTGAAAAAAAAAAAAAAAAAAGGTGGGTGGGGAGGGGAAGGCGTTATTAGCTATTGAAAACAGTTCTTTAGGAAACAAATTACTTGTCTTGGAAAAATGTATTGTAAATATTTATGTGCTTAATGAATGTGCATCAAATATGTTCGTTACCTGAAAATATCCAAAACCACCAGTGGGGTTATACATACTCAGAAGTGGAGAAACACAGATATTCATGCTCCTTCAGGCACACCGCTTCCATTACCAAGCTAATTCCTTTAACAATATCTGAGCTGCGTGCAGCCTCGCACCATCTCACCGCAGAGGTATGGCCGCAGCTCCACCCTTCCTTCCTCTGCAAACAGCTTCCTTGGAACAGTGCCCACTATCTGTACTGACAGGTCTGCAAAGAGCAACTTTCAACTATAAAGCAATAAATACCACAGGGAAAGAAAAATAAAAGTGTTCAAACACCAAATAAAAACATTGAAGGATAAAGAGTACGCTGCTCTATTGAATATTCATATTATACTATTCTGTTGAATGAGCTAGGAAGACTAGCTAAGTTGTTCTCCATGACACTCTGTTTACTAGAGTCTGCCAAAATTCTCTGTCTGTCTTAATCAAGAGTCTGCTGCAGGGTAAAGAAACAGCACAGGTTATCATTGCCATCTCTCCTTTCCCAGGTGTGTGAAAATACAGAGACACTGCTAAAGAATACCCAAGAAAATGGTAGATTTGCACATCCTAGGAAATTTCTGTAACTCAGTGATCTCTATAAATTGTATATAGGTGCAGTAGTGTTTCATGTTTTGCATAAATATCAGTCATGATATTACTTCCTCCTTTTCTGGATCCTGAGAGACCTCAACTTTTGCTGAAAATAGTTATGTCTTACCTCGAGCTAAAATTTAGGTTCAAAACATCATATGGCAGGTTTTAAAAGAAGCAAAAGAAAATACAAAAATCATACTAATTATACTGATGAATTTAGACTTCAATAAGATCCTCTGAGATTAATTCCCTGAGCTGTTAGTCTGTATGAAGATGGTGTAGCCCTGCATAAACTTTTTAAAGTCAGCTGTGGTTGCTGCCCGTGGCTGTAGCGTAGAGGTTGCCTGCAGTGTAGGTTGTGAGAGTTGACAGGTGGAGAATTTGGAGGGTTCTCCTGCACAGCCAGAGAGGATTGTTGTCACCTCCTTGCGCCACCTGCCTCTGGTCATTCTCTATGGGCTGCAGAATCAAAGTCTCAGAGCTAAGTAATCTCTGAACTGTAGCTGACATTTTAAGAAGAAATACCAGTCGTGGTTAAAACATTTTAGGGTAACAGAGAATCTTTCATAACATTTAGTAAGCGGTTCCAGTGCTTTCTTACTCCAACTCTTAAAAACACGCAACTTCTTACTAAACTGTTATCTGTCTCATTCCAGATTTTGTAATTACAGGCTGTAACTAAGTCATTTGCTATCTATTATACATTAGTAAAGAGCCTTAGCATCCATGCCAAGGTGCCCCAATGCCAACAGACAAAAAAAAATGGTATGCTGGAAGCACTGGATCAGATGTCACACCAAATACTACCAAGCAGCAGCAATCCGATTGCGTCTGACCGTATTCTGACAAAATACCTCAACTTTGGACAACTACCACCAACGGGAAACAAAGACAAATCTATTTAATTGGAGCCGGCGGAGGACGATTTACCGCAACATTTCACTAGTTAACTTCTCACATGCTTTAGTCAGCATTATTAGCTTTTGCAACTCGATCACGGGTCTTGCAACACCAGCGGTTTTTCTTGAAGCACTAGTTGCCTCCACGTAGGAAGGCCGGAGGACCAAGATCATGGGGTTTTGTTTTGTTTTGTTTTTTGAAGGCAGTATTTCTGCTGGATGCAGAGACCAGCTTTGCGAAGCGACACCGGCCCCGTTGCGGCCAACGTTTCACAGGTGGCTGCCTCAGGCGGGGTGGCTGCCTCACAAGCCCTCGGAGCTGCCCGGTACCGGACAGAAACGGGCTTGGAGAGGGACACGGAGCCGCCCCGGGCTCCCCTCAGGAGCCGCCTCAGCCTTCCCGCGCCGCCAACGGCTGCCCTCGCGCCGCCAACAGCCACCAGCGGCCCCCCCCGCACCGCCCGTCACGCGCCCCCCGCCCCCGCCGCGCCCCGGGCGCCGATTGGCTGCGGGCTCGCGACGCGCGCGGCAGCGCCCCCCGCTGGCCCCGCCCCCTGGCGGCCCCGCCCCGCCCGCCGGCTTCACTCGGTGGCCACGCGCCGCGGGCGGCCGGGCAGCGCGAGCGCGGCCGTTGGCGCCTCTGCCCGCTCCGCGGCCGTTGCAAGGCGGGGACGGGCGGCGGCCGCCGTTGGCCGTTAGCCGGGGGGGGGCCCCCTCATGGCCGCGTCGGACCGCGTGGCGCTGGGGCCGCTGGTGGGCTCCATCGATCAGGGCACCAGCTCCAGCCGCTTCCTGGTGAGCACGCCGCGGGGATCGCGCGGGGAGGGGGCCGGGGCGGGGACGCTGCTGCGGGTCCCCTCCCGGCCTCCCTTCGCCCTTGGGGAAGGGCAGCGCCGCCCTGCCCCGGCTGCCGCCCCCGCAGGAGGACGAGGAGGGGCGGGGGGGCGCCGAGGGCCCCCCTGGCCTGCTGCATGCGGGAGGATGGAGGTCCCTCCGGGCGGCCGCGGGGCGATAACGTGTGTAAAAGCCCCACCGGCCGGGCTCCAGCCCGCTGTGGTGGCCTCCTGGGGCGGCTGCTGCAGTTCCGGTCTCGGTGTCGGCGCGTCCCGGCGTTCAGGTGGCTGAGCTCGCCCACCCTGCGGAAGGTGGGCCCGGCTGAGCACCGGGGGAGGACGGGCTTGTCTAAGGATGGGGCGGTTAATGACAGCCCTCTAGGCTAAGGCTCTAGTCATTTCCATATTATGCAATAGACAGTAACTAATGTCATTACTATCTACCTAACTTACTAGATCAGCTTCCTGCTTGCAAATCTCTATGCATGCTGTCCTGTCTCCTAGTCAATAAGTCGTAGCAATTTGACATAGGCCCCGGTGATAGCTTCTGTTCTGGAACCGACATAGAGGTAGCAACCAGATAGGGAATGTTGTCAAATGTGCACAGTACTGAACTGGGAAGATGAATGAGATATGCTTCCCCCATGTGGAATTTTCTTTCACGAAGCAGGAGACCGAGTATCTTGACCTGTGTTACCGTTATTTCTCAATATCACGACCTTCATGGGATTGTCAAATGACAAAGCAGAGATCTAGGGGTGGAGAGAAACTCCAAACTGACAAATGACACCAGCGGGCTATCTGGAATGCCAGTCAGGAGCCCTTTTCAAAAAAATAATTGGAAAAGTTCCCTGTAATGCCTGAAAATAAATTCTGTCTGCTCTACACATGCAGCTGAGTTAACTCTTTTTCTTAGCCTACAAGGCTAACACTAGTAGAACTGAAAGTGACACTCTGAACTTTATACTCAAGATCTTTTTATGAATACAAGTTCTGCTAAAAAGAAATTCCTTGCACTAGTTGCATTCATCAGCAGTTTTTATACTGTTAGTTGTTTTTTGTCTGACATGAAGTATGTTTCTGTTCAGGGATTCAGATGCTCAAATAAAGAAGAGGCCATACCTTTTTACTTCCTTCTTTTTAAGAAAGTGTACTAGTACTGTACAGCCATTACCTTTTTTTATTATTTACTTTTGAGACAGAGGACATAAGATTTTGAAGAGCCCAAAGATGTCTGGGTGAAAAGTGTGGTTAGGGTAGCATCAACAGTTCAGTCTAAATGGTGGTGGCCAATTCCCACGTGGTGTTCCACAGGGGTTGGTAGTGAGGGCTGATACCCTGTGGTATTCTCATCAGCATCCTGGATGATGGGTCAGGATGTGCTCTCAAGTTTGCAGGTGAGCAGTTGATTGGAATTCCTGGTGGAGAAGCGGCCTGTCAGAAGCGTCGTGAAGTTCAACAAACTCTAGCGCGTGGGACAGAGGGCTTGGAAGCAGCTTGGTGGAAAAGGATCCAGAGTTCTGCCGGACAGCAAGTTGAGCATGAGAGAGCCGTGTGTCCTTGCAGCGGTGAAGATTAACCCCATTAAGAAGAGTACAGCCAGCAGGTCAAAGGAACTAATTATTCCTGTCTATGTGCCACTTACATGGCAGCACTGAGAACACTGTGTCTGGTTTTGCCCCCCTCAGAGGAACAGAGAGTCCAAAAAATTGAGTTTAGTCCGGCAGAGTTTCGCTAATGCAGTTCGTGGGCTGCAGCACATGACATGCAGGGTGAGGATGGGAGACCCTGGGCTGTTTGTCCAGGGGAAATGTAAGGAGGCATGGAAGTGGTGTCTCTAGCTATCTAAACACTGCGTGTAGAGAAAATATAACAAGGCTTTTCTCAGAGGGGCACAGAAAAAGAAAACAGGAAACAAAGACAAGTTACAGCAACATAAACCTCAAATAAATCAAGGAACAAAAGGTTCATTAGGCTCAAATGCTGGATCGGGGCTCAAAAAGACAGATCTCCATCCTTGCAGGTACTTAACACCTGGCTGGAAAAGGCCCTGAGTAACTAGGTGTAATTTTAAATTTAATATTATTTGAGCAGTGGGTCAGGCCAGAGGACTCCAGAGATTCCTTCCAGCATTACTTATTCTGTGATTCTATGTATGGACACAAGCCAGGATTTGTGAGATTCTCCTGCTTACATGAATGAGGCTGGCCGACGATAAATAAGCACCAGAACTGAGGAAACTGCATCTCTGTTACTGCCACTCCTTGTTTATCCTTAGCACACACAATGCACACAAACAGTTTTAGTTTATGCTGTAGCCTTGCCCTCAGAGGACCTTTATTTGGATCTTTTTTTCTGCAAAAGAAACCGTCATTCCTTGTGTGAGTTCTCAGTTTTCCTGTTAAGTTGGGATGAACTTGGATGACAGGATCAGAGTTACTGGGGAGAGCTCAGTGCGTTGAGTGCCATCACCATTGCTTGCAGCTCATTTTCTTAAGATACCAAGCTGGAGGAAAAAGGGGTAGGCTGAACAACTGTACCTGAGTGACTAAATTCTGATCTAGATGTTTTGCCAAATACATTCATCAAATACTTGCATCTATCATATTCCATTTTATTCAAGAATGATATCATTAAAATCCATTGTAACTCCTGCTACTTTTGCTAAAAGCCTTGGGGTCAGGAGCTAATGGCTCTGCCTGATCTCTTGAAAGGTATTTGCTGGGTAAAGCCTTTCCGGTATTTTATCCCAGAACAGCAAGAACTGAAATATTCGATGAAGTGTCAATACAGTGAAGTACACCTACAGTACTCCGAGTCCTAGGTTTATCAGTCAGTCAGATTTATTTTTTTTCCATGCCCTGCACATTTTCTTTCTGCCTTGATATCCAGAAGAAACACTTCAAATAAAATTGTATCACATTATAACCATTCTTTTCAGTAAACAGAACCAGCTTTTACTTAAGGAAACACTTAGTATCCATTGGGCTTACCCTACAGAAGGGAATCTCTTCTGCTCCTCCGCTAAGTAGCCCAACCTTTTGGGGGGAAAAAAAAAATTGGCCACGTAGCTAACAAGAAAGTTGAAAATGTTGCAAATGCTTTATTTTTTTCCCCCAACTCTTAGCTTTTATCACTTAAAAGGGTTATGGTTTTGCTTTTTATTCCCGTAATCATAAGTGCTTCTGGAGGAGGGGAGGAGCTGTTTGACAGGAGACTTCCAAGCAAGATAATTTCTCTGAGACAATTTAAATTGTGCTCATTCATGAAATCTGCCTGCCTGCTTGCTAATTTTAGTTAAATGCTAAGGGTGGAATTATTGTTTCTGTCATCCTTTCCCCAGTTGGGTTGATTTCAATGCAGTTTCAAAACTCCGTCTTTGGGCGTGTTGGCCTACAAAGCCATAGCTGTTTCAGCTTAACATAAACTCATGAAAACACAGCATAGGCTAACTGAAGTAGCTTTTCTGCAGGTAGAGTTATGACTATCAGGAGCGACAAAGCTTGTAAGTAATGGTAAGTTACTTGTAAAATATGTCACTGTTTATTGCGTTTTCAGCCATGCAGCTTCTTCATCACTTACATGAGCCTCATGTTTGTTTGTCTCACGGTTCTTTTTCATTCTTTGAAAATTGGTAGGGCTGGGTGATCTGAATTCTTTTCCACTAAGATGATAAAGGGTGAATGTAACGCCATGCAACTGTTAGCACTATTTAGTGTGTTGTCATGGATGAGACCCTAGAAACAGCTTGAATTAAATGATCAGCTTTTCTGTTTGTCTGCTTGCTTCCTTACAACATAGCTACATAGGTGTTCCTTCTCTGCTTCGTTGTTTTGAGAGTCAAAACTCTAGCTCTACTTCTTTGTATGATACATTTGCTGGGAGAGGAAGGAGGGTGTTACTCTTTTTGCCTTAATCTCTCACCAGAGCGTTCGGTACATTTCTAGATGTTTTCACTGCCTTCCATCAGATCATCTCTGCCACAAGATAGCTCCACATGCCCAAATGGCCCAGACAATTCTGTATCTACTGCTGATACAGTTAGGGCAAAACCGACTTTGACTTTTTTTCCCCTATGAGAAGTGAGAGATCATTATCATAAACTGGAATCAGCTATTAATGAATATGAAAGGAAGGAAAGCAGTGACGGAAATACACTTCAAACCTGTTTCAACAAGAATGTGTTGACCTTATCTGCGTTAGTCATTGTCACCTATTTCTCTCACACCACCGTCAGAGAGAAACAAGGACAGTTTTTCTTTTTTGGCTACAGCCTGGTGGAGGTGGGCAAGAGCTCCAATTTGTTCTGCTTATTTACTACTTTGTTTGCCATTTTCTAATGGGTTTAAATGTAATGTCTCCTTCATGTTTAGCTTCCTTCTGTGTATCATAATTCCATTATCACTATATAACATGGTATTGTTTTCAGCGACACTTTTTAGTCCCTTGCCCAGAGGTACAGGGAGTGTTTGCTGCTTTTGTTGAGGATGTCAGAAGCTTGCGGTTTTGTTTGTGTTGGATTGGGAGTTTGCGTTTACCTAGTTCTTCTCTATGGGCATGAAAAAAATCCATGTGTTTGTAGTCTTACTGGTTCTGTTGAGAAATTATTCCTGCTAGAACAGCTTACTTAGAAGGAGGCAAAATCCTCGCTCTGCTAGGGCTTCACCATTTATTATCTGCAGGTCACACACTCTAGGTTTAATGAATGACCTCGTCTGGTTGAATCTGTGTTTATTTCCTTCTAAGAGCAGGGATCCTTATGTGCTACCTCCTATTTCAAGGAGTACTAAATGATTAATGGTGAATGATTACTGAGTGATATTTAACATTGCTAATAAGTCACATACATATTATACCTGTGTTCAATAAAATGTCTTCTATCTTTATTATAAAACCTTAGTAAATGTTACTATGCTTTTGGCATAAAGGGAATTTCAAGTAAAAATATCTTGCTACATACATGCAAGACTCAATCTCTCCTATTAACTGTATTGCTTAGCATTTTAAGACCCTTATCCAATTATACCAATTCCTTGCAAGCATGCAGTACTGACAGAGCTTACCCTCTTCTAGGATAGCTTCATGTCAAGCCTGAGCTGGTAGGTGAAACAGAGCTAAGTAAATACAGTGGAAAAAATACAGTGGTGCTTTTCTGTGTAATCTCTCGGGTGATAACGGAAAAGGAAGAACATGGACCTCTTTAAGAATTCTTTTCTGGGGAATAGAGTGGAAAAATTAACTTTTAACATTTTCCAGAGAGATTGTGCTGTTTCCATCCTTGAAGATTTTCAAGACCTGCTTGGAAAAAATCCATGGGCAGCTTGGTCTTAAACCCATGGGTGACCCTTCTTTGAGCAGGAGGTTGTACCAGAGGTGTCTAAAGGTCCCTTCCAGCCTGCTCTATTCTACAATTCTAATATGTAACTAAAATGTTTCTGAACATCAGGATTTCAACAGTTATCATTGACAGCAAAGCTTGCCAAAATATTGCATAAATCCTAATACCTGAACCCTGCTTATGGATATTTTTTTGTAGTTGTTGATAGATGAGAAAGGGGCTATCAATTATAACTTCACTATATTTATTGCAAAGAACAAATGTTATTTATTGTTGTTTAAACTTCTGTGTTCATAGAAAATTAAATTGTGTAATTTATTTGCAGGTGTTTAATGCAAAAACAGCGGAGCTCTTGAGTCACCATCAGGTTGAGATACAGCAGAAATTCCCTAAAGAAGGGTATGCATTTTCTGTGACTTTTTATTCATTTATGGACATTTCAGTAGAGCATATGTATTGTTGTGTATGAATGACCAAAACTGAAGTTGATGATCTAAAATGACTATTTAGAACGTACTATCCACTATAAATGATTCTGTGGTAGGAAAAATGGCATAATATAACTACTTTAGGCATCTAGTATGTGCTTTGTGTTACGTAAACTAAAAATACTTAGTTTTTCACTCTGACCAATCATTAACATGTTCTCTTGCGGTCTCATTTAAAGTGGTAAAGCTGGTTATTTTTGCAATTTAATCATATTCTTCAGCTTAGTCCATAGAGATGGCACAGTTTGTTCTCTGAGGTGTTTTTTGTTTGTTTGACCTACCATTTTGTTAACTGACTTACTGGTTGCTCCAAAGCCCTCTGCATGGGATGAAACAAAACAAAATTCTTGTTTTCTGCAGATAGTTTTGCTATGAAAATACAGCTTACTCTTTAAAAATGCTTTGAAAATCGTTAAACTTCTTATAGGTATGTAAACCATTCTCTGTAATTATGATTGTGTCAAAATGATCAGACTTGATTTTTTTTTTTCCTCCTAACCGTAATTTTTTAAAACGTGCATTTTTATTGACTGTTCAAGATGGGTGGAACAAGATCCAAAGGAAATCTTAAAGTCAGTCTATGAATGTGTGGAAAGAACCTGTGAGAAACTGCAACAACTGAACATAGACATCACTAACATAAAAGGTATTTCCAATCCTTAAGTGTAACTCATGACTTTAACATGCTCATAGTTGAGCAAGTCAGATTCTTTTTTAAGTCAATAAGGAGAAAGTATGCACTAGCCTCAAAGAAAATGTTAACTCTTACTGAGAGTCATTTGTTTGGGAGGAGTAATGAGAAAAGAGGCTGTTCGTGTATATTAGCAATGCAAAATCTACAGAGTAGACTTAACCAATCTTACAAAATCACAGAGACAGGCAATGAATGAAGAAATTCTGAAATGTAAAATGTTTAGGAGTTACTGAGAGAAAACTAGTTTACCTGTCAGTGTTGGTGCTGTCTCAGTTTGTGGTAAATAAAAAAAAGATTTAGAGCATGTAAGTTAAGCAGTGAAAGATGAATCGACAGTTAATAGAAGTAATCTTTCTAGACTGTAACATGAAAAAGTTGGAAGCATTTTATTTCCCATTTACGTTCCTCTTCTCCTTACCTGTTCGTCCCTCATCTCCACCTCTCCTTTCCCTCCCTCACCCCCAAAAAGAGGAAAACAAACCTTCTGAAAAGGATACTTCTTTCTATTTTGTCCTGAAGCCATTGGAGTCAGCAATCAGAGGGAAACAACAGTGGTTTGGGACAAGATCACTGGAGAACCTCTTTATAACGCAATTGGTAACTGCTATACTTTCTAAATATGTAGCATTGTAGAATGAGTGTGTTGTAGAAAAATGCTTTCCTAGTTCTTTTCAGATCTCATTGTGACATAACCTACTGACTTCTTTGAGTGTTTGAGATCTGTGTCATCAGTTGTGTGTTGTATACACAAGTACAATTGAAAAAGACTATTTTGTTAATTATTACCTAATAACTTAATAAATCACTTAATAGTCTTTTAACAAAAAACAGTGTTCCTAAGGGGTTTTGTACATCCTTAGCGTGTCATGAAGTCCTGACTTATGCACAACCAGTTCTGTTAAAATGAAGGAGCTTACTAAATTTTCAGGATTTGATTTAACTTTGATTTAACTTTAAAGGAAACACATGTTAAGTAGATTTAATTAATACTTACTGATTTGTATTTGTATAAAAATAATTTACCTTGGCTTTTGAGATTGACAGCTGAGAAATGGTAATTGTCTAGATTGTTTCTCTTAGCCTATGGCAATTTAGTTTAGCAGTTTATCATTGCAAGATCAGGACTCCTCTATGTTTTCCTCTGTTGTTTACAGCTTTATCTTCAGCTGTACTGTGATAGCTCTGGCATAGCACTTTAGTTCAAAGTTTTCATGTTATAGTAAATAATCAACCTGCTGTTTGTTTTGACCTTCCAATTTAATGACACTCATCTGCTATAAAGTAAGCAGTATTAGTCATTTGCTTATACTCTGGTAGAGAAAAGTATATATCCTATTATGTGGAAAATCCTGTTTGACTTTTCAAATCATTAGTTTTTCTAAATCAAATGAGTGTATCCAACCTTTTTTTTTCCCCCACAAACACGCATTAAAAATAGAATGGCAATACAGTATTCTTTCAGCTGTGTTAAAAAAATAAAAAAAGAAAGCAATAAATAAAGACAGGAATTTACTGCCAAGAGCTCTAATTTTGTAAAAGCAGCTTACATATCTCACTATGGGTGTGTTAGATCATTTAATTAATTCATTTTATTCATGTTTGTAGTGTGGCTTGACCTGAGAACCCAGTCAACAGTTGAAAGGCTTCTTAAAAGAATTCCAGGAAACAACAAATCCTTTTTTAAGGTGAGAGATATTACAGACTAAATAGCAGCTGGATACTTATTGCTACAGTATATAACGTTTTAGGGATTTTTTGCTGAAAAATTCCCCCAAAGTCAGTCAGTTGTAGCTTCTAGTTCCTTCTTAGCTGTAAAGTAATTTTAAAAAATGCATAATACTATCTACTGATCTGAGACTCAGAACAGATTTATAATAGTCCTTACATATTCTTACTAGAGAATTGGGTAACCTTTTGTAAGACTTAATCGAGCACTTCCTATCCAATCACTAAATATCACACCAAAAAATTAAGATCGAGTAGAAAAAAAGTTCAAAAATCATTTACTGATATGAAATATTATCATTTTTCATCGTATGCCATAACATTGAACTTAATTATAACCAGTCTGAGAACTGCAGAGATATTTTATGAAAAGCAAAATCTTCCTTTTTTTTTTCCTTAATAAGAGTATATATAAGAATTTGGAAAATAAATGCTTGCAGAATGGTATCAAAATTCTTTGATTTATGTTTTCCTTGATTGATTATGTAAATATTTTATATTTTATATATTTTATTTTAGCCACAAAATGGATGTAAGAGAGCATGTAAACTTATTTGATTTTTAAGTTCAAATAGAATACAAAATCCATCTTTCTTGTGTCATGTTGTTCATTTTTATCTACTTTACTTGCTGTCTAGTCATGGAGATATCCTGGATGAGACCAGACTTCTGCAAATAACCGTTTCCACGTAAATGGTCTTTGTACTGAGTTTAGATCAGCTTTGATCTTTGTCCATTAGTGCACTAGCCATTTGTTTTTGATACTTTTAGATTTATTGTATGCTTAATACTTACTAAAAGAACAAGTTTGTTTAAGTTATCTGACTTTTGAATCTTACATTTTTCATTTGATATGACTATTTTTATATTTAACTGTAGTATGTGTTGAAAAGATCTTTGTATGATCTCTAAATGCTTTTTTTTGATTATTTGTTTCTTTTTATGTTTTTGATTTTACAGTTTAGGACTGGTCTTCCACTTAGCACTTACTTTAGTGCAGTGAAACTTCGGTGGCTTTTGGATAATGTAGAAGAGATTAGGCAAGCAGTTGATAATGGAAGAGCAATGTTTGGGACTATTGATTCATGGCTTATATGGGTATGTACTTATGAGTTTATTATTACTCTTCTGTAAAATGAATTTCCATTTCCCATACCACACAAATTCATTACAAAAGCATTTTTTCCTGAAGACACAGACAGAACCAAATTTTGAGTATTTACAGGCTGCTTGTAATAATATTTAATCATAATTTTCTAACCAATTTCATACTTTTCTTCATCTAGAAAAAGGGATTTTTTTGTCTCCTACCAGTTCACTTGCTGAATATAGCCTGTTTTTTAGCACAACTTTAGGCAGAGAGATGGGATCCTAGCAGGAGCGTTGTATCACATGATGCCCACTGATCACACAGTGATGTTGTTACAAGCTGTTAACGAAACTCCATTAAAGCTCCTTACAAAATGAGCTTGTGCTGTCCATATAGCACTACGTTTTTTTGTAGAAGCTTACTTTTAATTTCCCACTTTCTGTAAAACGTTGCTTATGCCTTTCAAAAAACTTGGACTTCAGAAAGATGCATTAGCCACCTTTGCAACATAAGAATCCAAGAGGTACTGCAGTACCCTTACTATTGTACTGCTGGACCCATACTATCTTTTCCATGCCTTAATTCCACTATATTAAGTCTTCCCCTTTAGTTGTTGCAGAAATATCAGTTTTCGCACTCCCAGACTGAAAGCTTTGTGAATTTACTTTTTTTTTTTTTTTTGTAATTTGTTGAAGTAAACATGTATCTTTTCACGGCAAATACAGGTGTGTTTTTTTTATTCAGTGTTTGACAGGTGGGAAGAATGGAGGTGTTCACTGTACAGATGTAACCAATGCCAGTAGAACGATGTTGTTCAACATTCATTCCTTGGATTGGGATCCTGAGCTCTGCCAGTAAGCTCAGATTTTCAGTTATATTGTTCTTTAAGTAGATTCTGTAAGTGATATGTAAAGAAACATTTAATAGAAGAATTTGTTGTTGAGACTACAGTCAGTTATTACTGTTGTATTTACTGTTAACATTAATAATTAAGATTCATTTTTCTCCAAATGTCCAAAATCCAACTATCTGGATTAATTAAAAAAGCAGAGCCTTGATTTTTTTCTGTCAGTAGAGGACTATTGCATGGAAACAATGGCATTTAATATTTTGTTTATTTCTTAATTAAATTTTTAGTCAGTTACAATTAATAACAATATTATAAAGATAGTGTTGGAAGAGCAAAGACTTCCCATGTGAAAGCGTTGGACATGTCTTCAAAATACTCAAATATTTCTCATTTTACTCCCTGATTCAGTGTCACATTATGTAAGAAGTGGGGAAACATATAGTGATGGATTAAACCCTAGAAATCAGTTACCTATTTTTGTTTATAGCTTATGTTTATTTAAGAAAATAAATGCAGAACCCTTCGTGATTTATCACTGACCATATATATAACTTCTTTTGTATTGTGTTCAGGTTCTTTGATATTCCTATGGAAATACTTCCAAAAGTACGAAGCTCATCTGAGATTTATGGCCTGATGGTATGTTTTCTTGTGACGTTGATCTTGTAAAATATAATTATATCAATATTGATTGACAGAATTTTCATTAAAACTAATGGCTTTTCCTAGACTGGTATTGTTCGGCTTTTTCTAGACCAGTATTGTTTGATTTGTGAGTAATATGTCATTATCGCCTGTGTGATATTATATGAAGTTAAATATCAGTCAAAAAAGCAAAGCAAGATGAGAGAGGTTTTTGATAAATATAAGACAAGTTGTTGACAAGTACTTATTGATGTAGAAATTACCCATCAGGTTGCAAAGTGTAATCAGTAGATCTAAAGTAATGAGCTTGCTGTTATTAAGGCACCGTATTTGTACTTCTTGTACAACTGAAAAAAAAATATGTGAAAGTTACTTAATGGTCTAAGAAGACTGGACAAAGTGTGTAATGTCTTATTCCCATATAACTGAAGGTAGAATTTGGTCAGTTTCTATGAACTAGCAGATCACAAGTGATACCGTAAGATTGCTTTTTTGCCTTTTGTTTTTAATAAACTCCTTTTGCAGTGTATATTTACATAGAACTTCAGTTTAAAAAAAAAAAAATAACAACATTGTGAACTCTTACACTAATTGCACTGCTCCCAGTGGAGCTGTGAATGTAACTTAGGAGTAAAACATGATTTGTTATCATTGGCCTGAGGTTTCAAGTTTACTTTGATGTGTAGTACCAATTCTTCTGATAAAGTGACATCTAATTTATTCTTAAAGCTTGAGAATAGGATAAGCTAGATGTTGTGGTTTCACATTTTTTCATGGTATTTTACCCTATTGCTTACTAAGAACATACAAGCATTTTGTAATTAACACAAATTAAAATTTTATTTAAAAAGAAATTCTAATTTGCCTGAAATGTAAGTACTTTTGCTAATCTGTCAAAAATGATGCCACTAGAAATCTTACTAACTTTTACTAATGCAAATGGTCAGATGAGAGTGAGCTGTATTAAGCTGAATGAGTGAGGCAAATGAAATACTAGGCAATGTGGTAATGAAAAAGGAGATACAACCTGGCAACTGAAACAGAATAGCTGGTCATTGGTCACTTTAAATTTGAACTTTTGTTTCTCTTCCCCTTTCCTCCCATTTTTTTCTCATTCTTCCTTTTGCTGACTAGAAAATCTGTCCTAGCCTGGTGAGTAGAGGCTTCCATTAGGCTGACCACCTCTATGTTATCCACTCTGTTCAGGTGCTGTGCATTTCCATTGATTTTTAGTATTAGTAAAAGCATGCTTTCTAGACCAATAAATTTGGCAAGTATTTCCAAATTTGAGATATTACAGTATGTGCTCATGTCAAAGTTGCTTCTGAAGTGTAATCTTTATGTAAGTATTTGCTTTAATTTGTAGGCTGGGGAATATTTCTTTTCACAGCGAACACAAAAATACAGCTACTGTCTACTAAATGCTGGCTTTCTCATTTTATAAATGAGGAAACTGAGCCATTCTGTCTACAAATATTAATTCTATTATATTGAAACATTAGATTCATGCCAGGGTTTTTAGTGCATCTATAAAATGAATTACCTTAATTCCAGTCAACTGAAATGAGAATTAAAAAATAAATAAATAAAAATCAGATTGGAAATGCACTTGCATGGCTTCACTGAAAATTCATTTTCACAATTCCACAAAGAAACAATTTTAAAGAAAGAGGTAAAAATTGTCAAGATAGAGATTTATTATGATACCTACTGCAAGAATGCAACTGAAAAAATATGTGGTAGTGTTTGGAAGAATTTCTGTATGAGCCTTGAAATGCTGTATCTTAAAATGAGGCATCTGTCTTTGCCTAGTGTGTCATCACAGTCACTTTTTTTCTACTCACTTTACTGTTTTGCACCTTTTCATTTTAAACTTGACACAGGCTGCATGTTACACTGTATCTGGTTTTCTGTACACTATAATTTCAAAAAATTATCTTTAGAACTATTGAGGTAGTATACAATTTTAGGCATTAGCTGCATGAAGCTGAAGTCCAATGTACAATTCGACTCAACCAAGTAGTCCGTGACCCTTTCCTGCTCTATTTTAGGCATGAGCTGCATTAAGCTCAAGTCCAATGTGCAATCAACTCAACCATACTGTTTACGTGATCCTTCTGTTTTCCTTTAGGCGTTAAATCTTACTTCCTTTTTTTTTTTCCTGACTTTAAACCAACTTCAATGCATTTCTCTTTAAGTGATATAAAAAGAAGAGAGTTCCAGCTTCTACAATCTTAATATTACTACAACCTTAATATTACTAAAATATAGTTAACATATGCTATGTTCAGGATTGGAATCTGTGCTTTTCATAAACATAATTTAACAGGATTGACTTTTTTTTTCTCTTCCTAATTCTCTCACTTGACTTTTATTCTCCCAGAAATTTGTCTTTATGTGATGTATCTGTTGTTTTTTTTCCTTGTTTGCTCTATGCAACAAATTGCTAGACAAACAGTTGCTCCTACCAGAAAGTATTTTTCTCCAGGACACTTTCTCCTTTATAAATATCTTGTGGCCATCTTCCATTTCTCACTAGAGATTTTTGTCAGAATTGAAAGAAGCATTAAAATACTAAAAAAAAAAAAAAAAAAGTCTCTTTACTGCTTAAACTATTGTCTGTGATAATCGGGTCCTGCCTTTTGCCAGACAGTACCATGATTCTGCCACCTCAGCACTGATTGTGGAAACATGCTAACTGCATAAGTGATAGATATATATATATATGTGATACCGTATAAACAGCAGTGATATCACAACTTGCTTTTTTCTTCTCCCCCTCCCCCCCCCCCCTTTTTTTTCAGCTTATCTACACATTTTCCTTGCTTTTATTCTTAGGTTGAGTTATCTTTCATGTTTGGCTATAACAGGATAATGGGGATATATTTTTCTATTCTTTTTGTGCTTTTTCTTAGCCTTTTTTTTTTGTTAATTGGAAGGTGAACCTGAAGTACTGTAGTCTAGACTTTAGGGATCAAGGGGATGCAGACTTAAAAGTAACTAAGTTTAATTTGGCTTACACAGAGGACCTTCAGTGAAAAACCTGTATGGTTTTGTGGTCTTTTGTGAGTTTGTTGGTCTTGTATTGAAGTCTTTCTCTTGAAAACTGTAACGGTTTCCATTAAATGGATACTATAAAGCAAATTCTACAGTATTAGTGACACTGTTTTTAAGCGGCTGTCCATTCTTGTATGATTTAGCCTTTCTTTCATGTGTTTTGTCTGCATCCAGGATTTGCATCTCCCTATTAAAATAAAAGTTTAGCTTATTTTTGACTGCCTGAAATTTCTATTCACAGAAAGCTAATATGGAGCTTTTCTTTCTCTTTTTGTGATTCAGAAATCTGGAGCTTTGACAGGTGTACCAATTTCTGGGGTGAGTCAACTTCAACTAAAATTCTGGCATAGGAACCTGGTAGATACTGCAGGAGCATTTCTTCACTGGAAAAAGCTTTAAGAAGGGTGAATCCTGCTACAAATTAAGATGATGGTTTCCAGTTTTGTTTTGTTTTTTTTTATTTTTCCTTCATATGAAGTAAATTTCCTTTACATGAAGTAAATTTTGAGGTTGAATTTAATAATGAAGAACCCAGTAAATTAATAAGATAAGGCCTGGCTATGCAAAAACAGCTGTCAACTTTAATGCATGTCTAGTTATGTTGGAAACTTAGAATCTAAATAAATAGCATAACAAAATGGAACCGAGCTCTGCTTTATATGTAATAGTAGTTCAGCGTATACGTAATCCAGAAATTTGGGGCAGATTCCCAGCTTTTTCTCCAATATGCATTAAAATAGTAAATTTCAATTTTAAGTTGTTCACCGTAAGTTCCATAATACATTTAATTTGCAGTTCTTACAAAAGGAAGAGTAATAATAAGCACAGGTTATCTCTATGGATTTTTCCTCACTTTCAATTACCTGGGTGCTCCTAATAGGTTAGAGTCATAGTTAAATATATCTATTCATGTACTTGTTCATGAATGCGATTCATGCGCAGACATTTGCTAAAAAAAAAATTCCTTTTTTTTTTTTTTCAGTGCTTGGGTGACCAGTCTGCTGCTCTTGTTGGGCAAATGTGTTTTCAAGATGGGCAGGCAAAAAACACGTAAGTTATGATGAAAGTTGTAAGATAAACAGTAGGTCACTGTTCTGTTTTGAATTTAGTGTTATGTTCTCTTTCAACCTAACCGCCGGATACTTTTGTAGTTATGACATAACTATAGCTCTACCTTTTGACTGTGTTGACCTACAAAATAAACAGTGTACTGACTTCTGAATGAAATAGGGAAAATAGTGAAATGGTTTGTGAGGTATACTTTGGAACAAAGTCATTGCGAGGAAATACCTCTGTGTGAAAGAAGGTTTTTCCTTTTAAAATTCTCCAAAATACCGACTATAGCAGTTGCTAGGGTAATGTAAACTGAGTAAGCTAAAGTTAAACAAATACAGGCAATGGAAGTTAGATTGCATAGACTTCAATGACAAAAAACAGACTATTGCTAGATAGGAAAAGGCAACCTCTAGGTTGCTGTGCTTAGTTTTCATTCTGTGTCTAGATCAATATGGAGATTATAAAATGTTATTTTCCTAGCTCTCAGCCTCTTAGTTTCCCTTGTTTAAAACAGCTGATCAGTTAAATCAGGCAAATGGTGTAATCAAACATTCATTTGAGGAAAAGCTCTTTGCTTAAATGACTTACTGTTTCATTTACAATTGTGTGCCTAACAGAGCATGTAGGAATATACAGAGTTCTGGACTTTCACAGATTTAATTGCACAATAATCTGTACTTCTTGCAAATTAACCTTCATGTTATCTTTTATATTTGTACACGAATCTAATTGTTGGTAGCCTTGTGTTTTATTAAAACAAACATTGTTCTAAGCAATATTGTCACAAAGTATTTTTATAAAAACATTTTTATAACACGAGAGACTTTTGGGGAAAAAAAAAAACTTCTAAAGAAAATGGTAAAAGTTAGATAACAGATGAGAATGTTTAACCTATTTGTAGTATTGTTATCTTTTTTCTCTCCAAATATAACTGAGGACTTTCTCAGTACTATGTTTAAGTTGTTGATTTTTTTCAGGGTGTAAAAAATATTGAGAATTAATAATTAGTTGGAATAAATTAGCATGGATTATGAGTATATTGTATTCCTTTTATTAAACTGTGTCTTTGTATGTGTGTATGCACACATACATGTGACGTGGTCTTCAAATGAGAAACATGCCACTTTTAGAAATATTTGAACTAAGTATGTTTAAATAAAACCCTCTTCTTTGTGGCAGGAATGCAGTGTCTTGAATTTTCACCTTTAAAAGTTTGAATTTGATGTTTTGAAATATTTATTTTATAAAGTGGCTTTCATAATCATCTTAAATTGAAATAAGTAAACACTGCCACCCAGGATGAATTCATGTTTAGTTTTTGGCCCTATCTGCTCCATGATAAGTACTATACAAGAAATAACCAGAGAGAGAGGTGTAGGTCTAGATTTTTCAGCTTCAGGTTGCATTTAAATTAATTTGGGGGGGATGATTTTGTCATCAGTTAATGCTAACATAAACTTAAATGCGGGAAAAAAAAAGTGGTGTCTTGATTCTCCACAAAGGAGTTGTGGATTCAGGAATTGCAGTAATTGTTTATCCTTCAAACATCCTTGTTTTAACTTTTCTTTGCTTTCATGCTAGGTATGGAACAGGATGTTTCTTGCTGTGCAATACAGGTCAGAAGGTCAGTTGCATTTTTTAATTTTTCACTTGTTTTTATTGCTCTTCAGTTAAATACTTGAGCACAACTGTAAATTAACATTTCTTAAACTTATAAGCAACAATTACACTGCTAGACGTAAGGAAAAATGAATATTGAAATATGAAAGAACAGAAAGTAAAAATCTGTTCAACGTGTTTCAGTAAGACTGTATATCCTAGCTGCAAAATGAACTTTTCATAGCAAGTTCCCTGCTTTTCCCTTGTGTATGTTCCTTAACCTCACCCACAAAGTGCTGAGTCTTGTGTTACTTAACCACATGCTCTGTTCCTTGTCTTGGCTATTCTTTTTCTTCTTTTCACATTTTTCTTTCTATTAGTAGTTGAAAAAATAATGCAGAGCTTTGGCTTCCTTTCCATTCATATCTCTCGAAGAGCCCCATTTCTTTGCTATAGAGAGTCTGGAAAGATCTGAGGCAGCTTGTGGAAATTAGAACTAAAACCAGCAGTCCAAGGGTTTTATCTTTGGTGTTTATAGGATCATAGAATCATTAAGGTTGAAAGAGACCTCCAAGATCATCTGGTCCAACCATCCCCCTACCACCACTGTCACCCACTAAACCATGTCCCTAAGCACTACATCCAGCCTTTCCTTAAACACTCTCAGGGATGGTACCTCCCCAGGCAACCCATTCCAATGCCTGACTAAACTTATGTAACTTTTGTAGAGTCATTAATAATTTACTTTGTTTAAACATTTTGTGTATATATATATATGTTTTTTTTTTAAGTAAAGGTTTTGTCTCTTCTTCATTATCATTTGCATATGCCGATTTAAATATTTTCTGCCTGTATTCATGCTTCACCTTTTCTTTCTTCTTTCCCTATTTAGTCTGTGTTTTCTGAGCATGGTCTTCTAACCACAATAGCTTACAAACTGGGCAGAGACAAACCTGTTTGTTATGCACTAGAAGTAAGTACAGTAATTTCTTCCTCTCTGTAGCGATACATGTTTTTGTTTACTTCTGTTTTCTAGTATCTTTCTGTAATCTTCAGTGAAATTATTCAGTTGCACAGAAATTAAAATAGCTTTTTGTTGTATCTTGTGTGCTTCAACGTTTGTGTGTTGTTTTGGTTATCCTACCTCCAATCTAGATCACTTAATCTAATAAAAATATTTCTACATTGCATTTCTTGGCATAATGGCTGAAACACTTTTTCAGTTACACAGTCTTCTAAATCTTTAATAAATAAACAAAAATTCATACTAAGATTGAGTTTAAACAGGAGGAAGTTCTGGTACTAGTGTTTCAACTATCAACTATCCTCTATTAACAAAAAACATGACTAGATGTCTTTTGTCTTATTTCATTCAAATGTTTTTTACTTCTAACTTAAAAATCTAAGCTAAATTTCTGGGACAAGATTCATCAAACAGTAAAGCCCTTTTTACCTACCTCAAAATCAGGTTCCTACTTCCAGTTCCTTTAGTTCCTCAGTTCTCCTCACAACTCTGAGGATATCCAAATTCTGTAGAAAACTGGATTTTTCACTCTTACTCAAGATTTCATTGTTCTAAAGCTCTGCTTCTGAAGCACGGAGCCATTTGGCACATATTTGGCACCAAAGCTTCTTTGGGATCAGTAGAATGAATATTTTTCCATCTATGTTGTTCAGTGGGCCTGATCTAATAGTTACTTTCAAGAAGTGTACTGAATTGCCTGCTGCAATCGAGCTTTTGAAGATAGCCTATGTTTTTCATGTCAAACAGACCAAGACAACACACAGGATTTTCTTCTCTGGGAAAATAATTTGTGGCTTACAATTACCAGGATGTGGGAGGTTGTGCTCATTTCCTTTTCCTTCCCTAAGGAAAGGTGAGCTTTTTATTTGCCATGTTCTGGCAACTTTGGGGGTTTCACTTTATGAAGGTGTGTAAGAGGTTTGTTTTGGTTTTAGTCCAGGTACTTGAAGAAAGGACTTGGAACTGTGTTGAGAGTGATTTTAATTTCCACTTGCTCAGACTTCTGTATGCACACTTTTGCTTCTTCCTCATCTCCAAGTCGTTAATGATATTGTCTGAAGAAATAGCTTCAACCAAAGCTATTAAGTGCTCTTTCTTCTATGGCATCCATGCTAGAATTGTCTACAATTTAGTGGATAAGACACTTTGCAGAGAGGCAAGAAATGTGGCTTTAGCCTTTTGTTTTAATCATCCCTCTATTTTATAACTGTAATAGCTAGCTGTTTAGAAAACACCCCTGTTCCCTTATAGCAATGGCTCTGAATGAAAATGTAATGCTGCTTCCAGTTTACTTGAAGCTTAGTCTAGTAGACTTGAAACTGTCTTGTAGAGAAGTCCATTTGTACTTTGGTGTGAGATGGGAGCCATGTCATTCATCTGTGATGTGATGGAACCATTCAGGGCCATTTGCTGAAGCAATAGAGGAATTTTACTGACAAATGAAAATGCCTACATTTTCTGTCTCTCTGGGCATTTTTACTTAGGCTGTAGCTATAATTAGTCTTATTTTTAAAATTAAAGCATAAAAAACTTAATTTGTTATAAAAAGAAGGCTGAGGCTACTGGACCTACTTGTCCTTAAATTAGTGAGACCAAGAAGATTGCTCACGAAATTAGGTAACTCCCCTCCATGGAAAAATTGCATGCAAGTATAGTGATTTTATTTTCTTCAGGGATCTGTTGCAATAGCTGGTGCCGTTGTTCGTTGGCTGAGGGACAATCTAGGTATCGTTAAGACTTCACAGGAAATAGGTGAGTATTTGCAATTTGGAGCTTTTAATTTTAAGTTGTCAACTGTCTTGATAAATTTTTGAATTCTGACAACTGCTTTATTGTTGAACAAAAGCTCAAAATATTCAAGTAAAGAAAAGCTGAAAGATGCATATATTTTGCTGTGTTCAAACGATTTGTTTTGCACCCATGAAATCACTACTTACTGATATTTTTCACCGATATTTCATACAGCATATCACTAAGGTGTTTGAAACCCTTTGCCAACTTTCTGTAGCAAGCACACACTCAGGAAGATACTGCACTGACATACAGTATCCTGGTTTTGTACAATATTGTTTTCCAGAATCAAGAGTGTTTAAGTCTCTATTACAGAACCCAAAGCATGTTAGATCATACATATTCTTTCCTGTCACAGACATGACAACCTGAGGCTCTAAGTATGCAATGATTTATGTAGAAGGGTTTGTATCTACTGATGCAGAGACCTCAGTTTGCAAAGCTGTCTCTTAAAAAATTGTGGATGATGGCAGTCTGTTTCGGCAAAGAACACAGTAATCCTTTAGTATTTGGGTCGCTAATGTTTTCTGCATGAGCTGAACTTAAAGCAAGCTTGTTTGTGACATAAAAACTAGGAATATACCAAATTTTGAAAAAGGAAAAAAATCAGAAACATGCAACTGTAACAGTTTGAAAGTGACTGATATAACAAGATTTTGGACTGTAAAGTAACTCATTACATTTTTTTTAATAATTTGATATCTTATTGAAAAGTGGAAAAAGTACAATTCAAATTTGACTTAAAGCTTCAGAGACTAAGCAAAACTCATAAAACAATAATCTATGAGAAAGCCTGACAGACCATATAGAAGAACATAAGCTACTGTCACTAGAATTAGCCGGTTGTTGAAACACTATAGTAACTGTTGGCTTCACAAGTTTGATTAGACCTTTGACATGTAGGAACTTCAAGAACTTTAATTTGTCAATGTTGCTAAAATCATGTGGGACTCAGTCATTGCTTCTTTTTCCCTGAAGATGTCCTTCCTTCTCCCTTCACTCCTTTATGTGGAATTTGTATGAAAGTACCATTTTAGAAGACTTTTTGAATAAGTTTCCCTAACCTTCTTCTCTATTGCTCTGCTTTGATCAATGCAAACATGAAAATTACAAAAGCTGAAAAAAAATCTACTTTCCTTTCTTGTTACAGGAAGGAGCTGCACATTAACTTCTGTAGTTTTGGCTGTTTTAATACAGCTTTTAAAATTATACGTTTTAATATTGAGGAGTTCAGATATCTGAAGTTACTACTCAGATATTAAGAAACTTCACTTTTTCTTGTAGTTGGATGTGATTGTATTCTTAAGATGAGATTTTAGAACTCTAAATCCATTTGAAATTAATCGGAATTTAGTTCTTAACTCCCTTTGGTCTTGATCCAGTTTCACTTTCTTGCCTTGGCTTAAATGCAAGTAAATTGTGACCTTTTGGAAAGCTTTGAAGGTAACATTCTTTACCCACAGGATACCCTTTGAAAACCGCACAGAATCTAGATCAGAATATCAAGTAAATGATTCTGGAGTTTGATTTTACATTTACCACAGCCCCCCATGCCCCATCTTCCATTTATATTGTTGGATATGGACAGCTAGTCAAAGAGAAGCAGAGTGGCAGTTAGTTGCATACTCTAATGGTACATGGCTTGATTGCTTTTGTAGCTACCTAACATATTCTGAATATTTTCCCTATTTAATAACATCTTTAAGTGTCATTTTTAAGTGTTGGTGCAGTTGTAAAAAGCTAAATATAGACTGTTTGTGTGTGCATTAGAAAAACTGGCTGCAGAAGCGGGGACTTCTTATGGCTGCTACTTTGTGCCAGCATTTTCAGGACTGTATGCACCGTACTGGGAACCCAGTGCAAGGGGGTAAGGTTCTGAATAAACTACATTTGCAGAAAGATTAAATTATGTCACAAATCCTTACAGGTACCAGATTTTTTTTTTCTTCCTTTGGTGTGTCTGGATACAACATTCTCTGACTTATCTTCAAGCAACCATTGTTTCTGTTTTGTATTTAATCTGTTCAAAACAGCAACTGCTACTGGGAGAAGCAGGATGAGCTGACTCAGCTACTCATCCTAATCACCACCACCACCCAAAAAAAAAAAAAGGGAGGGGGAGGGGCACAGAAAACATTTGGACCAGGAAACTTTGGGACACTGAAAGGTTTGTCATGATAACAGCTTATTACAAAAATGAGGGAATTCAGATTAAAAAGAAACCAGCTTTTTAATGTTAAGAAGCAGTCCTTATACAATGGAACTGAATGAGACTTGAATTAGAAGACCTAGGTCTAGGATTTTCTAGTAAAGATGTATGTTCTAACTCTGGTTGTTTTTTTGTTTTTGTTTGTTTTTGTTTTTTCCTCTATTCAACAGTATTATCTGTGGCCTTACTCAGTTTACAAATAAAAAACACATCGCCTTTGCTGCACTAGAAGCTGTCTGCTTTCAAACACGAGAGGTAAAAGCAAATTAATTCATAAATTAATTGTAAATTAGTATGAGAACAGTGACTGTAACTCTTCGGGAAGAGAGAGGATTAAAAAGATTCAATGAAGATGATCAGATGCTTCATATCACACTTCCATGCTATTATTTTCTTTACATGATGCTAGTGTTGAAGGTTTGTTCCTGTGAACTTAGCTAGAATGATCTGGCTGGGTGGTACATTATTTTGGAGTGGCAATTATACTTTTTATCCGCGCTTAAAATAAGGTGAACATATTTATGACTGTTATGAGAGGCAGAACATGCAAACAGTAAAATGACAAGGCCAGTGCCATAACAGAAATGCTGTATTGGTTCTACAACAGAAGAGACTACATTTTATATCATCTGCTGTGACAGATATGGCTGATGTTGCTTTCCATAAGAACAAAAATTATTTAAATCAAGAGAGCACCAAACATATCCAGGGAAATCTGCATTCACTTTTTGCCCACATCTCTTTTTGCATTTGTCAGCATTCTGCAAAAGCAAACCTACATTCTCACACAATAAATTAATCCTTCAACCAAATCAAAGGGCTTGATATCAGTATGTTTTGAGCATTAAAATCTTTATATCACCATCTGCTAGCATTTTATGCTTCTTGTGTTCTGTACAAACACAGGACAAAATGAAAGTCATAGCCCCCAAAGGGTAACAGTGAAACCTTAATATGTTTGCATGTTTTAAATTTATGTTATTTAAACTTATGTGTTTTAAAATAATACCCACCTGAAACTGTGTGAGATGAGGAAAGTAGCTTGTTGTTTCTGTAGCAACAATGAGTAAAGCAAGAAGTACTCCTGTGGAAAAAAGACAGCTAGAAACTTCACCAAGGCATCTGCTTTTGAAGCTGTGTTAACAGCCTCTGAGTCCTCTGAAAGTCATGGAAGGAGCTTGGAAATAGCAAGCTCTTAATTCTGATACTAGAAGTCAGGGTAAAGTTACAGCGAACTAAAGTGATAGCCTGGTTTGTTTTCTTGCTCCTCTTTCCTTGTCTCTCCTCCCATCCATTCCATCTCACGTGACAGCTCAATGATCTTTCCAGCAAAAAATTATCCCTGTTTTGCTGGGCTATTTTTCTGTTGGATTAATTATCTCAGCTGACTTGCAGAGGATTGTAGCAAATGTAACAAGAGATGGCATGTGTCTGGGTGTAGCAGGGTGAGGAATAAAGCTTTCAAACCTGAAGGTGAAACTAACTGAATTTATCTAACTCTTCCTTATTTCCTTATTTTTTAGTCAATGTACTTATATCACAGTGGTAGGCGTGCCTCATTAGGTCTCTGGACATGCTTAAATTAGTAGATTAAGTCCTACAGATGTGCAGAAAACACACATTTTTCCAAGACACATTGTTATTTTTGTCTTCTCAAAAGCAAAGTCATTTTGGTTTAATTCTATTTGAAATGTAAGTCTTTTGTATCCTTCAGGAAACGACTCAAAATTCCTATTCATTGTTTTTTTTGTTTATTTGTTTGTTTGTGCCATCCAGTTCTTCTAAGCTTCTGTTCATTTTTTCTCCCAAAAGTTCCTTCCTTGTGCAGACAGATGACCCGTTACATTATTTTTTTTCTCTCAGAAAGTATTATGGAAAAAGAAGTCATTTTTCAGTTGCTGCACACCTTGCTCTTAATCTAACTACGCTACAATAGAGATAGCAGCAGCATGATCATAATTTGTTTTGTTTCTTCATCACCTCCTCGATTCTATCTTTCTTTTTGCTTTTTAGTCAAAGTCAAAAACTTTTAATCTAAGTGCATACTATGCACTTATATCTTGCACTTAGACTTCTAGTCTGAGTGCGTAGTATGATTCAACATGCTCTTGCAGAGTAATAAACAAAATCAGAGCTTCAGCAGTATATGTAAAGCTAAGATTAAGAGGCACTGATGAAGTTCTGAATAGTTAAAAAAAAAAAAAACAGGTGAAATTCGGTATAGATGAGTATAAAATGATACATGTGAAGAAAACAAGGTGTAGGGAGCAGTACTAGCTTAGTACTGTCAGTAAACTTTGGTGCTCCGCTATATATCCTGTATTCTTGGTTATTTATAATGTATTGAACAGTGCAGACCCATGTACAGATTCTGCCACAATGAAAGGTGGCCTTTTACCTTCTAATTTTTAACTATTATTTATCGTGTGGCAATGCTTTTCGTTCCTTGTTGACTTACTTTCTGGGAATAAATAAAATCTACTGTATAACCCATCTCTGTATAGTTTTCTGTACTTTACCAACCTACCCGTTTGTTCGTTTATAGAAACATGTTGAATTCCAAGTAAGGATTGTATAACTGGGTACTTTGTGAGCTGCAGAATAGCATAGAATGCACTGTAGTTTCTTGTTTGTGTATTTTGCTATGTTATTTAGAGCGGAGAAAAGCACACTTACAATATGACAGAAAAATCATTCTGCAGTAGTTAATGCCTATCATCAAGTATTATATAATGACATTAAAAGATGTAAATGATACATTTAATTGACTGTTTTTACAAAACCTTAAAAAAACAATATTCTCCATGTAATAGATGATTGTAGGATGATGCTGTGTACTTCCTCGTTAGCTTTAATGAAGTTCGTAGTGGTCATCAGTTGCTTTTTTTCCCCAAAGTTCTTCTCAGACCATATATGCAATGGGTAGGCTAGGTATAGAGAAACATTTCCTACACTAGGATTTCTGTGATAAATTGAATGCACTTGCTGTATATTAAGCAAAACTGTGTTGTCACTACCTCCTTTTTGGCCTCTCGATGTACAGGGAAGGAGACCTACCTACTTAACACTCTTCAGCAGGCACTGACTTATCAATGTTTTGCATTTGGAGATTTTTCTGCAATTAAATTGTAACATATATGGCTCTTCAGATTTTAGATGCGATGAACAAGGACTGTGGGATACCACTAAGTCAGTTGCAAGTAGACGGAGGAATGACCAATAACAAAGTTCTCATGCAACTCCAATCAGACATTCTCTGTATTCCAGTAGGTAAGACAAAACTATGACTCCTGTTTTCTTTTTAAAGCTGAAAACGCTGTTCATGTGTAATGGCTAACGAGGGCTGTTGATGCCTTTTGTTGTTGTTTTTGCTGGGCTTTTCTTAGTGCTGAGAATGTTGCTTTTTCGGGGGGGAGATGGGAAGGGTGTATTTTGGTTTTGTTTTGTTTCCAGAAAAAAAAGTATTTAGGTCTAGCATCAAGTTTTGAGGTTCATTTTCCTAGAGCATCTCTGACTCATTTCTCATGTTGAAATATTGTAGCACTGTGATGATATTAAAGTTGTCTGATCAATATCTAACTGTCCAACAGTTCTAAAATCAGTGAAATTTACATTGTCGTGCAACATGTCAGCCCTGAGAATCTTGCTCAGAGATAAATCAGAACTTTGCACCTCCACTGCTCTTCTACATAAACTTGTGAGCCACTTCAGCAATAGCAAGCCAGTGGAAAGTTTTTAACTCCAGAGTTACTATAGTTTGCCTTTAATAAGACATAATGCACAAGGCTTATACTGTCAGTGCTTCATAGCTAGCACTTGAAAGGATGTGATCAATAAAACCTGCTTTTAAGGGATTCTCCTCTTGAAGGAGAAAAGCAGGCATTTGTAGAGTTAATGGCACAGATTTACATCTTGGGGGTGGTTTGGTCTTTTATAGCACCTGTGGAAGGCAAACCAGCTAGTAAGTACAGCTGTGTAACCTCTTTTAAGATGCCTTTTCTAAATATAGATGCTTTTAATAACAAAGTGACTGGAGCAGGAGAACAACATGGGTTACTAAAACAGTAATTGCTGCTTTGGGGAGGGAGAGGACAACAAAATGTCATATTATTAACAGAAGTACTCTGAGGAAACTGGTGGTGGTCAGTAACCTTGCACATGGTATGAAAATGAGCAATTACGTGATTCATAGAACCATGGAATGGCTTGGGTTGGAAGGGACCTTGAAGATCATCTAGTTCAATCCCCCTGCCATGGACAGGGGTGCCACCCACTATTCAATATTGAGGGAAGCAGTTATCTGAGGTATTTCGAAGACTTGGAAGACTCATAGTTGAAGTTAACTTCATAATCATGTGAATGGCAATAAAATGAGGTTTGTAGTTGGTAAACTTAAGGGAAGCTCATATAACAGCCATAGGAAAATATGTGTCATTCTAGATACATATGTAAGTCTGGAGTTCTGATATCATCAAGTTGACTTTCAGTAAAAAGCATCGTGGCCTTCTCTCTGATTTACTTCAGTAAAGCCATCAATGCCTGAAACAACTGCTCTAGGAGCTGCTATGGCAGCAGGAGCTGCAGAAGGAGTTGGAATTTGGAGTCTGAATCCTGGAGATTTGACAGCAGTGACATGTGAACGATTTGAACCACAGATCAACCCAGAGGGTAAAGCCCATTAATGTTCTGCAGGAACCTGTGAACTCTTTTATTTTATGTTCAAAAGATCAGGTTTATTCTTTGTTGCAGTCTGACATACCAGTATAAAAACAGCTGTATGTAAATATCCTCAAAAATGTTAAAAATCAGCTTAGTAGTGTTAGGTTTAGGAAAAAGTGCATTCCACTTGCAGTTTTGTTCATGTATTGACTAGTAGGACTGGAAAAAGGTTAAAACAACATAGCTCCATCAGGGAATGTGTCAACTGTTTACTTAATGTGATGGGGTTTTTTATGTTGTTCTGGTGGTTTGGTTTGGTTTACTTTTTTAAAGAAGCTTGTCACCTGGCATTGCAGTTAATAGCTTTTTTTTGGCTTACAGGAAGTAAAATCAAAGAAATATTGAAAGATTTTTACTGAGAAAGATGTCTCCTAAAGTTCCTGTGCATTTTTGAGTTTTCACAGATGTAGAAAGGACAGAGAGTATTTTTGGTAGACTCCTAATTTGGCTTTAAAAAGCCTACACTGATCATTCTTTTAGTTAACTTTTTCATCATTCTTAAATGCTTCTAGAAACAAAAAGCATATACTTGACATAATTAATCCATGTGCATGACATTTTTGCCTTTTCAATTATTTCTTCTTGTTTTTGTAAAGAACTTTGTCTTACCATTTTGATTATAATTACTGCTATGATCCCGTCTTCAAGACAGTATTTTCAACACTGAAGGGCTTATGCATGAATAACAATTGCTTCATTTTGTCCTACTTGTATATCTTCTAATTGGAGAACATGCAGAAAATTGTTTTTAAAGTTTATTTCTTGTCACTGTGCATAATTGTGTTATTTTAGTTGTTTGGAGGGTTTATCTTTTAATTAATTCAAAACATTTATTTAATACTGTAGTTGTATTCATAGGCACTGACAGACATTTCTGTTTGCTGATTTCTCTATTTCAGAAAGTGAATATCGCTATGCCAGATGGAAGAAAGCCGTGATGAAATCTATGGGCTGGGAGACATCTGAAGCTCCTTCAAACGGTAAAACAGACATTAACACAGGTCAAATATTAATTAGCTAACTAGCCTAGGTAATTAATCTTGAGTTTGGTGAGCTTTTCTGTTCATTCTATCTGTTGACTATTCTGATGATTTGAAAATGATTACTTAAAAACACTGTGGAAACAAAGCAGGATATAGATAGGTCTTCCTCTTGAAAGGAGGACACAAGCAATATCTTGTAGGTCTCTAAAAACATAAGACATTAAATCCAGACTAACTGTAGGTTCCACAGAATGGTGATGGTTTACAAAGAAAAAAAAAAATCTTTCCTGTTAAAGAGATACAGCTTAATTCGAAGATGGTGCAAGAATTTTATAAACTTTCTTATACTCATGTTGAAAAAGAGGAGAGTTTCATCCAGTGATTTTTCTTGCTGTATCTTGGCTTTATTATTTGCTGTATAGGAAGGAGAGATTGCTAACTACATCAAAACCTGCTTGACTCGCAAGGACTAAGAGCTAGAAGTTATAAAGGGAAGCACTGCATACACCTATCGTTCACACAGTATATACATACACTTTGAGGGACTAAAAAAGATGTTTCTTTTGAAGTAGGGGACTTTTCCATTTATCAGGTTTGAATAGTCTGCAGTCTTATATGATCTATAATTTGAGTTTATATTTTAGCACTGTTTCAGGATAAGTTTTTAGGCCTGAATCAGCCTACAGCACACAACTTCCATTTCATTTCACTTTTCTTGGAAAAATTACTGAAAAGATTAAGAATCTTCAGAATGTAACCCTATCCCCAGAACCCACAGCTGCAGCCCTCAAGCTGCATAAAGTTTCTTACTTTATTGATGAAAGCTAAAACTAATTTTTTTCTCTTATCATCCTGTATGTAGATGTAAGTATTTTATTTAACAGTGTAGTTATACAAACAATTCTCTCAAGGATGCTTGGAAGGGAAATTGGTAATTTATCATGAATAACAAGATTCACTTCAGTATTATGCATCATGATTTAATTGCCTTATATCTAAATTCTGTTATGTGTCCCCAAATCCCAAGTGCTTGATGTGTGTATTATTTATTATTCTTTCCTTTTGAAGCTCAGAATATCTGCCTTGCAGAAAATAAAACTAGATCTTGTTCTTCAGCTAATGTGAAAAGGGTTATGTTTATGAAAACTTGACCTCACTGATTATCCACTTTAATACCAGGGGAAGAATGCTAATTTTCTTAGTTCTAGCTTTGAAACTGTCCTATGCCTGCTAGGAGCATTTAAGATTGGAGAATACTAGAAATGGTCTCCACCTAGATAGTTCTAACAGTGGAATTTGGTTTTGAACTCTTATTGAGAGCTTGTTTTGAATTATTTTGGGGGGGTTGCATGAACTTTTTTATTTTTTTCTGCAAATTGTTTTATTTTTTCTTGCAATTGTTACTTTTTGCTGTTCATATGATTTTTAACACATATATTGCAATTTATATATATATTTCTCTTTTGATTTGCTTGACTGGAAACATCTTCCCCTCGATGACATCAGGTGACACTAGTATCTTCTGTAGTCTGCCCTTGGGTTTTTTTATTATGAGTAGCATGGTAATGTTAATCGGAGCAAAGTACGTCTCAGGTTAGTTATTATTTGAACTAGATCACTTTAAAAGTTGTCTACACTAGTTTAAGTGTTGTGGGTTTTTTTATATTCCACTGTTTATTTTGAGCAAAAATGACTGATGCTTTTTGTTGTTCATGCACACAAGTGTTTAAGGGTGTTTAGTCACATAGAACCTAAGGGAACAAAGAATGCCTTCTTGAATTCATTTTTATGTGCTGTGAAATTCATAATTGTTAGATGCATGTGAAACCTTGGACTATCCTCTCCCTTTGTCTAGCTATGCCGACTGTACACAGTTTATAAACAGAATATAGTTTGGATAGTTTGGAGCAGCCTAGCAGAGTTTTGCATTGCCTGCATTACATTGCGCATTGCAATTAGAATACGGTTCCATCCTTCATCTTTTATTTCTTCTCATAACGTTTTAAATTATTTAGAGGATCTGGTCTAAATAAAGGGAAGACTTCTCTTCTGTCCCTGAAAGGCTTTGTGTATCTCCCCCATCTTTTTTTTCTGGCACCCTTGAAGCTATTGTATGGTTAGGAATCTTCATCTGCTTAATCTACAGAATGTTCTTTTAGTACTTTTCTCTTAATGGATAAGTTGAATTCATTTTTTGTAAAGAGAAGAGACACCAATAAACCTACCTACAAAAACTGGGGAAAAAGGGACTGTGTGCATATGCAATGAAGGTGCATCTTCAACCTATTAATATATGTTTTATTTTAAAAGAAAGTTCTTAATATGGATGGATGATGGTGTTAGTTACTTATGCTAGCAGTAAGACATTGTAGTAAGATTACTTGTATGGTAAGAAGTTTTGTATTGATGTCATTTGTTCTTTGCCACTGTGTTTCAAAATTTCTTCCCAAGTAAAATATTTTACAGCATAGCCATGGTTGCTTCTTAGTAAGGTTTTCTGGAGTTACTGTTTAGTTTTCTTTTTTTTTTTTTTTCTGAGGGGTGGGGTATTAATTAGACAGCTGAGAACTTTAGTATGCTCCTCTGATAATGCTTGTCTCTACTCATACAGCCTGAATTAACCGTTCAATAGTAATTTTCCTTGCATGGAAGAGACTGTCTGAGCTTATAGGAGAACTAAAATCAAACTAAACAAATGCTGATTAAAAATCACACTGAACAAATGGTTTGACATTGATGTACTAACTCTGAAATACATCTGTGAATGAGAACAATCTTGGTTATGAAATATAACATAAAACCAACTGTGAATAAGTGGGTAAATTTTTAACAAGCTGAACTAAACAACTTGAATATTAATTCCAGATCAGGTTCTCGAGCACATGGGGGATGCCTAAAATAATAGGAAGATCAATATCAAGAGGGCAGATAAGTTACCTAAGTTCCAGGCTTAATGCTTTGTGAAAACAACTAATCAGTAACCTGCATATGTATCTAAACTTACACAATGGGAATTCATAAAAACAGATCTTTTTCTCCCTTCCCTAAGCTTGCCAGTGTCTTTCTGCCCCACAAGTGGAAATCATCTTGGCTCCTCACTCTTGCCTTCAGAGCCCTTTTTTGCCCTTGTTTTCAACCAGTAACAATTGAGGATTTTTGTTATATTCTTTACATGGTAAGCTTGGGGACAGGAGAAGTTGCAAGAAATTTCTAACTTTCCTGGTTTTTTTTGTTGTTGTTTTTTTAATTATGGTGTCTAAGCAAGAGTGGAATTAGTGATGATATGTACTGTTTGTAGTTTTGCTCATCTGTGTTAGGGTAGAACATGTTAGGACATATTGAATCTGTGTTGCTGATTGGAGCGGGGCTGCATCACCACCACCACCCACCCCCTTAGACGTTTTCTCTGGTAAATGCCCTTTTGCTTTTAAAAGCCAGAGCTAGCTGACCAGGCTTTCCTTCTAACTTTGGTACTGTAACTCCATTAATTAATTTGTTCCATTTTATCTCTTAACAAAACAATGGAACTCCAATGCAGTCATCAGTATAGTAAGTTTGAGGATTGAATCTACAGAGGATTGAATTCATCCTTCATGTGCTGAAACAGCAGTAAGTCTTGCATGGCAGCAGCGCTGTTGTCGAACGTGTCTGTGTAGGTCTGGGCCATGCTTTTACAGCTGCTGAAATGTGAAGCAAAAATCTGCTGTGGCAGAACAGAGAACACTAACGTAGCAAAAACCCATTTAGGGATCTGCTAAACTAACTGCCTTTTCGTGCAGAACCTGATGACAGAATATGAAGAACAATACTGTAGTTCATAATTTCATCAAAATCAGGTCATTTACTTGCTCTTTCTTTTATGATCTTCTTTCTTCTCCCCCAGTGGAGAAAGAGTTAATATTTTGTTTTATTTCACTGTTAAAGCAAATTGTATGTAGCAACTGGGGTCCTTATGTTATGATTCCACTAAGTCTTTCACACTACTTTTGTATCTGGATACCTGAGAGATTTCAACATATTCTGTAGCTGTACTTTTTTGGGGGAGGTGAGGGTCAAATTAAAGTGACATTATATTTTATTAGACTTAAATTTAAAGAAACGCCTTTGCATGCTTAAGTTGGCACCTCTCTAATGAGGTATAAAACCAGAGGTCTGGCTATAAATGGGATATTATGCTACATCTGAGACACAAAGTTCTTTGACCTTATTCTCACAAAGTAAGGTATCGGTGCTGATAGTAATATCATATGCCTCCTGCTTAAGTACCCTTTTGTTGTTGTTGTTTTTAAAAATCTGTTTTTCTTTTAAATTCCTTGTGCTGTGACAGTTACTGCTGAATTGCATACTAATTTACATATAGGAATCACAATGCAGTTCACAAATCAGTTGCAATATTTCCAAAATTTCTGAAAACTGAGCTCATATTCGTGAAAAAAAATAGCTCAGTGTACCTTACTTCAATTCTTCTCCTTGTTAAAAGTTTACCCATCTTATTTAGTGTGGTTTCTCCTCTTCTGCTGTATACACATCCCACACACTTAAGTGCTAGCTTTTATTTGCATTTGTGTCACAAGATTCATCTAATTTATAATTGCATTAACTGAAAACACAAGATGGTTATACTGAATTCTTCCTATCACTTAGCTTTGTTATATTGTGTTAAAATTGTTTAAAGTAAATTCTATGTTACTAATGCACATTCTTTCTCATTTTAAGGTAACGATAAATGAGACTACATAATGGACTCTCTGGACACAGCTGACTTTTGTTTGTTTGTTTCATTTTGTTTTATTGTTTGAAAAGATTCCACCACCAGTGTGATGATACTACCTGTGTGACTAAATTCATTCATGAATACATCTGTTGTCAGTCCCTGAGCTACCTCCCTGTGGTACATTGAAATTTAAGTATTCAGCCCTTCACTACTCTCCTCTCTTCCCCATCAACTCCAACTGCACTGGAGGCCTTTGTGTGGACTATATCCCATCATCCTTTAAAATTTCACAAGCCATGGCTTTGTTTGAGAAAGTTGGCATAAAAAACCCTGCAACTTCTGAGGTGACTTCAGATGTTTAGTTAAACTTTTCAGGGGTTGGTACTTTATACAACACACTGCAAAAAGTTAATGATGCACTATGGGACTTTGTAAACGTCTTACAATTTTTCCAGCTGCTGTGAATTACCTATCATACATATGTGGTTGCCAAAGATATTTTATTTTAGTCACCTCTGGTCTGAAACACCTTCAATGGTACTAACCTTTTAATCTCTAGCTCAAAATATATTATCGGTAGGAAACATTGCCACTGGTTTGGCAATGAAAAAGTTGCTGATATGGTAAACAGAGCACTATTGAAACAATCAATTAAAGACTTAAAAAGTTTGGTTTGGCTTCTGGCATATGTAGTCAGTTTGCCAATTTTAAGTATTTAAGACACTAAGTCCTGTAACTGTACATTAAAGAGGTAGGAGTAAATGGCCGTTTTGGTTTAGGCCGTGCTTCATGTTCTTGCCCTTTTGTGTTTTGAAAGACAAATTTGATACAGCATGCTATTCACAGGACAGCTTCTTTGTCCTCAGTAACTGAAAACTCTTAAAATTACTCTGTACGGTGTACTTTTTCTTGACCAATACTGCATATATTCTGTTGTCCTGCTTAAGGGTATTTTTAGTGATTGTTTGTTAAAATTTGAAAGTTGAAGCTAACAGTTTTCCTTAAAGAGGGTCCACTCCAAATTAAATATCAGTGCTTTAGTTCTTGCTGTCATTTAGTATACCTCAGGGACCAAAATCTCCCTTTCAGTTTCCATGTCCATAGTTTTAACAGCAAGTTGTCACAAAATATGCAGAGACAACCCAAAACCCTGGCTTGGAATTGTAAGCACTTGGCACCTGAAACTGGCCATTGGAGTTCACAGGCAACAGGAGTGAAAACGGAGTTGCGTCCACTTTGAAACTTTAGATCTTCCACAGGTAAAGGAGTGAGGCAATAATCTTACCTTCAGCTTTCGTGTTTGTACCAACAGCATGACAAATGCCAGCCTTATTGGGTAGGTCAGAGAAAACGTATTCTTGTATCATGTCACTGGATCAGTATAGAATGATAGCAAGGTTAAATGTGGGAACAACATGAAGAAACTCAAAACAAATTACAAAGAGGTGTTTAAATGCACTAGGAGTTAAAGGGAGTGGTTTTTGTGTGTTCTTAAAAAAAATGTTGTCTTTGAAAAATATTCTTTAAAAGTTTTTCTTTGTTTAACTAGAGGCTTAGATTTTAAAAAAATGTTAAATATGTGTTTGTCTGAAGCAGTGGTTTGCACAGAAGTTCAGGTCTGTATGATATATTTAATATCAAATGCATATTAATTGCCTTTTTATTATCAAGTGCAATGACCTTTGAAAATGTGACTTTTAATTAAGTTAGAGAAGGAACATTTTTCCTCCTGTGGTTGCATGTGTACATTTAACAGAAGGGATTTTTGTGCATAAGTGAAAATACAACACCAACATTCAAATCCCTCATCTTGTATAAGAACTCAAATGTGAGGTGTAATAATTAAAATTTCTGAGTTTTCCAGTTTGTATTGGAGAGGTGAAGAAAGAGTGAAAAATGAACATGAACCCATAGGAAAATCTTTATACTCCCTACCTTTACTCTGAGCTGTCACTGATTCCATCTTACACCAAGGAACAGCAGCCTTCGGAGCACACGGGGCAAGGGCAGCATACACCTCAAGCACTGGACTTCTGAGTTTGACTTCTTGCCAAAAACACTGAAGTACTGAACCTGGGAATGGTTACTGTTAAGTGTTGCCTTTGCCAGTGATGTATGTGGCCGGGGGAAAGGTAGCACATAATAAGTAAGAGGAGGACTTTTTGCTGCTTTTCTGATATATCTTTTACTGGGAAACACAATTCCTATTACTTTTTCACTGAGTAAATATCATAATTTTATTTTCAATTGCTGTTGCAAATATTTTTTAAGAATTTCACACCACTTTCTACCAACAGTTGAAATATATTGTAAATTGGGGCTGGGGGGGCAAACTGTTGAAAGTTAGCTTTTTGTGAAGCTGTGATTTATTTTTTCTATAAATTACCAGATTTATAAATTCTTACTTGAGACATGCATTAACTTGGTATTAAAATGCCATAAATAAATTGATCTAAACTGTCGGTTTATTCTTCCACGTTATCTTTCAGACACATTTTCATTAACGTTTATTACACGAGACATTAGTATATACTGAGGTATATTAAACAATGGAGCCCCATCTTTAAGTATCACAGACACATGCTCTAAGTTGCTCAGAGGTATGGATCAAATACATCCAGCAGTGCATTCTGGTGTTCAGTGATCTATTCAGTTTTGAGGTTCTATTAGAAATGCCTCCCATTTTCATGAATGCAGAGGAACTTGTGGAAAAGCAGGAAGCTGTAAGTAAATTTCACCAAGTAAAATGGTGAAAGGGAGTACAGTCCTAACGCAGGTGTGAGATGAAGGTTTCAAACAACAGTGGTGGTGCCACTGGGCCAGCTGGTGTTTAGTCTTACACCATTCTTTGGTAATTGACACAGATTAAAAGGTCATTATAAGTTGGGGCAGGGACTGTACATGAAATAGCGCACCCAGCAGTGTTTTCATTCTAGAAACACGTGGTATTTCTCTTCTTTTGAGAAAGAAGCATGGGGGTACGCATACATGTGCAGGGTGCATTTATGGAGTGTGCCTGCCAGACTCGTTTTTGTTGTCACTATGTAGCTCCAAATTATACTCTACACATCTGCTGCAGCATAATTCCACCAAGGACACGGCCTTCATCAACAGTCATTACAAAGTCTTTCATTCCAGGTGTCAAAATCAGTTGTGTGAGTCATATATTTAAATGATTTCTGATTGTTTCTATCAGCACAGAAGCTTTGGGTAACATGTTATTACTTAGTATTGGACAATATCTGCTTGTAAGGTTCCAGACTTCCTTTCACATGGCAAAATTAGGGCCTTGCCCTTAGCTGCACTCCACAAGAGCATACTGAAATTTCATGAATATTAAGAGACGAGAACATTCGTGGTGTACTTAGTACCAATACTTTACAGGTAGATTTTTTTTTCAACAAAAGCTTATGCAATGTTTAGTCTATTATTAGAACTATATAAAATATAGTATATTCTTAACGTCCACATCAGCATCCAAGCCATAATCTTACCATCTAAAGAAGCCTGAGTTTATAGCTATTGGAATACCTTCCCATTAAGAGGTGTGACAGAAACCCAGTATGATTTTTTGGTGGTTGTTGTTCTTTGTTGCCATTACTTCTATTTCTGGAAGTAATACACATCAGTAATACCTGGAGATAAGGGCAGGAATATGGAGAGTCACCCTTCAAAGCTCAGAAATGACACGGGAATGCTGCTGGGATGGTTTTTCCTTGACAGAAGTAACAGGCTGTCAGAACATCATGAGGTCCAACAAGGGGAGGCCAAGTCCTGCACCTTGGAAGAAATAATGCCAGGCAACAGCACCAGCTGGGGGCCATCCACCTGAGATGCAGATTTGCAGAAAGGGCCCTGCTGGACACTGTGGGCAGGTGGGCATTGGACACCAGGTTGGACATGGAATTTCAACAAAGAAGGCCAACAGCACACGGGGATGCATCAGGCAGAGTGTCACTGGAGGTGGAGGGAGACAGATCAGGAGAGCTGAGTCGAGCCCTGGGATCCTGGTGTGAGAGACACGTGGAGACACTGGAGTAAGTCCTGCGAAAAGCCACAAAGATGACTGAGGGATTGGAGCATCTGTCTGTCATACAGGGAGAAGCTGAGAGATCTGGGGCCGGTCAGCTTGGAGAGAGCTCAGATATAAATTCTTGATGCAAGGAGTAAAGGCAATGGAGCCAGACCCTTCTTGATGGCACCCAGTGACATGATCAGTGTCAGTGACAACAAACCAAAATGCAGGAAATTCCACTGAAGCATAAGAAAACACTTTCTGACTGCTGGTGGTCACACGCTGGAGCAGGCTGCCCAGAGAGGTGGTGGAGTCTTCATCCTTGGAGACCTTCAAAACCTGACTGACACAGCCCTGAGCAACCTGTTGCTGCTGACCCTGCCCTGAGCAAGGCGTTGGACTGGACAACCTCCAGAGCTGCCTTCCAGCCTCAGCTGCTCCATGGGTCTGTGCTTAAGTCGGTTGCAGTTTGTCCATGGTGCATGCTGAGGGCATTAAAAGTCGGGGAAAAGGAAATGCTAGTTTATTTAGACAAAAGTGGATTGCTTTGTATGAATCGGTATTCACCCTGAGCTGTATTTCAACATTGCTCAAACAGCACTATTACTTTTTATCTTATGTACATCTCTGTTTTGGAGGAGTCTGCCCTATTGTGTGGGCTTATTTTCTTGCATGTTTTAATTTTGAGAGCTAAGCTTTTAAGCAGTTGCTGGTGTGAATTTAAGCAGAATTACTGTGGATTTTTTTTGATTCCTGATTATTGTAGCCTTATACCTAGTTTTGCATAGGCGATTGTACCACCAGGTGCTTCAAAGCAGTCCAAAGGGCAAGCATGGCATAACCTGCTTCCAAAGACACCACACCTCATTGTAGTTGAAAAAAAAAAATGGGTTCCTTATATTTTTGTAATGGAAGATGGAAAGACATCAGTTCAGATGTCATTTCTTTTTGTATGTGGATTTTGTTTGTTTGTTTTTAGTTTAAATCCATGGGCTGCTGAGCTGGGGTTTCCTTTTCTGACTATCTTTGAAATCCCAAACACTTTGGTTAGGAGGATTTTCTGCATCATTACTTTTCAGTTCTGTGGGGATGGAGTGCTCTGAGAACTGTAGAGCCAGCAACATGGTGAGTCTGATAGCCTCATAATGCTTCTTGGTTGTTGGGCAGCCAGAAAAGAGCTTTCAAGGAGAACAGCTTTGGTGATCAGTTGTTGCTGTCTAGTGCTTTTCCCTCCCAACACTAAAGGAGTTGTCTTCTATTTGTTTTGGAAATAGGATGGGTTAGTCAGAGTGCTTGACAGCACCCACATTTCCTCCACTTCATAAACAGCTTCAGGATCCTTGAGGATTTCACTTTAGCTACTCTGTGCTTTTGCTGTTTTCCGACTACATAGCTCCTATCCATCTTTCTCGCATGTTTTCTCACAGCTGAACAGATTACTGAAAATTTGACAACAGGATTCAACTTACAGTTGAGAGGATGCTTACACAAATATTAATTGCCTTTGTTTCAATAAAAAAGGGGAAAAGACAGAAATAGTGACCTGCCTGGAATAAGCAAGAACACTTCCTTCATTATGAAAGGAAATACAAGATGGTAACTCTAATATACTGTAAATAACAATCATGTCTGTCAAGCTTCAGGACACATATTATCAAGCCTTTATAAGACACTCCCTGCAGGAAATGGGCTTATATTCTTACGCCTGTGTTCAAGGAGGTGCAGACCGCTTCACATGCCGTTATTCTGGGACTCTCTGGTAGATAAGCCTTAAAGTAAGCACTCAGAGATTTTGTTTGGATTTCAGCTCATTGAACAACTCATTGAGCAACTTCAGACTCAGAGTTTTCAGGAGCTATCATACCCAGCAACGGATTTCAGATCATGCTATCATTTTGTATTGTTGCCTTGCTTTTTGTTTGGCTGCTGATAATAACCAACAAACAAAAGTACACAGGGTGAGATTTGTCAAACTACTAAGTGTTTGGTAATGTTAATTAAAGGAAATCTTTATATTAAATAAATTAATTCATTAGATTAAACATATTACAATAGTGCTGAAAGATCTCATTTGCTAATCTTGAAATAGATTATCTGTTTTTATTCATGAGTATGTGAAACACTGAGTCCCAACTGATGAGCAAATGAGGGATGTTGTATATTAGAATAGGCAGGTATGGTTTTATTATTCAGTGTGTGTGACAAGCTCTTACGAAAGGTAGAGGAAACCTACCAGAATTTCTGCAGTTCAGAACCCGGTGTAACACAACAATGGATTGATATAACAAGCAATAGCATAGTTGAAGGTCCTAACAGTATGGTGGTGTTGTTTTACAGAATATCCTTGAATATCTGAAACTGTTGGAAGATTCTGTAATAGCTTCGTTAAAAAATAAAATCACTTATTCCCACTTGCCTTTCAAAGTAGCACCCGCTGAAGCTATCAGCAGTATTTGGCACAGTATCCTCAAAATGAAAATGTTGAAATCATAATTTAAATATTTATGCAAAGACATGAGTCACAGCTGTATTACCTTATGCTAGAAAGGAAGGTAACATCGGCTTAAGAGCAGCTTATTTATGAGCTGCATATCATACTGTCAAACTAGTTTGCAACAAATATGTATTACTAAAAACATATGAGGAAAGACAGTGTGCTCTTTAATAATAAAGTAAAAAAAAAAATGTGGAAATACTTTTTTTTTTTTTTTTTAAGAAATTACCCTAAGACTACTAAAGTTATGCATTTTTCACCCAAAAGTCATGAAGATCTGGTACTATGGTTACACATCGGTCTAATAGTCCAAATGCACAACATATCTGTTAAACTCTAATTAGGAAATTTCTTTTGCTCTATAGAATTTTAATCTTGAATGTTAACTAGATTTTGAAATGAGCTGATGTTCCCTAGTAAAGAAAACATATGCAACTAGGATCCATGTCTTTTTTATAACTTTTATTTTGATGTTAAAGGTTTTGTAGTACATAAAAGCACAGATTCTCATTATCATGTTGTTTGTCCTTAGTTCTTGTCTCTCTGTGCAGCACTTTTCTAAAGACTCGTTAGCAATTACACAATTACACTGAACTACAACTTCTGCACAGGCATGACTAGCAGGTCAAGGGAGGTGATTCTCCCCCTCTACTCTGCTCTCGTGAGACCCCACCTAGAGTGCTGCATTCAGCTCTGGAGCCACCAGCACAAGAAAGACATGGAGCTATTACCCTAATAGAACAAGTCCAGAGGAGGGCCACAAAGATGGTCAGAGTGCTGGAGAACTTCTACAAATACAGTCCGAGGGAGTTGGGGTTGTTCAGCCTGGGGGAGAGAAGGCTCTGGGGAGACCTTTTAGCAGCCTTCCAGTGCCTAAAGGGGGCCTACAGGAAAGCTGGGGAGGGACTCTTTTTAAGGGGGTGTAGGTATAGGACGAGGAGTAATGAATGGCTTTAAACTAAAAGAGGGCAGATTTAGATTTGATATTTGGAAGAAATTCCTCACTCAGAAGGTGGTGCCACTGGCACAGGCTGCCCAGGGAAGCTGTGGATGCCCCATCCCTGAAGGTGTTCAAGGCCAGGCCGGATGGGGCTTTGGGCAACTTGCTATGGAGGGAGGTGTCCCTGCCCATGGCAGGGGGTTGGAACCAGGTGATCTTTAAGGTCCCATCCAACCCAAACCATTCTGTGATTCTATCTACAAGATACTTCTCCCTCTCCCTCCTGTGTCCCCTGGTTTGTCATTTTATTATGGACTTTATGAAATTTTTTAAACACTGACACATCTAAAAAGAACAAAAACTAAGTACTATTAAAAGAAAGAAATAAATGAAAGTCCTTATTTCACTTTTCAGATTTCCCTGCTGCCTGCTGTTCCTGCTGTTTCACCTGTTTCTAGATCCTGCAGATTCTGTTTAATCTCCCTAATGTAACCCACATCTCTGAAACTGTTTGTCCAGCCTTCTCTATTCTCTGGCCCTGGCAAAAATGCAGGCATTTTATATCCATCCAGAAGGCTGCTAACAGACATTGGTTTATTGTTTTGGGTTTGGTCGTCTTCTTTATCTCTTTGAGTCCGGACTCGGTGTCAATGCAGGCACTCCTATTCCAGAACAGGAAGGCGAGCAGTCAGAGCACATGTAACCATGCGCCTAGACGCCGGGCAACATCGTATGTTAAAGATGTTTTCTTCAGAGCATACACTCCTTATCTGCCTTTATAGAGCTACTGTTAACTTTTGCATTTTGACAGGCAGCCACAGTCCATAGCTACAGTCTGAAAGACACAATATGCAGAGGAATGATATAAATAAGAGTTGCACTGAAATCCACACATTGAGTACCTGTTGGGATTCAGGATAGCATCTTACAGGGTTTTTTTTTTGTTTGTTTGTTTTTGTTTTATGGATCTGGCTTACATCATGACAATAGTTAGAATATTTTTTGTTCTCTGGCCAGGAAAAGAGCATTAAGGAGAAAAAAAAAAAAAAAAACACATCTGATACGCTTTATATTTGTGTTTGTATAAATTCAAATATTGCCTCTCAGCTCCAACTTCAGTGCTGCAATCAGGCCCACACTGTAGCCCTTTGCCAGCACAGCTGTGCTACCCACGGGTATAAGGATGCTTTGCTTGGTTGATATCTTAGCACCCACGCACATCAGACATAGTGGCAATGTTGTGCTTTTACTGGCAACACTAGTATTTTAGGTGGGGACTGATCTAAAATCTCTGTATTACCACAGCAAAATTGCTTTACTGTTATCTCATTTCTGCACATTAAGAAATCCTGCATTTGCAGTAATAGCTTTGGCATCTTGGGCTTGGACTAAACCAGACTCTTATCAGAACAGTTTTAATAGCTCAGTGCTCAGGCCAAGTCACAGAGTGCTTCTAATTTAAACACGGTAGAATAAATATAGTCTATTCAAAGTAATATTTCTTCAGTGAAGACAAACTTTTAAAAAATATGAGAAAGAAGCTAATGTCAAGGGTTAAAAAAAATAGTAATCAAATTATAGTATCACTTTATTTGGATATGTGCATCAATTGGTTCCTTCAGTCCCCTTTGTGCCTTAGATTGACCTTTGCTCCTATCACATATGATTGAAGTTTTCCAAAACACAAAAAATAAATTTGTCACCACTGTCATTTTCCTACCAGAGCAGATGATAAGGAAATGTGGTCCTAATTTTAAAACTAAAGCTGTATGATCAGCTGGGTAACTAGACATTGCTGGCCATGCATGGGACTCTTACTAAGTAAGGCATGTTTTGCACTCAAAAGCCATTTACACAGGTGCAATATTTAATATGTTCATTTTCAACAAACATACATTTGTTCTCCTTCTTTGCCATTTTCATCATTTGCTAGCACTGCCTACATTAGCATTAAGTTAATGCCACGAGTGACTTGAGAGAGAATTGGAAATGATTGGTTAGTTTATAAACAATGGTAATACAAAAAGCTTCCATATGGTTATGATAAGTTCTGCTTCAAATTTGAAGTTTTTGATTGATTAGGAGTTTAAAGTATAAATTGTATTTTCTGAACAAAGGAGCAGAGAATTGGTTTAGCTTTCTTAATCACAGCCTTAGCTTTCTTAATTCAGCCTTTGCTGAAAAGTACCACCTGTTTATAATTAAAAACAAGGCATGTTGTCTGCATTAATTTCTCAGGAAAGCTCAGTTCATTTGTAATTAGAGGTGCCCAGGTGACGGTATGACAAGCAGAAGCCCTTTGCATAGTCACAAAGCAAGCCGTGCACGGGCAGCAGACAAAGTCCTTCTCTCTTACCCTTATGCACCACATACACAGGTAGATTCTTAAATCCAGCTGAATCTGGACTGTCTCTTTTGGTATCAGGGTGCCGCTGAGATAATGCCATATCCCTGGGTAGCTACCCGTCTGCTCGATACCAAAAGAGTTCCCAACCCCACTGTCAGTTGTTGGGCAACCAACATCCAGGGACACCAGTCCTCTATCAGCAGCCTGCAGCTGGATCAGCTGTCTGATAGCCAGGCATTCTGGATCCCCTCCAGACACCTTCTTTCCTTTATTTTCCCTCCTCTCCTCTCCTCTCCTCTCCTCTCCTCTCCTCTCCTCTCCTCTCCTCTCCTCTCCTCTCCTCTCCTCTCCTCTCCTCTCCTCTCCTCTCCTCTCCTCTCCTCTCCTCTCCTCTCCTCTCCTCTCCTCTCCTCTCCTCTCCTCTCCTCTCCTCTCCTCTCCTCTCCTCTCCTCTCCTCTCCTCTCCTCTCCTCTCCTCTCCTCTCCTCTCCCCTCCTCTCCCCTCCTCGAGTCTCCTCGAGTCTCCTCGAGTCTCCCTCTCCGCACCATTCTTAGAATAAGCTTAAGGAATTCACCCAAGGTCACACCACGGGGCTGTGATGCTTTCATTCAAGGCGTCCATCCCAAGCACCAGAACCGGGACAGATACAAGCAGTTTGGTCAAAGAATGAGTGTTTAATCAATGTGGCAGCCAACGACAACTCACACTCAGCCATTCAGGTCACGTCACCTTTGCCCAGGTGACATTTGCCCTCGTTAGGGTTCCTGACAAAAATAAAAACAATTTAAAAACCCAGAGTAATGTAGTTGTACGTATTTGTCAAATTTATCAAGTAATTTGTGTAAAGTAAGTTGACTTAAGGAACTACAAAGGTTTTAATTAAAATTTATTTCAATACATAAAATGAATCAACCAGGCTTTATAATTAAACCTTGGAAAAAAAAAAAAAAAAAAAAAAAAAGATTTTAGTGGAAAATGCCAGGGCTTAAATTGCATTAATTATGTAAGTCTATTCAACACGGCTAACTCTGCTGCTTTTCTGATGGAGTAGGAATGAAAAGAATAAAAATACCATGCTGAAATGTCTTTGCATGAGTGGATATTAGTCACTTCAAACTCCTTCCTGATTAATAAAATGCATTACCATAACTTTCAGAGGGAGGAAAGTGATATGCTCAGTGGGGAAGAACAGCTGGATATCATTAGCAGCTGGGAAGGGGAGGTGGTGCTTTCATTGCTCCACTTTCCAGGAACATATTCCCTTTCCTCCCCAGTCCCTTCTGCATCTGGGTCAGAGCCATAGTTTCGTTTTCTTGTTCTACATGAACAGACTCCAAATTACAGCTTTCTTGCAAAAAGAAACTTTATTTTCAGATTTTTCCCTCTATATTTTGTCAAGCAAGACAGTGGTGGGTAACATTCAGCAACTTTTCCTTCAGAGCACATCCCCTTCCTCTGCATGAGCCACCTGAGCAAAAAACAAGAGCTAGAAATACCCCATGAAGCCCCACAGCTCCCCCACAGGTGGAGCTGTAGCTTGTGCCTCGGAAGGGGTTACATCTGCTGTTGCATTCCCTTCTTTATCCATACCCAAAACCTGGCTCTTCAACCCAGGTTGCAAACCTTGATGCATTCAGCTCTGGAGCCTCCCTCCTCCCCGCTGACGTGCCACAAAGCTGCACAAGTTGCAAAACAGTCTGAGTGTCGGGGCAGGCTGGAGAGGTGGTGTCGGCCCAGCACACTGAAATTTCACAGGAGGCTTGCTTTTCAGCAAGCCCTCTCAGATTCTGGCTCAGGCTACAGCTCAGTGACGGCTCCACAGAGGTTCAGTCACCGCGTGCATCCTTCCGCATGGCATGACAGAGGTTCATGCAAGCAGAACGGATTGGGTTGGAAGGGACCTTAAAGACAGTCTAGTTCAATCTTTTATATCTCTCTCAAGCTCAAGAAGAAGAAGAAAAAATATATTTCTCAAATCAAACAGTATTTGAGTTGTTGGGCTTGGCGGCGTATTTCTCTCCTCTGACTGAACTCTGGAAGACAGCTCTTAGGAGGTCTGTTGGGCCCCCTAGAGCTTTTCTTCTCTTCATTTCCATGTACCTTTCCTTGGTCTCTCTGTAGAGTACTATGAGTACATCAGGATTATTACGCTTGAGGTGAATTACTTTTCTGTTACTTCCATTTGTGAAGGGTTAAAAGAGGAACTTACACAATAGTGTTTCGTACAGTAGTAATATATCAAATAGCTGGAGTTTATTTTACTGACTCCCCATTTTTAATGCAATCATATTCTCTGCATTTTAGGATTTAATCTGTAAAGTGATGAATAATTACCTTAATTGTGGTTTTAATTTTTAATTTTTTTTTCTGACATGGAGCGAGGAGGAACAGTGAATAAAGGTTTTTTTAATTAGAATGCAAGACATTACAGACTACTCTAAAATCAAAATGTGAGTAGGTGGATAAGTACGTAAAATCCTCGTAATTATTGTCTCCAGACTGCACGGTGGGACATGGATTATTCATATTGCATTGGTGATATACTGCATATTAACTGTGATGACCCATCAGCCTCAGATGAGGTGTTGAGCCCAAGTGTTTGTTTTCTTGCATGCTCATTTTAGTTTTAAAATAACCTTCATTCTGTTTCTGCTGTTCCTGATGGAGCTAATGAGCAGTGCTTATGTAAAGTACCCCAAAGGCAGTTAAAAACACAGTACTTAATTGCTGGTAAGAAGCAATTTTTGATGAGAATATTGCTATTCCAAGCCATGATTAGTCATTTAAAATCAGGCAAGCGCTGTTTATGTAGCTCCTCCAGGATAAATATTATGCAGTGGGCTGTTGACAGGATCTCTAAATATCAGTGGGGTCTGGATCAGGTCTTGTTTGCACATTAATAACATTCTCAAGTATTCAAACTTCTTCAGAGTGAGCAGGAATAAGTGGAGAAGATTTAGGGACCTGGGCACTTGTCCAAATGTTGACTGGATGGCAACTACTTCTAAAGGAATGGTTTCATCTTGCCATTACCAAGCTATGAACTGGGAAAAAGAGAAAAGGTGAATGCTTTCCTCTTGCTTACTTCAGTAGGAGTAGTAGTTTGCCAGTGCCCAAGCATATCTTTATTGTCCAACAATAGTTGAACAACAGACAATTGCGTGCATATAGAAGAAAAAAAAATAAAACAATAACAACAAGAACAACAACAAAAGTTCATTGGGTCTCTCATGGCTCAGGGGAAGCTGGAGAGACAGATATACATCTCTACAGCATTTTCCCAGTCATCCTAGGGACTTCAGTAGGATAAGGAGAGTGAGTTTTTGGAGACACCTGTGCATGTGCACCCTACGAGCATCCCGTTTCCTCATTTGCTTTACTCGTGTTTGCGGGGTAGAGCTGAGGATTGCTGTGAGAGGACTATGACAACTCCACGACTGTGAAAGGAAGAAGCAGCAGCCCGTTCCCTGCTCCAGCCACCCTTTATGCCTGGCATAGACCTCTCCCAGCAGTGGTCCATGCATGACTTAGCCTGTTTCTCTTCAGGAGCAATTGTTACAAATTCTGTGCATATTGGGCTACACCTTTTACTAACTTGCACACTGAAAAATTTACCTACTTTTAGTACCCACCCATTTTAGAGCAACAGTTATTTCAGCGTTTGCTGATATATTTACTTAACATGATGAGGAAGGATTTGACTACGCAAACTTTGTAATGCCTGCTGTAGTTTGATTTTTGAAAAAGGAAAGCTATTACCTTCTAATTCTAACAGACACATAAACGCTTTCCCAACATTTTACAAGTTCCTTCCATCCAGCAAAGAAACATGGCTGCACCTTTTGTATGGAAGGAAGACAGAGCTTAAACTAAACTCATCAATTTGCTGGTATCTGCTCTGGCAGGTCACCATGAACTTGTGCAGGACATATAGCTTGGTGTGCTGGGGTAGGGGCTGAACACAGAAACTTGTTTGAAATTGGTACAGGTTTCGATACTGCCTTATATGATACCACAAGTGGATACATGCTGTCCAAAACATAGCCTGTGCTCTGAGGGCTTTTTTGTCTATTTCAATTGTATTTTGTATAAGTATTTAAAAGATGAATTATAAAAATTAGGATAGATATCGTAATAAGTCCTTAATAGCGGTGAATACATGGCACCTCAGTTTTGCAACTGAACAAAACTGTCAGTGCATGTTGCTGGTTTTTATCTTAAAAGCTTCATTAAAATATATATATATATCTCACTACTTTACTTATAATTTAAGCATGATTTAAGCTCAATAAATATTTCTATACTGAAAGATGTCTTCTTGGTCTGTGGGGCAGCATCCTCTCCGGTCATTAGTTTTGTTGTATTTCCTCTTGTGCTTTTTCCCATCTTTTACTTCTAGTTTGAAAGATAAGAACAGATTTTAGTTTCCACTGACTGTGCATTTCTTCTTCTTCTTTTCAGGATAGGCAAGTGCAGAAAGATAATGCTCAGAACAAAGTGCTGGATGCAATAGCTCTGATCCAGAGAAATGTCTCCAGTCGGGGGGGGGGGGGGGGGGGGGAGTTAATTTGTTTAACTGTATTTTAATGTTATCAGTTTCAAGAGGAAAGATGTAGGTGTGTGTTTTCAGACTAAGAAACCAACTTTGAGCAATTTGCATACTTAATCCCTCTTCCCCATAGAGGCAGAAGGTCTGGGTTCCCTGATGACTGAGAATGACAGATATGCAGAGCCTGTGTGGTATTTTTTTAAATGACCGACCTTTTAGAAGACTCAGTACAATATTTAGAACAAATTTAAGTAGGGAAAATCTTGCTATGTACCTCATATCACAGACTCTTTGAAATATGGAGTGCCTTGAAGCAAAGTAAAATTAGTAACTGCAAAGACAGGACTGCAAAAAGGGAGACAAAAAAAAAATCAGGAAAAAGAAAGTTTGAAAAAAGTAATAAATGTTTCATTGCCTTACATTCTAAAAAGAGTTTAATCAATAATGGGAAAGGTACCAGAAAATTTCTGTAACTCAGTATTGATTTTTATGTCTCCTTTGAAAGGCACTTGCAGGTCATTACTGAATTAGATAGAGCAACCCTGAAAAGTTAAGGACTTTTGCCATCCTCAAAAGCTACATATTTGTTACTCAAGGTCATAGTGACTGTTTATTTTTGGAAAACTATTATTTCCACATTGTATGTGAGGAGAGTTTCAGCTGCCCGACAACAAATCTGAAGTTTCTACTACTGCCTATGAGAGTTCATGCATAACCCTTTCTTTTTGATTTTTTTTTTTTTCTACCATAGAATGGTCATTTATTATGTTCTGTTATTTTAGCTTTTCAGTTATCATTAACCAAAATCCCACTGTTGGCAGATTTATGACCAGCCTCTTTACAATTTTATTTTGAACCCGTGGCGTTTATATGTAGGACTCTGGCACAAATAAATTCTAAACTAACCAGAGACACCACAAAAGAAAACACGCTGATCAAATGCAGGCCTGAGGCTACAAGCTTCCCCTTTCCCTGAGGAAATGTCACAGCCTGTGCATTTGTGTGCCTTCTCCCAGGAGGTGAACAACTCACTCCAACGTGGGCCGAGTCCTCCTGACTAAAACGTTCTGAGAGTCCTCCGGGTTAGGCTGCGGGCGGCATTTCGGCGTTCTGAAGGTTCAGGGCCTCTGAAGTTCCAAAGCTGTCACTGCACTGCCCTGGGCCCCGTCCCGTGCAGCAGAGAAGTCCCCTCTGGAGAGCAGCTAGGACCTTCGTGATCTGGGCTATCAGCCCGGCGTGGTCCCGTTCCCTGCAGGGTGGGAAAGGGCTGGTTGGCGGGGGGTTGGACCACAGGGATGCTTACTCACATGGACGCCAAAGTGCCTCAAGTGAGGTGAAATTAATGAGCACATGCTTGAAATTTTCTTTCTTTTTTTTTTTCTTATTTTCATCTTTTTTCTCTCCTTTTTATTTTTTTTTATTATTATTATTTGGCTAGCTTTTTACTTTATTTGAGTTTTTTGCCTTGAGGCATTGAAATATTTAAGAGTATTTATTTGAGCTGAGGACAACCTAAGCAGTAGTGTAATGTAATATCAAACCATTAGCTAGGAAGTAACTTGTTAGTTGGTTAGTCCAGCCCCTAGAAGACAAAATGTACAGTATCTGATTTATTCCTGGTTATTCTGGCAGTTCTGATGTATCTCTATTTTTTGGGACTGTATTTGGGACACACCGTCTTCATTTCATCCATCAACTTGGCTAAGCCCAAACACTTCACCATTGTGCATTATTTATTTGACTTTTTAATCTATATTAGATTGCCAACCAGCCTTCTGTTTAATTACACTTTACATTTAAGTGTTTTTTCATTTGTTCAGATTTTTTTTTTTAGAATACATATATTATTTTCTCTCTTTCTGTTAGCAGCTCATATTCATTTTGGTGCCAATTTTTCATTTCCCTCTCTGTTTCAGGACTAAACTTTTTCTTTAATGTACTTTTTTATTATTATTTTTCTCTTACATTGTCTCCATGGGGAAGAAGGTATCTTCTCTCAGTATTAAATATACAATAGTATATAAAGAGCAAGTAAATCCTCAAATTAATCCTTCTATATAATTCTGCTTTCTAACTTCATTTCCTGACAGTTTTTCCTTTAATAGCCTCCCAGCATTGTGATAAATTGCTCCAGATAACACTTTTTTTCTCAATATGGATTAAATGTCTGTACTGGGGAAAAAATAATTGTTCAGGGAATTTGAAGTGTAAGCCTTCACTCACATTTCATGCTATACTTGCTAGAAATTCTGGCTGTGTGAATGAGACTAATTGGAACACGCTATGAAAGGCTGTCCAGGATTGCAGTGCGCCAGACCCCTGACAGTGCCTGGGTGTACCTGGGAAGGTGGCATTAAATAGCTCCAGCTGGATCCTGGCACTAAAGCAAGCCTAAATTGGCTAAATTAATTGTCTGTTATTTTGGGGAGCCGTGGAGATTAAACAACAACAACCAAAAAAAATCCTGCCACCACTGTTTTAGTCCATGTTTCTTCTTTTTTACAGGTAAAAAATGATCAGAATTTTAAAAATAGTACAGTATCTATAATTTCTTCTTTTGTTTTTATTTCAATTTTATCTAGGTTAATAGAAATGGAATGTAGTGTAGAGGCTTCAGGTGAGGAAAAATAAATTAATTACATTTGAACTTTCTCTCTACATAGGAAATTTTTAAATGGCTTCATGCTGAATATCTGCTTTAGTAATTCTATAAACAGCAGTAAAAGAAATAGAGCTACAGTGGACTTGGAAGACAACCAAAGCTTCTGTTTTGTTCTTCTGGCATCTATTCTCTTTATTTTATATAGAACCTGCTGTGGAGTTTTTTCTACTTTCTCATTAGAGAAAAAAAAAAAAATATATATATAAATTCTTTTCCTCTAATTAGAAAATAGTTTACTATATCTTATATGATTGCTTTTTTTTTTTTCCCAGAGAAAATGGAGAAATTTTAATTTGTATGGGTTGATTTCCTACAATTTTTGAAGGATACTGTTTATCTGTTTATCTTTTTTAGAAATAATAGATTTTCAGATAGGCCTCTTTAAAATGATATTATTTCAGATAGGAAGAAAAGGAAAATAAATAGACTGCTAAGTATTTGCTATTTACTTTGATGATATTCAACCTTATTTTAAATGCTTTGTCATCACGTTTATACTAGATAAAGTCATCTCCATGTTTCAGCATAGGATTTTGCTGTTCATACTCTGTTGTGTTAAGACTTGCGTATACAGTACCTTTCTCAAAGTTTACAGTCTCAGTTGTCAAAACAAATAACAGATTTTAAAGGATGCATTGGAATCTGTGGAAGATGTAGACATGAAAATGTTTTTTTTTCTTACTGAAAGGCATGTTATATACATGAACTCTAACGAGATCTTTCCTTTAATACTCTTCAATGAGTTTCCGTTATTTGAAAGCATCTTAGTGTTGGAAATAAGAAATTGCACTAATGTTACAGATGATTTTTTATATACGTTACTATAAAATAAAATTAACTTCTCAACATAAAACTACTTGTTTCTATTGAATACCATTTCCCTCTGCAAAGAAATCTTTTTAAGTACTGTAATTTACATGTTTCAAGAGTGCATATTGAACCTATGCTGAACACCACAGTTAATGGGTGCTCATAAGTTTTCCTGTAAAGTGTGTTAAGGATTGTCATCAGCAATAAATAGCTCTCGATAAAAGTTTCAAATCCATTACATTGATCTATATTGTTTTGTGCAATTACAATAATAGGGCATATTCAGATATCATCAGATGACTTTAAAAAATAGCAAGAGATTGTCTCCAGCACCAGATACCCTCCCAAGCTTGTCTCCTGCTTCTCAAACATATCAGACAACCCCAGGTTAATTCCTTATTGCTATGGCTACCTATGCAGTTGCTCACATGTGGTTGCTAAAGCCTCGGCTAGCTGTAGGTTCAGCCATCTAGCTGGCCTAAAGCCTGCTAGTGGGCATCCACCGAAGCTGTGGCTGTACCTTCTTGTGCAGTGGACGTGCCCATGTAGGTGCATGCTCAGCTGGACGACAGAATCAAGGCTGAAATGAGGATGACGACAGTAACTTCCTCTGCTTCCTTGCCTCCTTACACTAGGAACGGCCCAAGAGCGACCCTGTACTCTGGAGCTGCCTTCTCGGATGGCACATCATGCACAGGGCTCAATGCTACATCTAGGTTTGTTACACTTTTCAATACAGATCTTATTGCAGACATTGCTTTTAAAATGGGTGGAAGGAAAACATAGGCCATAACATTTGAGCCCCATTTTAGTTATGAGGTCATGATCTAGACCTCATAGTTTCATAAATAGATGAAATAAGATTGCTGTTCATTTTCTTAGATGTTCTAATTTAGGGCAGTAGCACAGATGTTATATTTGTGTACGCATACACACACACACCACTATGCCATGACAAACAGCCTGCTTAATGAGCAGGTAAGCATCAGGTAAGACTATCTAGATGTTCCTATTAGATGAAAACAAAACAGCTATGATTATCTAGCCTGTGGATTGTATCATGAATACTTCATTTATAGGTAGCTTCTCTTTGTTAAATTCACTGATTTAACTGCACTTTAATAACACAATTTCAAAAATCCATATGTTGGAAGGCAAGAAACAATAGCAAAACATTACATGTGACATCACAGTGGCTCACGCCTGTATCATTTCAGATTAATTTGTATGTTGTTGCTTTCAAAAATCTGTCATGATGATAAAGATGAGTGTGTATTAGCTTATAATTTCTTCCATATCCATAGTTGTTGTTCTCTTGGATCCTTCTCCCCCTCTTTCTCCTGCTCCTCCTGGAAGGCAAGGGCCAGCATTTCAGCACATGATAATACAGCTGCTTTGTAGGACATGGTGGAAATCTTTGGAAAGGAATTTGTGACGAACCTGTAAGAAATTCTGTACTATCGCAATGTGGGAAAAAATGTAACTTGACCACTAAGAGTCACATGTTAAAGGACTACCTGGGCTTTCATCAGCATGCTAGCCCACTCAAAGTTGAGAGGTAAAACTGAAAGATGTACGTTCGGTGCTATTACTGCACCTTTCAGTAGTGATAACAATTAGTGCTGCACATTTGACCACCTTACACATTTTTTTTACATGAATCAAACAGAGCTGTGCCAGCTCCCCACAGGGTGCGAATGGCTCCAAAAGAAGGTAGAGCAGAATGTATTTCTGACAGGCTCCTTTCTGAGTCTCCGGTGTACAACAGGCCTGGGGTAAAACAAGAGGCAATGAAAAATGGTCTTTCTGCAACACTGTTTTTAAATGGGCAGAACTTGAAAATGAGAGGCGGGCAGACAACTAGCTTGTAGGCTGTTTTTGTTGTTGTTTTCCCAAAGAGGTAACAAAACAAATATAGCTGTTTCTGATCTTACTTTCCCCATTTTTCACAGTGGATCTGTGACCGAACTGAAATCAGAAAAAAATATCCTGCCTGGGGTGACTGTTTATACACAAAGACAGATGCAAGTAAAGGAGTTTGGTATTATTATGCTGTTATTATTTCTTTGACATGACACATTCAGGGAAAAATGATTTATTGTTACCATGTGCATAATAAGCAAGCAGTTGCACTTTGGACTTTGGTAACTGCAAACACAGACCCAGCAGACAGAAGTTATCCAAATGCCCCCACTACTTCTACCTCACTCTGTTCCCCGTTTGCAGCCACTGCAAGTGAGTGCACTTCACACCTATGACCCTTGAAGAAGCAGCTTACAATAACAGGAATATAATTTAGTCTTGAGGTAGGATTCAACTGATAGGAAGTGGGTGGCTTGTTTTTCTACTTGCAAAGGGAAAGAGGTAATTTTAGGGTGAAATATGTGTCATTTTACAAGAGACCACTAACACAGGCTAGGTGAATGCTGCTCCTGTGTCTGCTCTCCATTTTAAGAGAGGACCCAAAATGAGTAGCGCGGATATAGACATCACCTGTGTGGCCATCTAAGCTTAGGTGAGATAAATATCACCTTTAATGTCACTAAATTTGTTTAATCTACTTAAATAAACCAAGTAAGCCCACCCCAGCTCTTTAGCTGCATGTTCCCTTGTTACCTGTGGCTCTCCATTTCTCAGTCCTCCCGTTGCTGACTCTGTGAGAAAGAGCACACCACCTTCTGCAGAGCCCAGCGCGGTCTCCTGCCTCTCACTGACCTGGGGAATGGGTTATTGCCTGATCACACTCCTGTGACCAAAGTGTACTCAAGTGACCATTTCAGAAATGACAGGAACTGGTAAAGATGCTGCCATATACCAGCACTTTGTTTCTTCAGCAGTTGGCTGATCTTTGCTGGCTTCCCAATCAGTTATGGAGGCAGTAACCTCAGATACACCTAGCAGTGAAAACTGGTACAGCCATCTTGCAGCACCTGTCCAAACACTATAGTTTTCTGCTGCAGTTGTCCATAGATCTGATCCAGTAAATAAGCCTTTATACATGAACTAGTATGCTCGTGAACATGGATCCTGTGTAGTCTGGAAGGTATGCATTGCATCTTCATCATCACTTTTTATGAGAATATGTCCAAACTCTGTTTTATTGTTCACATTGGATCATGTCTGAGAAACATAACCCCCTTGACTATCAGAAAATAAATTCAATTGCAGTGTGCACCCAATCAGATAGGAAAAATAAATAAATAAATAAATAAACAATTAAATAAATAAATAAGAAACTGAGGTCAAGGTGATGAAAGAGAGAAAAATAAGGCTATTTAATCATAATTTATTGCAAAATAATATTAAAAGCAGATGAAAAAATCTGTTGTTATATGCAGCAACAGTCAACTTGTTCTTTCAGCTGATCTCTCCTTCCCTGTATATTTGTTTGGTAAGTAGTCTGTCAACTTTGATCAGAGAGGGGATTAGTTAGTGCTGAGGTAATGAACAGCCATTCAGCTAACAGCCCCATGGGGAGAGCAGTGGCAAGCTGCCAGAGCCCAGTACTCTCTGACCAGGCTCTTTCAGATAGCCCACAGTAGGAGGGCTTAATATTTTAATACCTAATTCACTTACTTGGAGATAATTGATGTTACATGGGATCTTGATGTAGCAGAGTGATGAGATCACAACATGAGCACAATATAGCAATAGCAATATGGCTAAATGACAGTACAAACGTGATTCTCGTTACCAGTCTCTATATGCTTGCTGTCAGGATGCTGGGCATCCCTAATGCCAGGACAGAGTATGTGGCTTGAAGCCAGCACAAGCCCGTTGCTCTCTTCCAAGTTAGTTTTGTTGATTGCTCAGTGTTTGCACTCAGTGTTGGGCTGAGCCACTTAAGACACTTCCCCCATGCTGGCCTGGCTGGCTCAGGAAGACATTCATGCTCTTCTGGTGAACTCAAGTAAGACCATTTATGCAATCCATGACCCACTCAACTCACACAGATATTTATTTACTGAAAAAGCCCTCTTCCAGTCCCCCTGGTTTTGAGATAAGTTCTTCTTCCTTTACAACAGCTGTGTTCACTCTGTTCTTCCTTGGGCTTCAAGAGCCATCTTGCCTATCTCCTCTGAAGATTCTGCCATTGTAGGGATATGATGGCCAGTCAACAAACCTAGGAGAGTGCAGAAAAACATTTCAGGTACAGGTGTTCTGAGTTCTTCAGTTGACAGATAACAATGTTAGGAAATCATGAGATAGAAATACTCTTTATCTATCAACCTAAAGTTAGCACAGACGACATGAAAAAGTAAGAAGGCAACAAGAAACCCCAAAAAAATTATAAAATACTATTTCCTTAATAATAAATCACATAATGTTCATAGAATCATAGAGTGGCTTGGGTTGGAAGGAACCTTAAGGATCATCCAATTCCAACCTCCCCACCACAGGCAGCCCAGGTTGCATGTTGCTCAAAGCCCCGTCCAGCCTGGCCTTGAACACTTCCAGGATGGGGCATCCACAGCTTCCCTGGGCAACCTCTGCCAGTGCCTCACCAACCTCACAGTGAAGATTTTCTTCCTTATATCTAATCTAAATCTGCCCTCTTTTAGTTTAAAGCCATTACTCCTTGTCCTGTCACTACAATCCCTGACCAAGAGTCCCTCCCCAGCTTTCCTGTAGGCCCCCCTTTAGGCACTGGAAGGCCACAATGGGGTCTCCCCAGAGCCTTCTCTTCTCCAGGCTGAACAACTCCAGTTCCCTCAGCCTGTCTTCGTAGGAGAGGTGCTCCAGCTCTCTGATCACCTTTGTGGCCCTCCTCTGAACTTATTCTAATAGGGTAATATGTCCATGTCCTTCTTGTGCTGGGGGCCCCAGAGCTGAACGCAGTGCTCCAGATGGAGTCTCATTAAAGCAGAGGAGGAGAATCACCTCCCTCAACCTGCTGGTTATACTTCTTTTTACTGCATATTCTCATTTTTAGGGAGCAAGTACCAATGAGGAGAGCTTCTGGTCACGTCTTTGTTGACAGAAGTTCATCTTTAGTACTAAGGCAGCAAATTGAGAGGAAGTGATGATTTTATAGGCATTTGCTTGCTCTTTTATACAGCGGGACACATTGAGGACTGTTCTTTTTATTGAGACAAATTTAACTGACAAACAGAAGATAGGGAAAAGAAAAAAAAAAAAAAAAGAAGAAAGAAACCTGAGAGACTTTTCTGTCACAAGACACAGCAAAACAGCAACATAAAATACAAGTGTTACTTGTCTTTGATGTTCATTCCCCACCCCCACTATCTTACTGTGAGGTTTGTAGGAGAACATCAAAGGGGAGGAAACAGAATTTTGCGCAGGCCCTGTGCTGGCGGATTGGGTGTGACCCCACACAAGGGGGCTGCAGGGAGCACGCAGGAGAGGAGCCCAGCACTCGCGGGCTCCTGCACAGCCCTGGGCGGCCAGCCTGGGGTGGCGGCCTTGGGACGTGCTGCTCGCCTCGCTTCTCCTTCCTCCGTGCCTCGGTCTCCAGGAGCAAGGCTCGCAGCACTTCTGAGATAGGCCTCCCTCAGCCGCTGGAACCATACCTGGCCTTCCTCGTTGCCTTTGGGGGTCATAGATGTGAATACCGGCACTGCCGCTGCTGTGACAACAAGGGACGACCACTCATCACAGAACTTGCTGTGGCAACAGGGGAAGGCCCAGCTTTATCGAGATTCCTGCACACTTCCCAAATGCAGATTTTTCAGTGTAACTGCTGACAGAAGGATGTGCTCCCATTCACTAATATCGAGGTTTCTCAACACAAGTAGAAGACAGATTAGTATAATTTGAGAAACCTAGAAAGCTAAAAACTGAACGAGGTTCAGTTTGTAAAAAAATCTCATTTAGGCCATCCAAATCGTAGAATCATAGATTCATTTAGGCTGGAAAAGTCCTCTAAGCCAATTAAGTCCAACCTCTAACCTAGCAGTGCCAAGTCTGCCACTAAACCGTGTTCCTAAGCACCACATCTGCACGTCTTTTAAATACCTTCAGGGATGATGACTGGAGGGTCATAAATAAGTGGGTAAGGATCTATTTCTAGCTGTGGTCTCAGATAACTACTGTGCATTATTAGCATCACATCTCTCTATTGATTTCAGGTTAAGAGGAAAATGTTCTTCTTCTCAAATTTCCCCCTCTTCTTTGTGAGATAGATGTTTTTTGTTGTTGTTGTTGTTGTTGTTGTTGTTTTTTAACAGTGAAGGAAAGGACAACCTCTACTAATAAAAAAGTTAAGCACAAAATCCCTACCTTAAAGAAGGAAAAACAAACAAAAAAACAAACTCAGTAAGATGTAATATTAAAGGCATGATGAGCTTTGAGGTTACTGAATTTATATCTGATTCCCAGGAGATCCGGGCACATCAACCAGCATGTACAAAGGCCTGGAGAGCCCTACTTTGGCCCTTTCTCCCTGCCACCCCTGCACCCTGCAGAACCCCTCTCTGCTCAGCACTGCTGCATCCCCTGGTCTGAGCAGATCACCGACGAATTTGGACATCCACCTATCGACTCCCAGAGATAGGGAAAATAATGAAGAAAAGATCATTTTAATGAATTTACATGAAATGTTCAGCTTGTTACTTGCTGTTATAATTATAAAGTTAGGATTTTGCTTTTCATATTCCTTTAGATGTACTTATGCTGAAAACATTTTTTTTGTATTGTTTTTTTTTTTTTGCATTGTCATATAAAACATTCCAGGTGAATTAGGATGGAGAAAACTTCCTCCCATTACTACTGAATGGAGACATGTAAAAAAAAATCTCAATAAACAGAGTATTAAGCGCTTATCTTTTTTTCTTGACGGTTGCCTTCCAGTAATAACTGCTCAAATACAATTTTCATATAAATAACTACATAGAAGAAACAAGATATAGTTTTTCTCTGGATGTTTTAACTCTCCTCTGATGTGAATATTGAGTATAGTGAATAAAAATAGCAGATGGCTGTGGTTTCTCATGTTTTGTCACTAAAATCTTGATCTGCCAAAACATGCTTACAAAACCAGATGCAGGTAAAGGATTCTCTTTATTTCAGCAGGACACACACGCTTGGTTGTAGTGGGTCTAAAATATTGTCTTCTAGTCAGGCACAGAACAAAAGGCAAAAGTCACCTATAAGGGCTCTGTCAGATGTCGATACTGACAAAACGGTGAACGTTTCCAAAGAGGTAGTTTGGATGGGTCGCTCCCCAGTCCGAGAGCTGAGCAGGATGATGAGATGATTCAGTGCCCAAGGCAGTGTTGGAGACTCAGAGTCCTAACAGAACAGCCACAGTAGTGACCACTTCCCAAAATAAATTAATATGATCATTAATCCTACCTAGATTACACATGTGCCTAATTTTGTCACACAGTAAAGCTTCAGTATGGGATCAGCACTCTGCAGGAGGCTGGTGAAACGGCCACTGCCACTTGCACAGGCAGGTGAAAAATAAGATGTGATGTACATCTCAAGAGTGGCAGGATGATAAAGATCTGAATATCTGCAGGAGTTAGAAAAATCTGGATAAGAAAATAATGTTATGCAGGAGACAGTAAATTATTTCCTCTGGGTAAGGCATAGGTCTCCAAACTGTCGAGACAGAGAATTTCTTTCAAAGTGGTTTCTCGTGTAGAACAAATTTGATGTCAGCAGAATTTCTGAGTCGGAAAAAGAGCAGCATGGTTATCTTTCACTTCCAGTTTCAAGGAACAGCTTTGAAAACTACAGGGAAACATTTACACACACTGCATTTATTGCTATAATAAACCTGCTTTCATTTTCAGACCAGGCAATACCATGTGGAAATTTCACACATGCAGTGATTTTTATAGCTCATGAAAACATTTATATTTTCTTCCTTGTTGGAAAGATAACTCATGTAGCAATCAGAATATACTTTAGTAATTTAGCCATATTTAGTGTAACATCCTGCTATTACTCTGTTGTCATTGTTATCGTTATGACTCTTTCCTCAGTTTTATATGCTACGCTCTCCTGAACTACTGCATCTCCCAAAGTGCATTTCTATTGCTATGCAATATCAGCTGTTCAGAGGTGCCACATCCTGCAGCCTGATGGAGACAAGGACACGGCAGCTCCATCGCCCGGGTCAGACCAGCAGCAGGGCTGAACACGCGTTCACAGTACGTATATGCCCACACACGGGTGCAATACCTACACATGCATATGTATAGATGGGCACACACGTCCACAGAGATACACTCAGCATTTAAACGAACACAACCAGCACCAGCATTCTCTTTCCTTTCCCCTCTCCAGCTGGTTGGGACGAAGGCCTGTCACAGGGAGCACAGACAAGCACACATCCAAGTTGGGTCCCTCACAGCCGGACTCAGACATGACATAGCTCCAGGGGCTGCCCCGACCCCCCGCCCTGCCCAGCTGCCAGCACCTGGCCCACCAGAGTAGCTGCATACCCTCGTATTTTCAGTCAATGGCTTCTCAGTCTCCTTGCTGGAGATATACTGTATCCGCGCTGCCTGATATTCCCGAAGGACTGAATGCATGAGGCTTGGGCCCTAATAAACTGATTCTCCCTAACCCCAGTAGTGAGAACTAGCCTCTGACAACCTTGCAAAGGCTGTACTAAGGAACCTCTCGACCCTTTTGTTTGATCCACATCTCTTCTGTGGTGGTTTGCTCGTACCGCTCGTTGCACCATACAACATTGACAAGTTTTCTCTAAGCGCGTAAGAAAAATTCCAGGGCAGCAGGTTCCTGGAGGGAGAAAGCTCCACTGGGCTCAGGTTTAACAGGTCTAAAATTTCCCAGTGCAGGCATGCAGGATACGACCATCCACCAAGACGTACTCATCTCTGACCCTCTCACACACAGGGTCTTTCAGAGTCTGTGCTACCACAGGCATGACAGAGCTGTTTTGTGATGGGAATGATGGTGCTACTGTGAAGTTGCATGAGAAAAATAGTAAAGCACAAGACCACAACCACATTAAAAGAAAAAAAAAAAAAAGGAAAAAAGGGAAAAAGGGAAAAAAAGGAAAAAGAGGGAGGGGGGAGCAGGGGGAAAAGTTCTATTCCAGAAGGCCCTTTTCTCAACTGGATCATACCCTGTGTAATGGTGGGCACAGTATCAACACAGTACACCAATTCCCTTTGCCTCCCAGTGAGGAAAATGTATTTGAAGGGTGCCCCTGGACACGGCCCTTCTGAGATTAGCAATCCAGGTGACTGCAGGATTCTGAGCTTTGCAGCTGATCCAGGCAGATCAAAAAGAGAAGAAGGGAAAAATAAATTCTGCTTCTTAATTGCAGATAGTGAAAGCACATAGCTAGGATTCGAAACGGTCTCACAAACATAGAATTTGTACTAAGGATTCATTAGAAAAACAGACACTGTAAAGAAACAAACGGTAGGGTTTTGCATCTCATTCTCACTAGAAGAAAAAACAAAACAAACAAACAAACAAAAACTTACCGAACTGAGGTATTAACTGGCCACCTAGGAAAGAACCAATCAAAAAAGCAGTGATGCAGCTAAGCTACTGTGCTTGTGTACAGGATTTAATTGGGAGCGGGAAACCACCCAGAAGTTCTAGATGAACAGCAGCTAATGCACCAGGATACAAGCTGCATCAGGCATTACCACTGCCGAAATAATGTCTCAGCATAACATTTCAATGATGAAGTGCATTCTTCGTGACAAGTCCAGTATGCATGCAGCTGTTAAGCACTCAAATGCAGAGTTAGCAGATAAAGGTCACAGAAGTTCATCGTAAATCTAGTCAGATTCTTTCACTTCTCACCATCTGCTTCAATTACAGATATGTTGCTGGAGATACAGTGACACTCACAAGGTGACCATGTGCACCAGGAAGTGTTACAGACTTGGAAGGTGAAAATTTGGAAAATATTTGCTATCCAGCAGCAGGCAAGATCAGTCAAGAAACAATCAAATACTTGGGGATGCTGCTTAGTCAAAGGAGGGTATGTTTTATCTTGGAGTAAAACTAGAATGTAACGAACCAGGAAAATATGATGGGTCATTTATGTGAACATTGAATCACATTTAATGTTTGCTATTGCTACAATTTAAAACAAAAAAGGATCTCGTTATTATGCCCTTAAAAAATCTGATGTTGTCTGTTTTAATACTGTAATTAACACATGCATTAATACGTGCACTGCTAGATGAGAATATTTTGCAGGCCAATTACATAGCACTCCATTTAATTGTTATTCAACTCATTATTCAAACTCTTCCTCTAGTGTCATGAGGGGAAGTATTTGGTCCTGGTGTTTTTCAGTCTTTCCCCAAAGGCCAATGATCTTTCCTGTTGTGGTAGTGACTGCCTGCCAGGTGCCCAACATGAAGGTACACATCCCCACACTTTTCCCAAAACCTTTTAAAAAAAAAAAAAATTTTCAAAAATCTGTACTGTGTGTGTCTCATTCAAAGGGCTTTCATCTTTGTTTCCGAAAGCAGTAATATATTTTTTTCTTTTGTTTTTAAACAAACCTATCAACTTTGACAAGGTCTTCATGGTGTGGGAACAATGGATAACTAATCTGTCACAATCTTCAAAGCTGAACCTGTGAAATTATCAAATACCTGGGATGTTTTAAGTCCTGACTACCTGGAAATAAATTATCTGCAGAGTGGAGTTCTGATGCATCTATTTTCTCTTCATTTTTTAAATCAACAACACTACTGTTTCCAAGAAAGAATGTTTTGTAAAATAAGTGTCACTTCTGCCAGAAGAGGCTTTTACTGGTCTGACCCTGTGTTTACTGTCAAACTAAAACAATCATAAAACCCTCAATCTAAAAATCAGTGTAGGCCCTTCTCCAACAACTTTACAGGGTTTCTACAAAACTTCAGGTAACCTATTTAATATATAATAATTTGAGTCCAGCTATTAGATGAAATTGGTTATCTACGTTTCCTCCTTCCAAAAAGTGTATTTGCAATCAGACAGCAAGCAATTAAGAAAATACAGTACTTACCCAGCACGATGGATCCCCTTGAACAATTAGCAGCATTTAATTCCTGGAATACTTACCAGATCACAACAGAAATCATCTTTCTAACCACCACAGGTTCAAGACACGATACAATATTGTCAAAACCAAGCAATTTGTATGAATAAAACAAACTGTAATGTAATTATGTCAGGCAGATCCTCCTCTGGAATTCACAAGGGAATAGTGGCTGCTTTCAAGTTGTTAGATTTTCTTTTGGTTTTGCATGTTCTCCATTAGTATAGCATGTTTTAAGGGTAGCTTAACACTTTAAAAAACTTTTTTCCCCCTAAAAATAATAAATAAATCTTTCAATTGCAGTGATTTCTGAAGTAAAAGGATCAAATGCTTGATTGATATACAAACCTAACCCGATTTTTTTTAATAAAAATTAATTCAAATTTAGCAAAAGGAATGCAGAACTACATGCTTATATTTGCTGACAAAAAAGTCAAAACCAATATTGCAGTAGGATTGCTAGACCAGAATGTTTAATGACTGCAATTGTATATTAACAAAAAAATACAGCTGTAATACAGCTACAGAGCTTTCAAGTTTTTTATTACAGTGAACTGATAAAATTAAGACAATTAAGAAAGCACATCCGTAAAGAGAAATTGTCTGCATAGTGATTAATGCTATTCAAATTCTCCACCCTGCCCCAAAGTAGTGCCTTTTTCTAGAGGTTATAACAGAAGACAGACTTCTGTAATCAGATACTCAGTACTGCCTAGGATAAGCAGGAATGACTGCAATCAAAATACAAAAAGGTGATCATCTGCTATAGCATAAAGCTATTCCTTTAATAACAATTTTCCATTCAAAAATAAGAAATTGTGATGAACTCTGCTTCTTCACACATTGAACATCCTATGTCCTGTTTCTACACTAGAAGATGCGCAGAATACCTACCCATCATCTCAATGGGACTCATGCTTACACACCCTGAGCACCATCACAGAAACAGGATTTGGACCCTGTCTGAATACTCAGCAATTGCCTAACGAGACTTATGTTGACCACCAAAATAAGAAAATCCCCTAAAAAAAAAAAGTCACTGAAATAAGTTTGCTATAGCTGTGGGCTCAAACAGAAGACTAGAAGCAATCCGATTATGAAAGCAAAAAGGTTATAATTTTAAATGTTTCCTACTACATACAAGAACAAATGCAGAATGTGATGTTTGCTTAGTTTTATTAATTTATTTTGCAGGAATCTGCAACTCGGAGTATGCACTTTCTGGAGGTACCATGCATGCATAGCCTCTGAATGCCTTTGTACAATTTCATCTCTTAGTAGTAAGTTCATTCACAGCATACACAAATCTAGAATGTAGACACCATATATACAGGATTAAACAAGATCGTGTCTTCTTGTTTTAATGAAAAAATTTAACAGGGTTTCACACAGCAGGAAATATGGATTAGATACATTGGTGCCACCATAAATAAATAAATTTCAAGAACACAGTTTTTTAAAATCTTTTTCAAAGGTACTGAAAATCCAGGATTATAATATTGCATTAACTCCATTGACTTCTGATTATTCAAAACCAAGAAAAATAGTCGCATTAATATTTATGGACATAAACAGCAATGAAAGCCCCAAACTGAAGAAATCTGGCAAAACTCAGTCATGGCCAGCTTCAAAATAATGCTGACATTTCGAAATGAAACAAACGCAGCAGCACATAGAGACAGTACTGACTATGGGATGTGTTATTGTGCATGTCCTCTTTCTTTACGGGATGGAGAGTCACTGTAGTATAGAGCACACGAGTTCTGTTGTGCCAAAGAAGCTGATGAATTGTTTATGTCCAACTGTCCACTTCTTGCCAGGATAGTCATTTTCACATTCTAGGGTATATCACTGAATTTTAAAATACAATCCTGATGACAAGCTGGTTTTTAACATATTTAATCTTCTCACATTCTTTTTAAAATGTTCTTTTGTTTTCGTTTTGACTTGTCCCCATTTCAACTCAATTATTTTTATTTCAGTTTCAAGGGGGTTTACAATCAATATTAAATGTGAAAGTATTTAGAAATTGAAATGAGAGATGTATAACTGGGAGAGAGAAAGTAACTGAAAGAGAGGGTATTTTTAAAAATGTGATTTAGTAGCATATGATAATCAGAAAGTACTGAGACCAGCTCTTTTAAGAATTATTACACCTTTTCACCACACCTCCCAGTTTTCAAGAGAAACACACACATACCACAGACACACAGATACACAATTCAATCTGATCTAAGACTACATTTTACAAAGTAATTCCTTTTGCTTGACTTCCCAACCCTTTCCTCTTCACCCAAACAAGACTAATAATTACATCAAATTAAAAGTAGATCCAAAGTTCAGGATTTCTTTTGGTTTACTGTACTCTGAATCATCCTCCACAAGCCCCACTCTAAATAAACTTTTAAAGAACTACAGAAGTATTCTATAATTAAAGGGAATTTATCTTAATAGCACAGCAGATATAAAATAAGCTTTATAAAATTTCAATGAACAGTGAAATAATTTTGAATATTTGAGTGTCCAAGTCAGTTACAAATTCTACCAATCTAGTAGCATGGTTGAGGGAGAGCTCAATCATTAAGGAAAAAAGAAAACACAAGTAGTGCATTAACTCAACACAATGGCATCAGCATCCCACCATTCACACATACACACACAAAAGTTTTATACAATACAGTGCATTTTTATATGCCAGCTGACATTAGGGTTTTATGTGCATTCAATAAATATTACACAAACCAATCTTTTTTGGCATAATCTACAATTCAGTTGGGGTATGAACAGCGTCACCTGCTTTCAGAAGGAAAGTGAATCATCATTCAAAATACAATTTACATTCTAAGAAACTAAAAATATTCAAGCACCATGTAAAGTTTTTACTATTAATGTCTGTGCATGAGCATTTACAAATAAAGGAACACAATGGAAGGTTTTTCTGTGGCATTGTTGTTGCTTTGTTTTTTGTACAAACAACAAATGAGAGTAAGTGAGAAACGGGAGTAAAATTATTGGTACAAAGGAATTCATTTGCAATTTAATGGCACTCACTTGGTCTTTCAAAGAGTATCTTGGTGTCAAGGCAGCCTTCTTTTTCTTCCTCTGGTGAAGTTATGACTAAGACTAGCAGGTCTCCATAACCCCAGAAACCATGCACTTGTGGTTATTACAGTTCAGGGAATGATTGGACTGCATGCATTTTTATTTTTATTCAAAAGGAGCATCTATTCTGTCAGAAAGTGACACAAGAGTAAAGACACACAACACACCTACTCTCATTTGCTGAGTGCCATGATAGTTCCTATCATTTTGGAATTCCAGCAAAAACAAATGCTTCTTTCCAGAACTTCTACGGAAGTACAAATGAATAGAAAACTGAAATACTACAAAGGCAAAGGCATCATGATAGAGAAGTCATTAAGTTACTGGTGTTGTTTTGAGTAATTCATAATACCAGTAAAAGCTATGGTACTGCTTATCCTAGGTAGAATGCTTCTGCTCATCTGTTTTCTAGTTATCGCAGTTTTGTTGATATGTCCACTTACAAAAGTAAAATTATTATCTTATATAGACTGATTTTTTTCCCCTCTCCATATGTGATGAGCTCTTCGCATAATATGGATGCGAGAAAAATTACCTCTGATGCCTTTGACTTTGTTTTGCTCATCTGTGGTATACACTGATTGCTGGAGATCTCTTAGCTTATTTAAAATTATGCTGAAGATTTAATTAGTGCAAAAACATATTGAAAAATGCCAGATCAAATACTGTTTCCTCATCTAAGATCACAGTTTATTTTTTACTGTTATCTTTATAAACTGCAGGGAAAGAAGACACCAGATTCAGCAATGCAGTCAAGATAAGTTTTCCTCCACCCACCCCTTAAAAACGCTGCTTGATTTTAAACAAGGATTCAGACACATGATTGTTCTACCACAGCTCAACAAGTTATCACGCATCAAGTGAATTGTAGTAATTGACCATATGGATGGGGTTGCCATGAGCTAAGAACAACTTACAATGAAATAGTTTGAATCTCTCCTGCTAAGGTTTCGGTAGCACGTTTTGCCTCACAGTTGTAAAGTCAATTACCACAACTCAGCTGACGTGCTTGGTTGCATCTGACTCCTGACGAAGTTGCACCATAAAAACTCAAATGCACTGTATCAGCTTCTGACCAGTACACAAAACATCCTATTCGGTCGCAGTTTTGTAACACAATCATTCAGCTGCCCAAACCCAAGTTCAATTTCACAAATAATGAGTGCTTTATTACAGCAACCTGAAGCATTCAAATTGAACATCACCTTTATAATACAGTATATCATATGCATAAAAGTACCAGTATGATTTCAGTTGCAAGTCTTGTGTTCTTCAACCTACGGCAAATATTTCCTGACCAAAATAAAAAGAATGCAGTGTATATTTTTTTCAAGATTTGCCATCTGCTATTTTATACAGGCTGGTTTATTAACAATGTGCAAATAAACCTTTACTGAAGAGCTAACTGATTAATTATTTTTCAGCTAACTTTGAACTGGGGCACAAAGTACCTTCTGTGCTGTAAACATCATGAATTCTCCACAAATTGGAAGCTGAAAAGGCCTAAGGAACTGAGTACAAACACTTCTCATACATAATCATGGCTGAACTCAAGTCTTCCAAACTGAATTTGTAGTAGTCTGCGTTTGGCATATGTCACTGTGCTGCTACAGCACAGTCTTAGAAAATTGGTGCATATAAAAGCATACTTTTAGCTTTAAAACACGATGGCCTAATGAAAGCATGCAGTAGTATTTTCATCCATAATATGGTAGAATTCATTCTTAGTTTATTACCAGTGTTGACACAGCCAGGTGAGCACTGTACAAGCAAAAGGGATTGTAAAAAAACTACCTCTGATTAAACTCTCTGTAACACTCATACAGTATCTCGTTTAGTCACCTTAGGTCACTATTTCAAACAGCAATTTTTTGTAGACATAAATTACCCTGAAAAAAGCAGCAATTACAAATACCCTTCTTTTTTTTTTTTTTTTTGTACACTTTGCAAATTTATGGTTGCATTTACCTGTCTTCCTTTTCAGTAGCTTACAATCTAGAAGCACAGGGAGCCTTTGTTTTCCAGCTAGCTGTGGCCAGGTTAAATCAGCTCTGGCTCTTCAGTTTTTCGGGTTAAGTGTAACATTTCACACCATTACTAAAAGTCCTATAACTTCAAAAAAAAAATTTTTTTTAAAGAGCCACTAAGCAGTAACTATAACCACAGGACTAAACACCAGTAGTTATTTGCTTTCCTGCATACATTCTTCCTGAAATTAATCCTTTTACATTTTCAGCTTTTGTTTTCTGCTTTGTTCACTGCAATAGGATAAGAAAGAATTTCACCCTTATTTCTTTTTACTGTGGTACAAGCAGAAACATCTTAACACGTTTCTCCCACCCCTTGCATTATGAAGATTGTAGACTGGCAAAGGCCGGGCAGATGGACTGAAAGGTTCCCCATGTTTCCTTCTCCTACAGCTGTCGGCTTGAGAGCCTGTTTTCAACCCAATGCAGCCCCTTCCTGATTTTCAGGTGTATCGTGGCATTTCACACTGCTCACAGCGATTTAGTGCTGGGTGATTTAGAAAGGTGCAGCTATCACAATTCCATGGAGCCCCTTCAAAGTCTTCATCTCTTGGCTGAGTCCGTGAAGCCTGTTTGGAATTGTTTGGATGCTCTAAAAAAAAAAAAAGTTTCTTATACATAAAGGTAGAAACATTTCTACATAGATAACACAAAAGGTTTTTTTTCCTAAAGCACTTCTAATTCAGTTTGTGAAATCTAATTATTTAAAGGATTTCATTTCTGTAAAGAGTCACTTAACCATACTGCATTCAAAACAAGGAGTCACTAATGTCAGGTCACTGATACTGCTAAAGGTTTAAATATCTTAAAACAAAGTTTGTTAAGAAACATTCCTGTTAAGAATGACCTGATAAATTTATATACGGCAGTCTCTTACCCTCTCTTAAATTCCAATAACCCTACTTTTATCTGAAGTGAAAGACAACTTCTAAATCAGTTCCTTCAATATTTTCTACATCTTTGCTAGCATTCATCCAGGCAGAAGAAAACATCAAATATCAAATCAAATGATAGGCCTGCTTCAAAACCAGGATGATTGTTTTTTCTCCACAATCATGACATGGTTGGCACTGGAAGGGACCTCTAGAGATCATCTGGTCCAACCCCCCTGCTCAAGCAGGGCTACCTACAGCGGGTTGCCCAGGACCACATCCTGGTAGCTCTTGAAAATCTCCAAAGAGGGAGACTCCACAACCTCTGGGCAATCTGTGCCAGTTCCCGGTCACCCTCACAATGTTTCCTAATGTTGAGACAGAACACTGCCTCTTGTCCTGGTACTGGGCACCACCGAGCCTGGCTCCATCTTCTTTGCATCCTCCCTTTGGGTATATAGAAACATTTATAAGATATCCCTCTGAGCCTCCTTTTCTCCAGACTGACCAGTCTGAGCTCTCTCAGCCCTTCCTCATAAGGAGAGATGCTCCAATCCCTTGATCATCTTGGTGACCCTATGCCAGACTCCTTCTAGTATATCTAGATCTCTCTTGTACTGGAGAGCCCAGAAATGGACACAGCACTCTAGATGCAGCCTCTCCAGTGCTGAGTAGAGAAGGATCACTTCTCTTGACCTGCTGGTGATGCTCTGCCTAACACAATGAGAAGTACTGTTAGCTTTCTTATAGGCACAGGCACATTGCTGACTCATGTTCATCTTTGTGTCCCTTACAAGCCCCCTAGGTCCTTTTCTGCAAAGCTGCTTTCCTGCTGGATGGCCCCTAGCATGTACAGCCGCATGGGATTGTTCTTCCCCAGGTGGAGGACTTTACACTTCTTGTTGGACTTCATGAAGTTCTTGTCAGCCCATTTCTCCAGCCTGTCACTACCCCTCAGGATGCTGCAATGGCCCTCTGCTGAATTAGCCACCCTCCTCAGGTTTGTGTCATCCACAAATATACTTGCTGAGAGTACACTCTACACCATCACCTAGACCACCAACAAAGATGATAAGCAGGACAGGACCTAGGATTGACCTCAGAGGGTACTCCACTTGTTACTGGCCTCCAACTAGACTTTTGCACCACTGATCACCACCCTCTTGGCCTAGCCATTCAGTCAGTTTTCAATCTACCCCACTGTCTCCTTATCCAGCCCATACTTTATCACCTACTCTATGAAGGTCTTATGGGCGACAGCATCAAAGGCCATAATGAAGCCTAGGAAGACAACATCCATGGCTCTCCCCTTGTCCACCAGGCTGGTCACTTCTTCGTAGAAGCTTATCAGGTTGGACAGGCATGACCTTCCCCTCAGCAAAGCCATGCTGACTACTCCTGATGACCTTGTCTTTCACAGGCCTGAAAAAGACAGCAGTGACATTTGCTTTCCTCCAGTCTTTGGGCACTTCTTCCAGTTGCCACAACTGAACAAAGATCATAGAGTGGCCTCACAATCACATCTGCCAGCTCCCTCAGCACTCATGGGTGCCTCCTCTCAGGGTCCACGGACTTATCAATGTCCAGTTTGCTTAAGTATTCCCTGACCTGGTCCTCTTCCTCCAAGGGTAGGTATTCCTTGTTCTAGCCCTTCCCCCTGGTCTCTAGGACCTGGGATCCTAGAAGGCCGCTCCTGCTGGTAAAGACTGAGGCAAAGAAGGCATTCAGCACTTCAGCCTTTTCCCTTCCTGTGGAACCAGGTCTCTCACGTGGTTCAGCAATGGGCCCACATTTTCCATACTCTTCCTTTTGTCAGTGATGTAGTCCTTTTCAAGGTCCAGGCTGGATGAGGCTTTGAGTAACCTGGTGTAGTAGAATGTGTCCCTGCCCATGGCAGGGGGGTTGTAACTGGATGACCTTTCAGGTCCCTTCCAACCCAAACTGTTCTGTGTTTCATTGAACTTGTAGAAGCCATTCTTGTTGTCCTTGACAGCCCTGGCCAGATTCAATTTCATTTGGGCTTTAGCTTTCCCAGCTCCATCCCTGGATGCTCTGACAATTTCTGGGTATACCTCCCAGGCTACCTGTCCTTGCTTCCACCCTCTGTAGACTTCCTTTTTGTGTTTGAGCTTGGCCATGAGTTCCTTGTTTCATGTCCATGTCCCTGCAGGCCTCCTTGCAATTTTACCTGATTTTGTTGGGAGGCATTGCTCTTGAGCATGGGGAAGGTGGTCCTTAAATACTAATCAGCATTCTTGGGCTGTTCTTCTCTGCCACAGGATTCTACCAAGTAGATCCTTGGAAAAGGCCAAATGACTTTCTCATGGCTTTGCAGCAGGGATGTACGTGTGTTAAGTAGTACTTAAGTCTGTTCTCATTCATATAATCAGTACGTATGTATGAATATACATTAGGTATTAACCCACATAAAGAACCAAAAAAGGTTTTCTGATGTCTCCAATCAACACTTCAAGACCTCAGGCTATCTATTAAAAGTGAAAAAAAACTCTTAAGATGTAGAAACACAACATTTCACATAACGCTAATATTCCAAGCAATATTAGCACAAATACCTAGAAGATAAGGTTAAGATTTCCACCTGCTAAACAGACATCTGTAAAACAGCTTAATTAAAATAAAACTTATGTTGTAAAAAAGGACTGCAATTTGTAATTCAAAAGTTCACATATTACTTTGCTGAGTATCATCTACTCAGAAATCTAACAGGAGGCCGATGACAAAGTCAGTGCAAATAGTACCTACGTTTGTCTTCAAAGACATACTTAAAAAGTGAAAAAAATGGCCTCCTTGCTTAGATGTAAACCCTCTCCAATCCAGATGCTGCACAATCACATTAGCAGTGTGTGGCCTAAACAGATTTCTGCTAAGCAGGCAAGCCATGTAAGCACAAAGACCTCATTCATGTTCACTAGCCAGCTTGAAGCAAAGAGCAGACCCTTGTCTGCCTATACCTGCCTTTCTGCCCACATCTTCAGCAACTGAATATTAAGGATATTGAATATTAATTAATATAATTGAACATTAACTTAATTTTCCAGGAAAAAATGAACTAGATGGACCCGTGTTAAAAGCCGAGCTCAAAATACAATATACCAACCCTAACACAGGTCACTATTAAATTGTCAGACAAAACCCAGAAACTAGTCTTAAGTCATACAAATCCTCACAAGACAGTTTCCGATTGCCAATAAAATCACTTATTTCATACAAGTCTTGCACATTATTTTGCTTTGAAATAATAAATTGACTTGTGTAATCAAGAGAATGTCTTCAAACATCACTAAATACCTTGGATCAACCAAATGACCACTGCAATTTAACACGAATCCAGGTAGCTGCCTTTGTGCCACTGCCCACCTGATGATACTGTCTTTACTGCGCAGTAGCACTTGTGCAGGGAACACACAACAATTTTTTATTGCTGTTGTGTGGTTTTTTTTTTTTTAACTGGTATATGGATGAGCAGTAGTTCTGGGCCTTTACTTTTAAATTTCCACATGCTAGGCATTTTAGAACATTGAAGAGAAAAAAATTTTTTTTTCAGAAGGGGGAAAAAGGTTTCCTTATATAAATTCAAAATTAAACTGCAAAAGCCTTTGAAGTGCTTACTAACAAATAGATTTTTATTTTAAATAAAATTTGCATTTTCAAGCAAACTATATAGTTACATTTCTGATACAGCAGTTTTTTCACTAGCAATTTCAGTACACACTATTTACGGTGAGAGGAGACAGTAGTATACATCTTATCACATAAGATTTTCAGAGAAAAGACCACTGTTTTCTCTATATCAGGGCACAGGATCCTGGACTGACTATTTTAGAGGAACATAGTACATAGAACTAAGTATTTAAGAACATTCACTAACATTTGAAAGCAATTCTTTCAACAGATTTCAAGAGCTAATTGAAAAAAAAATACTTGGGCAAAAAATACCTGAGACAAGAGGCAGGATTCTACTCCAAAATGACCCGTGTACTGAAGTTCAGAGTGCTACTGAGCTATGCAGCCACTAGGTGTCTACTTAGGGTGACCAGCAATTCACTCTGGAATGTACTGATCGATTCTCCACTGAACAAGAAGACTAAATACATAGCTCCTGCGTGCACATATATCTGAAGTCCTAAGCTGGATAGGAATGCTAGATACTACACAATTAGCACAGAAAATTTCAGAAATCAGTAATGAACTTATAACAGGTGGGACCCTGGAATAACTGCAGACCCATGTGAGAAAACATACTCCATCATAGTCCTTCAGACATCTGAGGCTCTTGCTACACTAAAACAAACTTTAGGGTTACTACTGTGAAACTCCTACTCTGCACACAAAATGAAAGCATGACCAGGCAAGTTAAATTAAAAATATAAATGCAAATTTTAAAAAGCTGATCTTGCCAATTAAATTTACATAAAAGATCTCAAACTATAAAATCCCAACAACATATTAGAAGACAGCTAAAAAAATCCTGATGTAGACCTCTTAGGTTAAAAGTATTTCAAAAAAACATAATTAGGAAGCTTTAAAGTGTTAAGAGCTTGTATACTTTAAACTCTTTTTCTAATAGTGGATAACAGTATTTACAAACAAGACAGTACCAGAACACTGGTTGGAAACAACCTGTCTGAGGAAAACAAGCTGCAGCCAGGATTACTGCAGTTACATAAACATGTTGTGGTTTGGCTTATACAGAGAAAAAAAAGAAAAAAATATTCTCAGTACAGTTAAAACAAGTTGAGGCTTGCTTTTTAACCTACCCTTTTTATATGGCTTTGGTGGCACAACAGGACCAGGCTCTATGTTATCGTAGAAGTTACATGTGGCTTTCGGATCAAAGTTCCCTGTCAGAAGAGATAAATAAGAAAGCAAAATTCAAATGTTATTTACAAGCCTATACCAGTGACATGAACATCTAGAAACTTCGTATTTTATACATGTTATTACTATTACACTCTATTTTAGCTTTTTCCTGACAGTCTTTTGTCAGGTATTTTCACCTTTATATTGATTCTAGTAATTTTTAGCAGTCTAATCCCATACTGAACAATCAACTCCAGTTCAATGTTCTGTATTGTTTTAAAAATATAGGAAAATTCAAATCACTCTGTAGGACATGGTCTTGGTTAAAAAGAATGAAAAAAGAGGAAGACTGAATTTTTACACCTATTTGACTGTATTTATGTCAGGTTTCTGTCACAGAAAGGATTTTAAATACCTAGACAGATTTATATTTGCCAACTTCTTGGCTGCAACCAGTGTTTCTGGTTTGTATCACTTTATTAGAGGTAAATTAAAAATTTAAGAACCTTCACTAGAAAGTATTATTTTTAGATTTACTCGATAAAGTTACTTTTAAGTAACTATTTTCTCAGTATTGTAATTTACCTTGGCCAAGTCAAGTTTAACAAGTTGCAACTGAAAAATACATCTTTTTAGTTAAAAAAAAAGAGATTGATAAAGTTCAATTTTAATTAAAGAGTCCAAGAAGAATATGCACATTTAAGCATACACTGTATTTAAATTGTTTTTTTCAAAACCTGTCAGTTCTATACCTCTAGACTGAAGGAGGTCAACTTCTTTCAGTGTACAGTCAACATTTATCTGGAGCTGTCTGTTGAGGCTTCTTAATTTGGTCATTTCCTCAGGCTGGGGAGAAACAACCCAAGATAGCAACTGTAGCAGAGTCAGCATCTTATCCGACATATAAATAACATTGTTTATCTATGTTAACAGCTTTATTAGAAACTAAGTATAACCAAGGCACTGAATAGAGCATCCAAGATTCCACTGCCTCTCCCTCCCTGCCACCCAATTTTTCCTCAAAAAACACTTTTCTACTGTCATTTGAGGAAGTTTAAGAAAAAAAGGAAGAAAAACACAAGTTAATACTAAAATTCATTTGTAAAAAGGCATAGTTCTTCATAACTGTATAAAATCACATACCTTATAAAAATCTGTATGAACTGACGACTTGATACATCAGTTTACATCACAATGATCAGAAAATAAAATACGAGCTGCAGTTCATATAAGCTTCTGACCTTATTTGATTACTATCAAATAATAGTCAATTTACATCATCCAAAGGAGCTCCAACATGCCAAACCTTCTAGCCTAGTATATTTAAATCATTCAGTACTGCATGACAATAATTACTCATAATGGAAGAATGAATAGAGTCAAGTCTATATATATGCATATAATAAAGAAACCCCATTTAGGTTACTGAAATGCTAGTGCTCCTAATGCTAGCAGCAATGATTAACAACACAGATGCAGGCGTAACTCTAAGGATCCCATTTTAGGGTATACTTGATCATCACAGAATATTTGAGGTTGAAAGGAACCTCTGGAGGTCACCTGCTCAACCCCTGCTCAAGCAGGGACACCCAGAGTAGGTTGCCCAGAACCACACCCAGGCAGCTTATAGAGATCTCCAAGGAGAGAAACTCCACCTCTCTGGGCATCTTGTGCCAGTGCTCGCCACCTGCAGAGTAACAGTGTGTTTCCTGATGTTTGGATTGAACTTACGGGTGACAGCATCAAAGGCCACAATGAAGTCTAGGAAGACAATATCCATGGCTCTCCCCTTGTCCACCAGGCTGGTCACTTCTTCGTAGAAGCTTATCAGGTTGGACAGGCATGACTTCCCCTCAGCGAAGCCATGCTGACTACTTCTGATGACCTTGTCTTTCACAGGCCTGAAAATGGTCTCTGGCATTAGCTGTTCCACCACCTTCCCAGGGAATGAGGTGAGGTTGGACAGCCTGTGGTTCCCTGGGTCCTCCTTCTTGCCCTCCCTGAAGACAGCAGTGACATTTGCTTTCCTCCAGTCTTTGGGCACTTCTTCCAGTTGCCACAACTGAACAAAGATCATAGAGTGGCCTCACAATCACATCTGCCAGCTCCCTCAGCACTCATGGGTGCCTCCTCTCAGGGTCCACGGACTTATCAATGTCCAGTTTGCTTAAGTATTCCCTGACCTGGTCCTCTTCCTCCAAGGGTAGGTATTCCTTGTTCTAGCCCTTCCCCCAGTCTCTAGGACCTGGGATCCTAGAAGGCCGCTCTTGCTGGTAAAGACTGAGGCAAAGAAGTCATTCAGTACCTCAGCCTTGTCCCTTCCTGTGGAACCAGGTCTCTCACATGGTTCAGCAATGGGCCCACATTTTCCATACTCTTCCTTCTGTCACCAATGTGCTTACAGAAGCCCTTGTTGTGTTTGATATCCCTGGCCAGATTCAAATCCATTTGGGTTTTGGCTTTCATAACCTCATCCCTGGATGCTCATACATGCCAAATACCTCAGACAGATGAGACGTACAGCAGATGTACTTACTACTTCAGCAGTTAACGGCATATATGCTGTTACTAAAGCATGGTATGCTTTCCTGCCTACATCTGTCTGTATTGTTTATATAAGCACAGTGAACAAGACTGAACTGATTTGGCTAACAACTGCACAAACTGAAAGCTATTTTTCAGTCAGATGAGTTCTCTTATCAGAGCCATACAGATTTCTGGGCTAGAGTCACTAGTGGTTAGAAGTCAGAGATAGGAAGAAGTAACGGGACAAGAGGCGAGAGAGGTGCCAGCTACTTGAGCCAACACTGCCAGTGAAAAGTTACTTGGCACATCGTACACATACCAAATGGGAAGTGGAATGTCTAAGAGATGCAACCACTCATTGTATCAAGGTATTTTGGTGTTTGAAATACCTTTTCAAAAAACTTGAAGCCCAGCTGTATCAACAACTGAGCTGGATATGGCTCAGACATTACACACAGACTTGGACATACACTTCTATAGGTTGTTTTGTAGGAAATTACTTGTAGGAAAGTAATTATCTATTCAGTTCTGTGGCCCAGAGAAACACACATATACAAGTCTCACTAGGTCTGTTGTGAATCCTAAGAAAACTGGACACACACGCTTCTTAAATGTTAAGAACTGGCTTACTACAGGCCAAGAACTTACAGAAAATCTTTTCCAAATACTGAAGATTTTATAAGGCAAAATATATGGGAGTATATTATACTTTATTTTATGAAAGTATAAGAAATAAATTTGTATCTTGAATTAAAATACTAACAAATTGCTTACTGTTGGAATTGCAGTTGTACAGCTAACTCTTCGAAGCCGCCTCTGCATTAGATCGTGCTCCATGCCATTGACTTCAGCTTTCAGGCGTTCAAGTTCTTCTTTCTCAAGCTTCAGTTCCTTTGCTAATCTCTCCATCCTTGCTCGTTGATGTAAAAGCAAGGCTAACATTTCACATGGAAGAAATAGTTACTAACAAAAAAAAAAGCTGGAAAACTGAATTCTTAGCTTATATGTAAGATTCATGAGTGACCTTTCTGGAAAAGAATGTGATCATAAACATGCAGCCAAATACCAGTGTGAAGATGCTTTCATGCCAAATGAACTACTATTTAGGACAAAGTTCTTCCAGAATAAATAAAAAAAATAGTAACTTGAAGTTGATATTACCATTTTGGTCAATGCTTCTTTTTTTTTTTTTTCTTTTTTGTCATTTGGTCTTTCTCATCTCAAAAATACAAAGGCACCTGTACAAGCAGACAGCTTCTGAGGATGGAACAGCAATCTAGTTATGTTAATACTGTACTGACAAAAAAAAATAAACACCAGAGGTAAGATCAGAAGATAACACTTCATAGCTACTGTTCAACAGTTCAACACGCTAGCCTTCAGACTCCTGAATTGTTTTTTCAGTGCTATTACAGAGTATGTAGTATAAGAAGGAATATTTAAGTATTCCTTGCTTTTCATAGAATCATAAAATGGCTTGGTTTGGAAGGGACCTTCAGGATCATCCAGTTCCAACCCCCTTGCCATGGGCAGGGATGCCACCCACTAGATCACTTTTCTCAGGGCCTCTTCTAACACCTGATCTTGAAATCCTTTAGAGATGGGGCATCCACAGCTTCTTTGGGCAACCTGTTCCAGTGCCTCACTACCCTCACAGTGAAGAATTTCCTCCTTATATCTAATCAAAGTCTCCCCTCTTTTAGTTTAAAACCATTCCTCATAGCCCTGTCATTGTCTGCCTGAGTAAAAAGTCGCTCTCCATCTTTTTTATAACCCCCCTTTAAGTACTGAAAAGTCTCCTCAGAGCTCTCTCTTCTTGAGGCTCAACATACCCAACTCTCTCTGCCTTTCTTCATAGGTGAGTTGCTCCAGCCCTCTGATCATCTTTGTGGCCTCCTCTGCACCAGCTCTAACAGCCCTACACCTGGATGCAGCACTCCAAGCAGGGCCTCACAAGGGCAGAGTAGGGGGGGACAATCACATTTTCAGGGAGTGCTTTAATTATCAATACTACAAATTCAGCATTGCTCAAAGTCAGAACTAAAGAACTTCAATAAAATAGCCTAGACATGAGAATCCTGAAGGGGTGTGGGGAGGTAAATGACAGAGCTGGGCGGGAAAGGGAAGCTCAGGTCTTTCATAGTCATTAATTCTACAATAGAACTAAATTGCTGCCCTCTCACCTGTCCCTGCTGTTAATCAACCATTTTCTCATACTTCTGTCATGATAGCGAAATTTATGACTCCTAGTTGCAAGCTGATGTTGGGCGCTCTGAGCAGCCACTCAGCTAAAGAAATTTGCCTAGCTAGAAAATGATATTAGTTTTTTGCAGGAAGTGTCCTCAGTATTTCATCATGATGCAAAATCGGCCAAGTTTGTTAGTGTGATGCTTAGCACTTTTTGACCTAGCTGTTTTACCTGATGAAAGTCTACCAGGACAGAGAAAAACAGGAAAAATTTGTTGCTAGTATTCAGACAAGCATGCTGTCCATGTAACAATCTTTCAGCAAACTGTTTGAATACATGAAGACACTGTAGAAAACTTAGAAAAAAAATGATATTTCATACAAAGTACCTGCCACCACCTGCCCCTTTTCTTCACCTCTATCCAATACAGGCAAAGTAAAAAAAAAAAAAAAAAGTCTCACACATACTTGCATTCTTGCTGGAAAAAAAAATAGAAAAGTAAGCAACAATGTGAGGTAGCTTACTGGGGGAAGATAAAAATGCAGGGGCATAAAGTGACTTTTTATCAGATGTCAGTATTCTGTGCAAAACAACAGCACTATACTTTGGTTTTTGCATGGATCCACCAATTCTTGGTCAAAGAATAAACATTAAATCCTATCCAAAGAATAACATCAGATGTTTTTACAATATAGGTTCCAATGTTACTGATCAAAACCGTTCTCTACTTTTTGAAGTAAATGCAAGTCATTCGAGTACATTTCAAGAGATCACAGAATGAATTCAAAAAAAGAAAGTACTGGTACTAGGGTGTATGATTTGCCACCATTACAGTCAAATCCTGTCTTCGCATGACTCCTCCAACTTAACATGGGGTATGGCTTCATTACATAGCTTGGTATTATACCTCAGGTACAACTAATCAAATTTGACTCATGCTACAAAGAAACATTAGAAGTACAGACACCAGAATGGATTTTTGGTAACAGTTTTCACAATGGTTCATATTCAGAAGAAAATTAAGTGATCCCTCACATTCCCTACATTAAGCTTTTAAGTATACTCCTCTTTAGGCCTCTGCAGTGGTAGCAGAGTGTAACATTTATTCTTCCACAATTTATTTCTATTAAGAGTTCACAGTGCGGCAACACCAAAGGCTAACGAAGCCCCAGATGTGGTATTACCACAAAAGCAGATAGCCCAAACAGCACATTCTAGCTGATTTTATTGTTTTCCAAACACAGAAATCTAGACACAGATTCAGAAGTCAAACAGATTTCTACATTTCAGAACATGTTTTCTTCATTTATGTGAAACATAAATGACTACCTTTTGTGAAGTTGTAAAACAAACACTACCAAAGAAAGCATATGACCTGAGTTACAGATCTACTAGCGTTCTCTCAAAATAACATTTCTAATTGGGTTTACCAGGTATAAAATAGCTCTGTTGATGAATTAAAATAGCTCAATAAACAGAAAGCAAAATAACAAATCAAGAACAGAATTATAACCATTATTTCAGCTGTCTCAAGTTGAAAGGAAACCTAGAAGGAGCAATGCAGGAATAGAGACTCTTCTTTCCAAACGCAAATTTAGAAACAAAGTACATTCTTTAAATATCTGCTGCTGATTATCATTCCATCATTACCCCAACTGATTGGTTTGAATACTTGCAGAGTGATTCATTTATTCCATTTAAAATGTTTCAAATCTAGAAAACTGGTTACCCTGAGAAAAGCAGTTTTCATCTAAAGTTTAGGTTTCACCACTTTGTGTTTTTCTTGAGTAAATTATTTAACTATATTTACACATAGCATTAAGACTAACTATAATCTGTCCCCATGTAGCAGAATACAGATCCTAAAATCTCTCTACCAAGCTTTTCCTCCTCTTCGAAAACTCTAAGTGCAACAAGTGAGCTTTTGATCAAGTTCTTCAGAATAATTATTTTAATACCCTTCAAAACAAAACACGATTTGTATTGACATGAGAAGCAATTTTAGCTGCAATCCTCTCTCCTCTTTCACTTAATATTCTTCAATCTAAACCAAATAAGAATAAAATTCCCTGCAGAAGTTAGCGTTTCAGGTTTCATAAAGCACCCAGTACTGAACAAATAAATGTACTGCAAAGTTCTTCAAACAAAAAATAATAAAATTCACATGTAAATTTATGACATGGTTCACAGAATTTACCAACCAGATACATGGCATACGTTCATTAGTTGTAGTGTTCTCTTAAGAAATTCCCTTTTGTCAAAAGCACAGCAATTTTATGAGCCTCAGAAATCCTTAATGTATTCGACTAAATTTTAGTGCAATTTTAAAAAACAGAACACAAACTAGTTGGATGATCTTTGGTATGATTTGTCTTCTTCTCTGTACAGGTTCGATATTTCCTTCTTAACAAGTAGCAAAATCAAGCTAAAAATGCCTTTTACAATAATACAATTTGCAAGGGTAAAGCATTTACCTTGAGTGTAAGCATAGTCATCTGATCCAGAACTAGAACTTCTCTGATATTTATGGCTTCCTTTTTCTCCTCCAGATCCTGGGATTACAGAAATAGGCTGAATAGGTTCTGGTGCTGCAGTACGCTCTTCTTGGTCCACTAAATTTAAAAGATTCTCAGTCGGTGCTCGACCTACTGTGATTTTAAAAATAGTTGGGTTTGGCTGAGATACCATTACCCGAGGAGACTGTGTTGGTGCACCTGTAGGCCCAGTTGGTTGAGTGTAGGTAATATATACTGGATTAACACTAAATGGAGGTTTGGGTTGACCCGACATACCTCTTGATGGAGAGCTTGTAGGAGGAGTAGTGGCTGCATACAGCGGGTGCTGGTTTCGTTGAGATGGTTGATTACTTATTGGTGAAGGACTTCTGTTCATTGCAGTCCCAGGCCTTTGCGGTGGCTCAACTGTAATTTCTATTTTGTTCATGGAACCTTTGGATAAACTAGGTCCAGCAAAAGGAGGAAGATACGACACGGAGTGACCGCTTTGTTTTTGAAAAGTCTGGGATGCTTGCTGATATGGATGAGGTGGGACAGTTGAAGGACTAGGAGGCATGAAGACATGTGAACTCTGATGACCCAGCTGAGGAGGCTGAACTTGGTGCTGAGGAGAGCCAAAGGGAGAGGGACACTGGGATGCCGGTGGTGATCGAAAAGCCGTCTGAGGGATCTGGGGTTGTTTAGGAGAATACTGAGAAGGTTGGTAGTTCTGTTGATGTGGATACACAGGTAGAGGACGGGGAGTATAATGTGGAACTGGGCCCTGTGGTGACGAATGCCACTGCGTATTCTGAGGAGTCTGTCGTCCTGAAGAACTTTGAGATGTTTGTCTAATATAAATAGAGCCAGGAGTCCCATAAAGATTGCTTGGAATCTGTGGAAGAATTTGTAGAGCTCTGGGTACACTCTGTCCAGATGGGAGGTTTTGTGATACTGTAACAGTAATGGGATTTGTACTGTACCGAGGTATGTGCATATACGTGGGAGGAGGGCCTTGCATAGCAGACGTGTTCATTCCTGGTTGTATGGAAGATGGCTGTGGAGGTGGCTGTGGAGGAGGAGTAGCTGCATTTCTATTCTGGTCATTCATGAAAAATGGATTGTAATTAGGAGAAGCTGCCACAACAGCGGGAGCAGAATGTGGTTCTTGAACTAAGCATATCAGTTGTTTACCTGCTGTGCGTTGTGGATCAATATGTCCATCACTTGAACTATGTACCAGTGTACGACCACCATTAAGTTGAGCTCCATCCCCTGCATGATAGCTGGTATGAGGATGAATACCCAGATTAATGTGCAAAAGGCTATTTCTATTCATTCTGGTGTCATCGGGACTATGGTACTCCATATATAAGTATTTGTTGCTCTCCTGTGCGAGGGCTCGACAACAGGCATCTAGATTGTTGTTGTTCTAGGAATAAGAAGGGACACCTATTTTGTTAAATTGCAAAAGAAAAAGCCACTGCTCAAAGTTCAACAAGCATTCAAATGAAGCTGCGATCAAGCCTTAATAGGCATACCTCATAAGTAGTTGACACAGATACGAATTTTGAAATAAAGATCATACCTACCAGGTCACAGTCTGCAAGTAGTACAGAGCTCACGCTGCATCTAGCAAAATACAATGGTAATGCTAGCTACAGTATGACATAAAAATCAAGTCAAGTCTGGATTTGGGGAAAGCAAAGAACAGGAATGCACAATTAATTATTTCTAATAACACAAATAAAATTAAACTAGATCAAAACTGCAAATTCTGGAGAGTCCAAACAAAGATGCAGGTAACACTTTAGTGTTTACCCATGCGTTTATTGTTTTACCTTTATTTTACAGTTTAGCTGAGTACTTTTCTACCTGAAATTCTAAAACCACAGCATTTTAAGTCAGCTACTCTAGGTAGAAATTAGCACCTTAAAATTAAATAAATGAAATCAAAATAAGTGTTGCTTGAAAGTTTACTGGCAATTCCCTAAGGCCCCTTATAATTATGACATAATTTCAACTGTCTTAAAGAATTTCAGGCTCAAGGCTTTAAAAAAAAGAAAAGGCTTATTCATACATCAAAGGGAAAACCAAATAACCCCTGTAAGGGTTTGATTTGTTCTGCAATGCCAGCAGTTGAATATACAGACATTAAATTATGAATCAAATCAAATGTAAAATTGGGAACTCCTCCCTTCTTCATCCATTTTAGCTTCATTTCTTAATACTAAAGTGAAGACGACTTCGTCAAAACTTCACCTCATTTCACTACCAGACTAACATGGACATTCAGCATCCTGTCAGATGAAGACACTATTGAACATGACAAAAAAAAAAAAGAGAACAGTCCAGCGCTTAAGTTTATACGGCTCTCACTCCGTGGGTACTTCTACCTGCTTACTTCCCCCTCACGCCAAGCTCCCCTGCTAGAGTCCGACGGTCAGTGGGAATACCCAAATGTATCACACAAATCTAAAAACAGAACACCTGGGAGACAGATCTTATAATAATAACCAGAACCACAGTCCCAAGACATCAGCCTCAAAAAAGCTAAATGCCACTATCAGTCACTTGCCTTCATAAGACAAGGCTTCATAAGGACAGTCCTTAGCATCCATGCCCCGAAGACAGAAAAACTTTAAGTTTTTAGGTAAAGCCAGTTCCTTATTTTGGAGGAAGGAGTTGTACTAAAACCTCCTCCAGTGTACCTATGTTCTTGATGAAGCCATCATTAATAACCATCCTGTTAGCCACTCTCCTTAATCCTGTGTGCATACAGTCACACATGCAAGGATGAATAACCAGCAAGAAAAACATAAAACAACAGCAACAAAACACAAATGCAAGTGAGGAATGGTAACATCTCGTCTGTAGAAGACAGAACAAAAAAAGCAAACAGCAGAGTCTTCCACTCCTTCAAAATAAAACCAGAAGAACGAGAATTTATGTTTCAAGTAGACTACTAAAAAGTTTTCATACTACAACAATAAAAGTACACAAGCTCCTTTAAACTCTTCACCATACCTGAAGCATGCACTGAGATACCACCCCTTCAGGTATCTCAGGGAAACGTTGTCGGAGATCATGGAGTACCTGCACATCGAGTTGTTGACTGCCCTGCGCCATGCCAGACTGATGTTGTTCCAGATTATCAAAAAACGGAAGTCAACAGGCCTTCCAATGATTATGATCTTCTGAGGCTTCTGGCATTTTCTGTAAGAAAAAGAAACCAATTATTTTTAAGCTATCACAACCATTCTTTTTCCTTTCCCCAACTGCAATGACAAGTACATTTTTAGATCCAGATATAAAGAGCCAATGACTTAAGCATGAGAGTCGGAATCATAATTTCTCAAATTCTAATCCAAAAACATTTAACATAGCACAGGTATATCTACACAACATTTTACTGGAATGTGCTAGCTCAGTTCTTTACCTGGTCCCATTGTGGTACCATATATGCATGACTTTAATTAACCTGGCCTGTATAAAACAGAACTGTAACAGATTACTTATATATTATTCCCAGTGAGAATCTGAACAGTTTCTAGAAACATCTGAGGTCATGGAGCATGCGTGTCTTTATTATTCACATTATGCCAGAAATAACAGGCTAGAAGTAGCACAATTATTTAAAAATAATTCTCTAGTAATGGGGCTTAACTCTTTACATTGTTGTAAATTCAAAGAGTTGGAAGGAATTTTTGTGAAACACAACAGGATTAAAACATACTTTAGTAAGTCCTTTTTAGGCCTATGATAATAATCTATTTCAGATTGTTGTAAAGTACCTATTATTTTAATTATTAGCATTATTAGTTACAAAAAAAAATTCAGGATTCTTGCATTCAACAGCAAAAATACACGATTTGAACTACAATACCAAAGGAATGCTAGACATCAAATACAATCTGAGTCAATAAATGCTTTCCTCACTTGTGGCTCATAATCATAGGAGTAATCATCCAAGAGCTAAAGTCTAAGTAAAAATTCACATGGACATTGCATGAAGGTGGTACATGAAAGAGCCTCTGTCTTTCCAACAGTAATATTCAGCCGAATTTTTAACAGGGGAGAATGTAAAGGTGTTTTCAAAAATGAAAATGAAAGATACCAGCAGAGTGGGTGTTCAAGTAATACATTAGCTAGTCTAAGGCCAAAGTTTTCTCTCCATTTAAAACATTCACATCTCAGCCTTGGTGGCATTTTGAATGGTACATAACGTACATACTCCAGAGCTGGCTTTTCAGTAGTTAGCTCAGCTCCTAATAGAAAACTAGAAAAGTACAATAGAACAGCCCAGACATACGCACACCTTCAAGTGATAATAATCTCCTACAGTTTCCTGTATCTTTCCTAAGAAAGTCTCTTAGTTTGCTTAAGCAAGAAAATAAAACATGTTTTCAAAGAAATAAAAAACATCAGGTTTAGGGTTAAAAAAAAAGGTTTGGTGGGGAATGGGGGGGGGGATTTGTATTGTTTTAAATATTCAATACTCAGGCCTTTGTTTTTATTACCTCTTCCTAAATATTACTTCCTTTCACTGAAAAGTGGCAAAACAGCAACAACACGAAACAGAAGTCTGCTTCACTATCTGGCTACTACATATGTGGACAGCCCTCAAATGACATTATCAATCATGAAATGACACGTGCTCGCAGGAAGGATTGCTCTGTTTTATCTGATACATTCTAGTATCCAGTACTACACCTGTCACGTCACACTCTTCCAAAATAAATGAGAAAAATTTTAAAAAGATAAAAACAGCGAGATCTTAATTATCCTGCCGTGATTTCAGATATACTGCAAGAAATATAACTTGTATAATCACAGTGTATTATTTCTCTCTTCAAACATTAATTCAAATGTAACACAAGAAAGCAGACTGGGAATTTGTAATCATTTCATATAATGTTTTTCTATGCTTTAATACTAGTCTAAATCCAACATTTCTTTTGACATTTTTTCCAATACTTCCTGAATACTTGAGATGAGCAGAAGTGTAACCCTTAAAGTTATTGGCAGTTATTAGCCAACTAGGAATTTTATCAGAGTTCTCTAACCACAAATAATGGATAAGAGAAATTTCCATTCTCATTTTAGAGTTAAATCCTCTAGTCTTGAAAAGTCTACAAGAAACCTGAAATAGAAGAGAAGAACAAACACACAAACACTCAGAACTCCACGGATTCGACGGCTGCACAACTACAGATTTATTTATTTATGCATTTATTTTCCAGTCAACTCCACAAAGTTCACTTTGGCCATATGTAGGCCATATACAGGCACACATCTGCCTATTCTGTCTGACCTTCCTACACCCAAATCAGCATTTTCCGGGCTAAGTGGCTTCCAGGCTCAGTGGCCCAAACCACTGGGAACAAAAGGCTCACATCCCATATCACTGCACAGCACCAGGCAAGCAGAGCAGTGAGACAACAGCAGATGAGTGCAGACGAGGGAGCTGCAACAGACACGAGCAGACAGGACAGGAGCTCCTGCTGAGCCGCAAGAGACTAGGAAAGCAACTCTCCGATTCTCTTTCATGGCATGCACGTGCTGAGGGACACGCTGAGGCACGCTACATTTAAGGTGCCTTATCATTACTGAAAGTTCACAGTGCAGTTCACATCAAAAAAAAAAACAACCCAAAATTGCAGTGAAAGCAAAAGTCACTTCATCTGCAACTTTCAAAAGTGAGCAGAGGTTACCCAAATCCTAGCCGAAAAGTAACTCACAAGGATGAAATAAATTAACATTGCTATGCACACTGAAGCTGTAGTAACAAAGGCATTAAAGGATATTGTTGCAGAATTGGTCCTGCTGTGATAAGACACAGAAATGACCTTGGCAGCCATTAGTGAAACTTGGGCATTATGTACAGCATTACTCCAGTCCTAAACAATTCCACCAGTCATTTTTTCACACCTTTTACATGACTAAATTGTATGGACGGGAAAACAGTATCTGTATCTTCCTCCCTAAAAGTCACTTATGAACTTTGTAAGTTAAGAAAATAAACTGGAGTCCACACTTCCACCAAACAACTGATATCTCTCACCAAAAAGAATGAATATAAACCAGAATTACTATAATCTTGTTACTCCCCCACAGTGTGTTCAGAAGGAAATCTATTTTACTACTGTTATTTTTAAACACTAAGTCACTTAAAATAAAGATAAATGAATCATCAAAAATAAGAACCAATTGAAAAACAAATGAGGTAAATACATACAATGTGAAAGTTTATAAGTTATGTAATGGTGTGTGCTTGCAATGCAATTGCACCATGCAATTACAATATATGCAACAACTGAAACGATTCCTGAGTAAATTCCCACAAAAGGCTATCCAGGAGACAGCTTCTCACAAAGCCTCATCAATTTAAAATGAATTATGAGTTGTGTAACAGTAGTTGTGCCTTGAAGGATAAGAGGAAAACCCCACCCAAACCAAACCACAACAGTAAGCAAATCAGTTTATAGAAAAATCAACTCTTCAAAAGACACCCTGCTATTGTACCTTTTAAGCAAATTCCTTCATCTTAAAAGGTTATTTTAATATTTAGATTAGAAGGATGAGAAAACAGATGGATTAAGTACAAACAGGTAAAGAGCCTCAATTTTTCCTCAGCATACTACACAAATGTAATTCTTACATTTTATTGTCCTGACTTCTAATCTAATGCATGCTGACACTTACAGACAAGAAATGGATTTATTGAATGACATATAGATGAACTCAACCCAACCTTTGTAAATTAATGTTCTTTTCCTCTTTTGTTCACTTGTTCACCATTGCTGTTCAAAGTGTTGAGGAAAAAATTCAGATTCATGAATGCAGCACGTGTGTGTGAGAGAGACTTTTTTTCCCCTTTCAGTGCTCATTGGGCACTTCCTTCAAACACCTGCACTGGATACTCTGTCTAAACACCGCTGGAACTTCAGTGTGGATGTACCATGAAATTTCGCTGGACAAAACAGTAGAGCATGACCAACATCTTACTTATAGAAACTTCAGAATAAAACCAAATAATATTAGATACAAATCAGGGAGCAAAAATGAAGTGAGCATACATAACATCTTCGCCAAGCAAAAGCGACTTGGATTTTAGTGACATTTAAACTCATTTCCAGTAGCAAAGTAGCAAATCCAATAAACAGTTATACAATCCAAATTTGTGACAGTAATTTCTAATCGTGATCTACCAAAATATCATTTGCCCATACCAACAAGTCATACCTCTTCATATTCGCTTCTGGCATTTAGGTGTAAGACTTCTAAGTAACAGTGATGCCAGCATTTTAAGACCTTTATTCCTGTTCTGGGCCACACAGAAGAGCAAAAACAGTCTCAGTACTCTCCCCGAAAAGGAATTTTACTTGTTTCTCATGTAGTGGACTGAGGGAGAACTGAGGAGTGAAGCCAGGAATTGATGTAGCAGAAAAATGTGAAATTCTAAAATACAATTTCATTAATCTGGATTAAGTACATAAATATATTTTCACCAAAAAAATGGCAGTGTAAATAAAAACGAGATCATACTGAAAAGAAAAATATGGTGTTTTCTTTAAACAAAAGAACAAAGTTTAACACTCATTTGTAATCACTTTACCAAAACATGCATTTTGTTTTCAAAGCTATGCTAAACTAACTTTATACTGGCTGCACAGTATAAGTTCTATTACTTTGAATTATAAGATTCTAAACGTATCTCGGTCTTATGTGCTAAATTTATTTATGTATTGGGTTTACACGGCAAGGTTTTGGTAGCAGGGGGACTGCAGGGGTGGCCTCTGTGAGAAGAGTCCAGCAGCTGCCCCATGTTAGATAAGGGCCAGCTCCAGCTGGCTCCAAAGGGACCTGCCGCTGGCCAGAACTGAGCCAATAAGCAATGTTTGCGCCTCTGGGAGAGCAGATTTAAGGAAGGGGAAAAAAACCTTCTGCACAACAGCAGCTGGGAGAGTGAGGAGTGAGAAGCAGCCCCGCAGACCCCAAGGTCAGTGCAGCAGGAGGGCAGGAGGTGCTCCAGGCAGGCAGCAGCAGTTCCCCTGCGGCCTGTGCAGGGAGAGGCCCCCGGTGGAGCAGGCTGTCCCCCTGCAGCCCATGGGTCCCACACGGAGCAGATCTCCACGCCGCAGCCCGTGGAGGAGCCCACGTGGAGCAGGTGGATGTGGCCTGGAGGAGGCTGCGGCCCATGGAGAGCCCCCGCAGGAGCAGGCCCCGGGCCGGAGCTGCAGGCCGTGGAGAGGAGCCCACGCAGGAGCAGGGGGTCTGGGGGGAGCTGCCGCCCGCCCGTGGGGGACCCGTGCTGGAGCAGTTTGCTCCTGGGGGATGGATGGACCCCGTGGTACGGAGCCGTGTGGGAGCAGTGCTGGAAGAGCTGCTGCCTGTGGGCAGCCCCCGCAGGCTCAGTTCGGGAAGGACGGCATCCCGTGGGAGGGACCCCGCGTGGAGCAGGGGCAGGGAGGGACCGTGAAAGAGTGGCAGAGAGATGAAGTGTCAGGGACTGACTGCAGCCCCAAGTCCCTATTCCCCTGCACTACTCGGGGGGAGGATGTAGAAGCAGATGACTGGGGGGAAGGGCTTTTCAGTGTTTTTTTAAGTTTGCACTGCTCACTATTGTTATTATTGAAATAAATAACTGAAATAAATTAATCTTCCCCAAGCCAAGTCTGTTTTGCCCATGACAGTAATCGTTGAGTGATCTCGCTGTCCTTATCTCAGCCCAGGAGCTGCTTTGTATTTTCAGCCCCTCTCTAGCTGAGGAAAGGGAATGAGAACGCAGCATGGTGGGCACCTGGCATCTTGGCAAACTCAACCCCCCACAATTTATTAAATGAAAGAAGTTGGTAACATGTGCTATGAATCATTCTCTCTCTGAGAGACAATTACAAACTGTGTTTCTCTGGTCATGGTAACAGAGTAAGAGTTCTTCAAGTTACCTTTGTTATTGCATTTCTCCTACTTACTTTCACTTATTTTGTTGAAAGAAGTTACTCCATTTAAAAAAAACTTCTAATCTGAAAAGCTGTTTAGAAGAACACAGTACACGGAGTGCTTAAGAACTAAAAAATATTTTATAAAAGAAATGCCTTTATCTATATAATTGAAAACCGTAACTGCTTGTTAAAAACAACTACATTCATGTTTCATGACTACTTCCTTCCAGATTGCTAAATTCAAGATATCAGATAGTATGGAAATAATCCTACAAAAAAGTCATCCACATTCTGAACTATGTGCTGCCCCTGTGGAAGTGGAACACCACGTAACACCTTTTCCAAGTAATCTATTATCTTCCCAACAGCAGAAGCGATTTCATTGTGCTACGTTAGCATAAACAAAGATATTCAAGGTGCATTGAAGAGATTAGCCTACTTAGTAGAAGTTTCTTTATTAAAAGCCATGGCAAAAGAAAGAGTGAAAAACTACCCACCTCTCCCAATGGCAAAGTATCACCTGTTCCACCTTCAGCACTCAAATGCAACATCTACTCCAAAACATTTATTACTATTAGAGAACTAAAAAATGGGCAAGTTAGGTCCCTGGAAACTATGTTACTGGTAAAGAATTGGTAACACATTCAGTACAGTTTCTTGCAATAAATTACTCTATTTACAAGGAGTGCTTAGGGGTAAAGCCACTTGAGCTCCTAGAATAGTGGTGAGCAAACCAGTTATCCCCAAGTCCTCCAGAGCTTTGGCTACAGTCCCCCAGGGATGCCAAACTTCACTGCATATGAGGCAGCATGAAAAAGCAGCGAGATGAGTTCTGTTGTAGCAAGTTACAACCCACACACAACAGCTTTCTGTCCACAGTGGAATCAGAGCACACGGCTGTGGCACTGTGAGACAGCTGATGGACAGCTGAGCGCAGGCGAGGCACCACCAGCAAGAGGCTAGAACCAAAGAAACTACTTAAAACTCCATGTCACCTGCCCACAATATTACTCTGTATAGAAAGTTTCTCTGAAAACTACAAAGGAGCAACTGAATATAGGCAGCCCACTCTGTACTTCTGCCATGATTACACTCAGACTTTCTTTACCTCTGCTACTGTACTGGTTACATGCTTCCAAATGCTAGGATACTCCACACACACTGCATGCCAGTAGTAAAACATGAGAAAACAAGAAAGGAATTAGCTCAGCCAACAGATTTAGGAAGCACTGACTTTGAATTAGACATGGTAAATATATATATAGATATAACTAACATTGTGGTGTTAACAAATAAATGTGGTTTTGGCCAGGGAAGTCTACAATGCTATGTGATCACATCCCAATTCCACTTCTGTATTTCAATACTCAAGAAGATGTTGAGATGTGTAATTACTGTGGTGCTTCTAACAATGGCTGCAAACACACCACAGCTAAGGTGTCAAAAAGCACTTTTTTAAAAGTAACATTTTGCATAAGACCTTAAAGTTTTAAGATGATTCAAACTGAGTTTCTTTGCACTGAGGATCAACTGAGCAAAAAGTTGGGTTTTTAACATCCCATCCCACACATACCTACTGTTTAATAGGCATCTACACCCAATTATAGCCTTGTAAACACGCCTGGCATGTGACCTGGCTGCAGATGCAATCACATAATCACACCTCTAATCCTTAAGTAGCCTCTGGAACCACTGTTGGCTTCAATTCAAAGGTGCCTGCAGAAGAATATTCAACTGGCTGTAAATGGTTTAAAGTCACACTATAATGATACAAGGAATAATAAAACAAACAGTTTTGTACATTAAGTTTCCATTTATTGAACCATTCAAATAAATAAAACCAAATAACCAATCCATCCCACAGGTGTCAGAACACTCACCAATCCAGCTACAACTTTGGATTGCTCTTGCAGCAGAGGAAAGCAAACACTTTCACTGCCATGTGACAACTTTATAAAGCTTTGTAGCTGAAACATCTTTAAAAAAATCTCAAATACAAGAAGCTAAGCTATTACAGCATTTCCAAGACAACAGTTTTTCCTCACACCTGTTTTTAGGCCCACAATCACACTATTTAAACATGTTGTATCACAAAAAACAGGAATTACTTTTCTCTGCAACAGTCCAGGTAATTTTTAGGATTATATATAGCTAAAAACTTCTCTCACACCACATATATCACAATGACCATTTGCTACAGAAGCCTTTTTATTTACAGGGTGACATATCCCATAGCTTTTGGAGTACATTGCTTCACAGCCTGGAAACGGAGCTAGAAAGGAATACAAAATTGAACTTATCTTGTCAGTTCATACAGACATAGTAAGTTCCACAGAGCAAAAAAAGAAAAGCAGTCAATGTTTAAAGCCGAGCTCAGCTTGCTGCTGTCACTTGCTCTGAAGTGAATGACTGGCTAAGTCACTAAAAACCACAACTGAGTGGTTTGGCAAGCTGTTTTATGATGAACATTCATTCATTTGTATGAAAGAAGGCCAACAGCTTCAAAAAGCTCCTGGATGGCAGGAAGGCAAAGGGAAACATAGTAAAGAAGTATATGGCAAAATAAAACTAAAAATAAAGCTGACAAATCGCTGACCAATTGGTCTCTTAAATTTTGGTAAAGTTACACAATCTCACTTGCCAATTCTTGACGCAATTTCCCTGTACATATGGCATACAACAGCTTCACAGGTGCGTCACCTGATGGCCTAGAACAGCTCAGAGTACCGAAATGGAGCATAATTCATCAAAGCGAGCACAACAACAATACCATTAGCTCACACTGATAAAACGGGAGTGTCAAACAATGAAGACATTCCTTCTCTTGTTTTTATTCATTTATGCAATGATCAATTTTGTCCATGTTTGAAAACTATTTTGACAAATTCAATAAATGAGGAATGGGGAAATACAATGTGGTTTGTCTTCATCACACAAAAGGCAACATGTAATTCCAAGGCAAGAGAAACCTGGAAGAAGGAAATCCATTTTTCGCACAACAGGGACACTGCCTGGGGATGGGACTAAAGCATAATTAGGTTTCTTCTGTGGTCTGTGGGCAAGAATTTCAGTGACAGCTGTTGCTAGGAAAAAAGTCAGAAGTTATAGTCAATCACTGTTCCCTCTTAGGAACCTATTTTGTGTTGCTTTGTGTGCTTTAGTATTTGCTTTGCTTTTCTCCCTTTCATTATAGTCTGTCACCCTTGTAAGCTGTCAGCATCTAAATGGACTAGAATTATCTATCTACTGTTCCTCCTCTTCCATCTATGATAAAAGACATCAAAAATGTCACAGTGTTGACACCAATTAAACAAAAACATCAGGCACCGAGACAGCATGTTACCAGGTGGAAAAGGATTTAGTATGTAGAGTACAAAGATCTTGTTTCCCAAACAAGTCATACATTATTCTATGGCCTTGGTCTTGATTAAATTTCTGTCCTTTAAGGTAGCATCTATATGTGGCACTAAGAAAACTTATTTATTCCACTGCTTTGGAAACAAAAGGAGAGGAGTCAAAATCATCTTAACCCTAAATACAGTCAAATCTTCATAAAATAAAGAGTACTTTTAATTACTTCACAGTAAGAACTGAAGGATAATGAGAAGGCTACTTAACTGGAAAAATAATAATCCTTTTAGCAAGTGGCTAAGAAGTACTTGGCTAGTAATTCCACTACCAAGAAGATACTAGTAACCTTCTCGTGTTTATAATGAAATGCTTCATTAGAAATGTATGGTTCTCTCACTCCCCCAAGCAACTAGAAGCAGCTCTTGCTACACAACAGTTACAACCCAGTAGGTTTACAAGGCACTGAGACAGTTCTGGAATAATGCTACTAAACAGCAAGTAATAGTTTCCACAACAGTTCTGCAGAGTACCAGGTCAAACAAAGTTGTAAGAACAACTGAGTTTGTATGTCACAGAGATAATCATGAGATTATATCACAAGTATCACGTTCATACCAAAATTTATAAGGACGATGAATTGTCCTGCTTGCCAGGACATGCAATTGCTGACTGAATAGCTGTGAACTACAGGCTGCGGCTGGAAAAAATCCTGCAGTAAACCAGCTCGCTCTCAGATTTCCCAATTCACAAACTCCAAATGTTGGCCCTACTAAATGCAGTGTAAAAATTATATGGGGTGGGGGGGTGGGGAAGTGGCTGTTACATCCTATTTTAGGAGTCAAAGTGAGCCAGAAAGGATACATATTCCCTTCCAAGAATATATAAAACTAAACATGTACTAACAGTATCAGAAAACGTCTACTGCATATCCATGGTACAGCCCATCTGTATTTCCATGTTTAACAGTTACTAAAAGCCAAGGCCCAACAAACTGCAAAGCCACTGGAACACTGTTTAATACATAACTGCTCCAGAAAGTAAGCTTCCTTCTCAAAAGTGACATTAAATTTCCTCGTAGGATACCTGTCTCTGAGCATTGCTACGGAGGCAGAGGTGTCTGCAGGTCACCAGCTTGAGTCCCTACCAGGAATTTAACGCTGTCCCAGCCAAGGAGACGTCTGGCAGCTCCTACACAATGTAAGTGATCCTCAGCATCAGCTCTTGCTCCTAGATCACAAATTCACTGCCACACTTGGCATTCACTTGCAAGACATTCAGAACAGGCTCTGTTGTAAGATGCATTTACACTGGTCAGAATACAGCGAGTCCTCCCACAAGAGACTTCCACAAATTGAAACACTGAACTCCTGCAAAAGTAGGTACGGACTAGTTACTATTCACTCAAGCCAGAGGTTTCAGGAAGACTGAAGGCAACAGTCATGATCTAAGAATATAAATGTGTCACTTGGCTTGTCATATAAAAGTAATAAAATATTAGAGTTAACTACACTCACAAATCCACTGTTACACATGCATGTTGTTATTCACATAATTAGCTTCAACATCTCCCTCACTTCTGTTCACCTTCACCCTTTGATTCAGGCTTCTCCCTGTTAAAATGTTTGCTCTAAATAAATGGGTTGCTAGCAATAAAACTGAAAGAAACTATTGTCCATTTGCAGGGCAGAAGCAGCATAATCAGGTTAGTCATCTGAGACGGCTGATATTTCCGTACAGGCACACAGCTGCACTTCATGCATTCAGTGGTATACCATCCCAATTTTGAACCAGCTATTTGATTTACTTGGGTGGCTCAGAGCAAACAATTTCACAATGAAATAAGAGTTCGGCCATCTCTCTGAGTCAGCTGAAGCTACAAGAACTACAAGATGTAAATTCACTCTTTTGAGTTAACCATGCTATGAATAAGCAATAGGATGGGTAATTAATGGCAACAGAAACTTTCCAAAATAAAGTTTCATTGTTAAATAAGCTTGAATTAAACTATTTTTAAATTAAAGTAGGTAGAAAGAAGAGAAAGAGTTCTAAGCCAATCATTTCAAATAAATGAACGGGTTTCCTGCTTCTGAAATACCTCCAACAATTTTATGATGGCTAATAGCAATAATGTCATAAATGAAAGTTAAAAATAACAATACAAGTAGGATTCCTGATATGTATCCCATGAGTTTTCATATGACAAACCTTGAAAATATTCTGTGGTAAGTACGCTGGCTGAAACCAAAGATTTCTGTTTTGTTGAAAACTGCATATGTAGAAGAGCACTACAGGATATGATGCAGACAATTTCTGTAACAGCACCTGTCTCAAACTTTCAAATTTTGCTGCACCACAAAGAAAGCAATTGCATAACATATTTCTACTTGTAAAGAAGCATTCCTTTTAATGCAGAGATAAAAAGGAGAAACTAACTAGAATTAGTTTAAATTTAAATGATTTATGTAAATTTATTAGCAGCCCATGTAACTGACAGTAGTGCCAAAAGCAACATCTATTGTAAAGGCTGCCCCTGCACTGCATGTGCTGGAACACTTACACCCAAAACAACAAGCTGAGAGATTACAAAGCAGAAAGAATAAAGGGGTCCTGGGAAGCACAGGCACCTACACAACTGTTTCTGGCCTGAGCGCTACCAGCCTCTCCTCACTATGGCCACCTTAAACTAAAAGAAAAACACTAGACTAGAAAAACAAGGAGCTGAGCGACGAGAAAACCCGCTTTCAGGATCCACAGCAAACACACACTAATGGAGGATATGACTACACAGAGGAAACAGAGGAGGGAAGTGGAGAGGCACATAAACAGGAACAAAAAAATACGACAGAAATAGGGAGGAGGCCAACACAGAAAAAACACAGAAGAGACAGGAGTCAATACAGAGCAGTGCAAAGATTACAAAGTGCAGAGAAATATGAACCAAATGCTCTCTAATCACCAGAAAACACTAATTTCCATTTTTGATGTTTTGAATTATGTTTTCATATACCAACTGCCTACATTTCGCTGATATGACTAATTGCTATAAAATATGGCAGACAAGTGACGCAGCACGCCCATCTCTTGTGTCAGGCCAGGAGAATTTATTACCAAACTGTAACATGGACTTTGCCTATTCTGTGATATATTCCAACAACTCTTTGCATGAATAACCATAAGACTGTCACAAGGAGAGACCACAACAAGAGGTGACATACAGCATTAATTATATTATCTATATATGTTTACTTTCATATAATATATTAAGATATATAAATAATATGTGTATATATTATTTATACACAAATATAGAAACATAGATGCTTGAGGGCACGTTGCACGTGAGGAACTCCTGTACCCAATTTCCTAGTGAAACAGAAAAGATACGTTAAAATAAGGTTAATCTGCCACCATATATATATGTCTATATAGATATAACCAGGCATCATATATGTATGTGACATAAACTCTAGATCAAACTTTATTTCGCTTTAGGCAAGGGGGGGAAGAATACCTTAAAATTAGATCTTTGTTTATTCAATACAATTTTTGTTTTTGACAGTTAAGTCCAGTGGAAGGAAAGCTGTGACTTTTCCTAAGCAGCTTCCATAATCAAGTTCTATGCTACAGCTGATGGAGAGAACCCTGGGTGGTGTAGGGTAATGGTTAAATAATCAACACTCAGATAAAGCTGTAGCTGTCCTGTCTGTGGCATTGCTTCAATGGCAAATCTCCATGAGGAAGTCTAGATATTTCGGACCCACTTGTTCCATAATCTTAGGCCAGAAATAGGACAGCCAAAATAGATAATGGAAAGACCAGAATACGAATACAATTGTTCATCCTAAGATGCACTGATGCATTCCTGCCAAAATTCCTGCACAGCTTCAGAGGACTTGAGCAGTAACCAGCAGCTTTACCTGATATAAGCTTCAGAGTGTTCTCTTCCTTACAGAGAATCTGGCACTAAATCAGGTATTTTAATACCAAAGTGAGCACGCTGAGAGACCACAGATAGCAGCAGTAAAAGCACAGCTACCAACACTGAGCTTTTCCACAATAATATTGACTTCTACTTCACACTGCAGGTAACTTTCATGCTTTTCCATGAGCCCTGGACAGATGACAGGATCGAAAACTGATTTTTCTGACATTTTATTAATCTCCAAATTAGAAGCTTTATGAGTTTCAATCACTTTGCTATATACCAGCACGAATTGATGCTAAAGACCATGCTTTACCTGTCTTTAAAGACCTTTAAGTCATGACTTCAGTAGGTTAAGGAAAACTGTACTTACAGTCCCGACACCTTGATTACTCCCTAACATTGTATGTATGCAAAGGAAAGTTACAGTAGTCAAGTCACATTTGTTTATTTTTGTTGGTCTGGTACCAGGCCAGAAAGTTTCAGAGCCAGATGATGAGATTAACACAATTCATGGTGCATGACTTTTTAATGTAGAATGGAGTATAAAAAGACCAATTTTCTGAAGATGGAGCTATAGCCCTCCTTGCCTGCAATCACAAGTTTTAGCAGGAACATGTTAAAACAAGTCTGTGGCTCCATAAAACTGGGTTACAGGAGAAAAAAATAAAGGTAAAGAGACCTTTTGCTAGTAGCTAATCTTTCCACAGTTGACTTTGCATGGCTGTCTGATGCTAAAAAGTTACGAGCAGGTTTCACTTCCATCAGATCCAGTTATAGGAAAAAAAATGGTATAAATCTGACCACACTGCAAATGAACAAGGCACATTTTCTGAAACTTGCAAGAATAATAAGTATGACTTTAAGGCATTTCATCCCAAACAGTCTAGATCCACAATTTCAGCTTTTAAAACATTATTTTTATGCTGTATCAAGAATATCCTTCCAAACACAAGTTAAACATGCATGTTAAAAACTTAAAGCAATCAGTATCTCTCTAAAGCCAGATCATTTCCACACTGATCTGCCCTACTGTATTCCATTAAGCCTGGTAGGATAAACTGCTTTCATTTCATTTCCCTTTTAGGAAGCTACCCACATAATCCTGCTTTAGAGGAAAAAAAAAAGGCTCAAAGACAGCCCAAACTTAAAATAGTTACTAACTCACTCTACTCTTCAAGACATTTGGATTATTTCACATGCCTAAAACAAGATGCTGTCCAGCAGCTCAAGGTAGGTGCATCCTCCACAAGCGAAGCCCTTTTTAGTAGACTTCTCCACTGCCTTATGTAGGGTCCTGTGGATAACTTGGTAATACAGTAGCAAAAGAACTGCCTGAAATGTTCTTTACACTACTCTAAAATTACCCTGGTATTTGTGCTGTACTCAATGCTATTCACCTTCACAAAAATGAAAGGGTGCAACAGATACCCAATAATCTGAGTGGCTGCAGATGCAAGCTACAAGAGCTTTTGTCTTTCACCTAGTAAGAGTACCACATTTTTTTTTTGCTTAGATGCTGCAGCAAAGAAGCATAACAGTGTTCAGCTAGTTCTTTAATGAATCTCCAATTTCTTTACTGTTCAGCTTTGGCAGTATGCATATGGTTTGTAGAGCAAAACAACATGGAACACATCCAGCTCTCCACTTAGACACAACGAATTTGAATCTGAAACACAGGTCTCTTGGTCTAACTCCCAGGAGCCTTAGAAAAACATCATCTGCTGAGAACACAAAGGGGAAAAAAACAAAGGTCATACCATCCCACAAATCAAATGTAGTCCTGTATACAAAAGGTTACATAGCAGAAAAATCTAAGGTTTAAAATAAATTGCAGTCACCCCCCATCAGTCGAACACACTGCCACCTGAGTATTCCCCTGCAGCCAATGACCAACAGACAACATCTGCCCTACACACATGAAGGACACGAATCAGCATGAATCACAGAATGGTTTGGGTTGAAAGACCACCTGGTTCCAACCCCCCTGTCATGGGCAGGGATGCCACACACTAAACCAGGTTGCCAAGGGCCTTGTCTGACCTGGCCTCGAACACTTCCGGGGATGGGGCATCCACAGCTTCTCTGGGCAGCCTGTGCCAGTGCCTCACCGCCCTCGCAGGGAAGAATTTCCTCCTGATATCTCATCTTAAATTTAGTTTAGCCATTACACCTCTTTTAGTTTAGCCATTACCCCTTGTCCTATCACTTACAGATGTGTAGATTTCAGAAGCCCAGATACATTAAAATAACACTGTAATCTGATGCTTTGAATCCGCAGTCACAGTGTGAGTAGTCACACCCTCTGCTTAGCCAAACAGCCCCAGTGACTTCTTCAGACTTTGGTTACCAGACCTTGGGCTCTCAGGGCCCACTAATTCTCCACTGCTGTGTGAACAACTCAACCTATGGGGTTACCGTTAATTCATCTATCTTCTCACTACTGATTTTGTCTGATTTTCAAGTTAATTAAAAACAAAAATCACAGAAATTTGAACACTTGTAAGTGTTCTCCTATAAAAAAAAGGCATACTGAGCTCCTGGTACATACATGCTCCGATACCAATTACTTTGCCTGATAATTTGTCATGTTTCCACGCCCAGCCATTCACTTTGATCAGAAGAGCAACTTCCTACATACTTAAAAAGTAAGTTAACTGGAGACACAGATAAAATACCCTAATGAGTCACTGCCTTAATCAACAAATTTCCAAGTATGTAGAAGAGTAAAGACATTCTTTATGTAGTTATACATTCCCAGATTAACTGAACATGTTCCAGAAAACAGACTGCACATGAAAAAAAAGGCTGCAAGTTCAAACACTGTAGTATCGACTACACAGCAAAGTATTTAGTACATACATCACAGCTGCCAATAACTGAACACCATCATGAAAGAATTGTAACATGCATGTTTAAACTACATGCAGGGTGAGAATTTGTAATCACGTATTACAACAAACAGCTTATTAAATTCATATGATTACCTTTTACAAATGAGGGCCAAAGAATTAAAGGAAATCTCACTACAAGAATTCTAAATGATGCATCCCAATCTATAGAATTGTTCATATAACTGCTCTTAAATTTGAAAATTCAATTTTATTACTTTATATTTTAAGTTATTTTATCAATTAGTGGTGTTAACAAATATGTCTCTACAGAGAACATTATATAACAGAATAGATATAATCTGGACAAATCTGGGAGTCTTAAAAACTTAACTTACTAGCAATATCTGTAATATTAGAACTTCCAACTATGAATGCTATTTCCAGAAAGAAAGGAGAAGAAAAGAATTGCTCAAATGCCAGAAGTGCAAAATAATTAACAGCAGGGAAAAAAAATTTAACCTAACTACACTCAAATATCAAGCTTCTTACAAACTTTCTTGAACAGGGAGCTTAAGATTGCCTCTGCTTATTTGAGAGCTGCAGTCTACTTCCCTTCCATGAAGAGAGAGAGAAATAGGCAGCTATAAGGGAAAAGGAATACTGAACATCCAAATGCTGTAACTTTCTCTGCAGCATAGGGTGTCAGTCACAGCTGAGAACACTGAAACAAACAACAAAAACCACAACAGAACAATCCCCAAAAAGGAGATGGGCTTTTCCTGTTGTTGAACTCTGAAAACATTTAAAATTGAAACAAGTGAGCATTAGCTACAAAACAACCTCTAACTTGAGGAATTAAGTTCTGGAGGAACAAAAAAACCTTTGTCCTAGGAAATATTTATCAACATAAAATGATACGGTGCAAACCATCAGCTGTATTGGGTGTTTCCACAAGAGCAAACTATCACATAGGCAGTCTGGTCTGTTTCATAATCACTTTAATCCAACAAAAATACAGCAATTTGCTTCTCCTTTTCCTAGTCTGCTTGCTCCTCCCGAGGGCACTAGAACAAATGTTTAGGGACCAAACAGCGAATGGATTATTAAAGCTGAACTCTTATTTACAACCACCAAATACTAGCTCAACCCTGATCACTTCTCTGATTCACCTCAAAACCACGTGAAGCCTTGTGCCAGGATAAATGAAAGACACTGGGCCAGAAGCAGGCAGCCAAGGGGGAGAGCAGCGTCAGACCAAAATGATCACGAGATCTCACCAGGAGTATCTCTGGAGCAGACTCTTCCTTTAGGTAAAGACAAAAAATTGCTACAAATTAGACTGTTTTGTTATTAGTCTAACCCATACACCTGTGCGCACTTTTAGCAGCTTTCTGCCTGTCTGGGATAGTAGAGCCACCTCATAGCTGCAGCCTGCTTTCAAGAGACCAATGTATCTGGAAGTCTCAAATGCTCAGTATGACCACTGGAGAAAATGGGAAACTAGAAATCTTGTTTACAAGGTTAAGTGATATGGCAATCAGTTCAGTACAGTACCCTGTAACATCCAAATGACCTACATTAAAGCAAGCCAGGAACCCAAGCCTTGGAGAGGGTGGTGGCTGTTTCAGCATCCCTGAAATCCCTCCTGAGTCATCTTTTTTTGTTTGTTTGTCTGTTTGTTTGCAAGAATCAGGAAAAGTTCTTAGCCAGGACCACAGAAAAAAAAACAAAGCTATCCTATCCATCCAGATGAGCTGTGAAGGAATTTCAGCAAGCAAGAATCACTGAACAGAGAAAACTTAAACAGGGGGCAAGCGATGCATACCTGTATGATGCTGGAAAAAAAAATGTTAGTATTTCAATGAGATACATAGCAGTGATATGACTTTAATCTGGAGTCATGAAAGAATTAAGTCAAACACCTAAACCCAAGTTTGCAAGCCTCACAGATCCTTCCTGAAAAGTTAATCAACAGAAAATTTTAAAGTTATATGAGTAATTCCTCAGTATTTTAATCATCTTGGGTTTGTAACTTATTTAATAAAACTAACAAACTTAATGTACTCAAATATATCTTTAATAACAACTTATAATTCAATTTTGAGGTTTGTACCTTGGTAAACTCGTTTAATTTTTAAGCATTACTTTTTTTATAGCTAGCAATTTAAATAACGGTTAATGGAATCCCAGCTAAATACTAATACAATTGCCATACAACTATTTTACTGCTTTTCAGGAAGATGCTGCTGAAACCACCACCACCACTCCAAAAAATGTTCTGTGGAGTGCCTGACTGCAGGGCAGCCTTCTAGTGGCATTGTGTCATGCTGTACTCACCGTGGGGTAACCAGCAGCTAGGATCTTCATGCTACACAACACAGGACCCACTGAACAAATAAGGAAAACCATCATGTTTCTCTGACTGCTTGTGATTTCTTATAGTTTAATAAAAATTAAGACTATTTACGATTATATAACATGTTTACGTAATTCACATATTCTACTATACTCAGAAATAACTTGCCCTAAACATTTAAGCCTACCCCATACTTGCTGGGAAAAAGAAGAAAAAAGGAAAAAAATCAGTAAAAAACAACAACAAAACAAACAGGAAAACAGACAAAAAAAGGTCTTAGCAAGTCTAAGTGCATTCCCCCTAAGCATGTGGAGTTTTCATTTTCTGAACAGACTAAATAGCCTGTGCCATAAATAGTTTCAGTTAAAAATGAGTGCAGCTTATGTAAGCATGTGGCAGTCATCATAAGCATTCTTACTGACAGCAATACAACAAACGGTGGCAAATAAAGTATATAAACATGCTCTATTCAGAAAGTAGCATTTAGAAACTAATTTGAAATACCAGTAGGGTTTACTATGAACTACTACTAACAAATCTTAACATCAAATGTTCATCCTCTGAATGAACAAGAGAATAGAACGATCACCAAAGAATATACCAATGTCCCTGCTCAAGCAAATTCATTCAGAGTAGCCCCAAAGAAATTTTTGACAGTCATGAGAGCACAGCTTTTACTGTAAGACACATCTGTACTCTCTCAAATCTGTATTCTATCACATAACGAAAAAACAAGAAAAAGAGAAACTAAAATGTTAATTTCATAACTTTTTTCCCTCCTTAATCAAAGACCATCATAAAAGCTTAGGCCTTTTTCTTCCCCTTGCCCTTCTTCTAGCACTCTGTATATTCTTACAAAAGCTTTACCTTTCAGACCTTTCAAAAACCATGAGATATTAGGACACTTCTTCAGACTTCTTTATAGAAAGAGGGACTAAAAGTATCACGTAGATTTTAACAGGAATCAATAGAGGGGAAAAAAGAAGAGAACTTTGGTGGGGGTTTTTGTTTATTTCATTTTAAATTGAATTCATGCAAGAATAGCTGCAACTTCTTTTGGTCCTTTTCTGCCAGTTCCTTAACACTACCTCTCCCCCCCATCCAGTTCTTGCAATAATTAAGTCCATACAGAGTAATTTCCACAGGGATTGTTTCAATGCGTCCAAGACCAGCAATAAAAAGAAAGTTTTCTCCCTCTACCTTAAAAAGTATGCAGAATGTTCTCTGAGAATGTATGGACTCCTTAAAATATGAGAGAAGCAGAAGCTCTTCTGTCATCTTTTCCATTGTTTCCAAGAGGAGAATCCTCCACCAGACATCAGACACCTACCCAATAAAGCTTTCCTTTGACCTGCAGGCAGACATACATGAGAACAAACTGCACGATGGCTTCTGCAAACGAAAAGCCCAGGAGCTGCGTGGATACAAACGGAACAATGCAAGCTGCTGCCTCCCTGCCCCGATCACATCTTGGGTAACATATGCTCTTCGGAGACCCGTCATGCATTTTTGTTACAACTTTTACAGAAAGCAGTCTCAGTTCGGGAAAAGCAGCTTTCAAGTGACTGTGTGTTCCTCCAGAAATAGAAGTACTGCTTGTCACAGTACTAGCAGTGTCTGTGTTGTTGGTTCTGCTGCCTTGCTGCCTAACAACAGCAAAGATCAGTGAAGATCCCTCAATGTCCATGTCAGTACAGGGAGATGCCATCCACTTAAAACTAGACACCCAGGCTCGCTCTACAGAGTTGCTAGAAGAGCAGGTTTCTTTCCTGTATTTGGAAAACTTGACCAAGTTGTTCTTTACAGAAGCTGCTCATTCATCTCCCTCTCACAGACCCCTTCCTCCTAGATGAAGGAACTCTGTTTCAACACGTAACTTTGCTGACCCTTTATTTTTTTTCCTCTCTCTAAAATACCGTAGATGGTCTTTTCTAAAGACAGATAAAGAACCTGATCTGACTTAGGTCTCTTAGGCCTAATGCTCCCTTCAGCCTTGTTTACCTCAACTCCCAAGCCTGAAAAAGGACTGGCAGGTAGAACACTTAGTTGACTTGGAACTTTCTCTAAAGCAGAAGCAGCATTTACTGTATCTAGCAAGGGCTTCAAAAGCAAAGAGGCAGACTGCAGTTAAGAGGGTCTGTATTCTGACATTTTAAACTTCATTGCACTGTAACAGATACGGCAGAGACAGTTACACCCTATTCCTTTAAACTGGATATTCCAAGAAAAAAAAAAAAAAGAACAGGTTTGTTACCAAAAAAAAGCTAAAATAAACCAAAAGGAAGCTGGACATGAACAGAGATATCTCACCACTGCTACCTGCTAGTGGCACAGGTACACACTGCAGACTAATGTCTTCAACACAGAAGCAAGAGAAAGTACAAAACCACATACATCACTCCAATAAATTACTCAGAAGCTCGCAACACACGACCCATTTGTAGACTGACGGAGAGACCTGTTTTGAAATACCTGCACAGAACACTGCTGCTCATATAGAAGGAACAGTAAGCAAACTTCTACAACTACGTTTTTCAAAATGCTGCTCTAGCAGCAAGAAACAAAGCAGAGCTCCAGACTACAATAACTGTTGCCCTGCACTGTCCATTTGAAACTTAGTAGTGAGTTGCAAAACTCACGCCGACCTACAAAAGCATTAAAAGGTCTCTTTTTAAAAATCTAAGTCTCATACAAGCGTTCTGAGTTCAGTTACAATACTTACTCAGCAATTTCAGGGTTACTAAAGTCATATCTGTACACTATCAGACCACTTAGAAGCAACAACTTGATTTTGTACAAGTGGCACTCTTGTAGAATTACCCAGAAAATGAAGTGGGTTTTTTTTGTCTTGTTTTGTTTTGTTTTTTTAAACCACCTTCAAGTCAGCAGGGGGAAGAAAAGGATAACATTTGATAGAGAAATGCTCGTTAGTATAAATTTATCCTATTAACATACTGTTTTGAACAAGTATGAAGGAACAGAGTAAAATTGTACCAAATGAACACTTTGCCTTATCTGGATATGTCACTTTTGACCTGATGTTAGCAGCATTACAGTGAGAGTCACTACTCCATCAACACAATCTTAACAGTTTCAGAAAAGCGAAGCAGGCACATTTCAACAGCAATGCTCCACAAGCGACCTAGCGCACAGCCCACTGCTCCTGCAAGCTGATCTTCAAAGACATCAATGGGAAAGGCAAATTTTAAGTTCCTTTCAGAACTTGCACGAAGTCTGGGTAAACAGAGAACCCCTTACACCTTTCCGAACTATTGCTGATGGCATGCCCAATACCATAACCCCAGGCAGAACACAAATCCCTGACTCTTCCAAGTGTCAGCAGTAAGTGTCCATGGCTTGAGTTAAGCCACAGTGTACAAGCTCCCCACAAAACAGAAAGAATTATACTTGAGGATTTATGTACTGTGTGACAAATGCAATCACATACAAAGAATAAAAGAAGCCTTTCATCAGCTATTTTCAATAGCCTATAACATTGTAAACCAGTAAAGATTTCTCAAACAGATGGGACTTTGGGCCAAAAAACTTTGAACACAACCAAGGAAGGGAAAAAGGAAAGCTTAAAGCTACAACCAGATTAAAATGCTAGCAATGCTGCGGATCTCATGATCAAACTTGAAGAGTCAACACTGAAAACAGTTTAGAAAAGTATCCATACTTTTTTCTGCCACGACATCTGAGACAAATGCTGATAGTGTTTGTTTGTTTGTTTTTTCCTAAAAGCATCCCTAACTCTACCATGATTTCACAGAAACTGACCCACTTTTCAAATTAATATACACTTTAGCGGACATACAATTTCATTGGAATGCGAGCATTTTATTAAGCACATCAAGTGCGGAACGTGACTGACTGCAAGCAACCTGCTGAAAAGTGCGTTTTAAGAAAACATTCTTAACTATCCATCAGCAAGCCCACACGTAAGTAGCAAAACACCTATACTTAAGCTGTGATAGGCTACTGAACACTGCTACAGCACAATGACCTTTAACTCTAGTCTGTAGCTTCACTGTTCCCTTACAAAGCCATCCTGCTTTATACAACCTCTGAAAAGAGAAAAAGGAGAAGTAACTTTACTTATGATAGAGTTAGGTCATGGCAGAACCCAGTAATGCATTGAAGATGCTTTTAGAACACCACTGCTTTAAATTCAGGCCCTGAGAAAAAAAAAAGCCTACCTGGAATCCAAGAACTATGGCTTCTTAAGAACACAGAGCGGTATATAACCTTAACGGAGATGAAATTCTTCACTTTTGTACTATATTGCTATGCTGGCTGTAATGAAGCAGCACTTGGAGGAGAACAGACATTTGAAGTAGTAATCAAGGGGATGCACGGACACTGAAGTGTTAGATCCGCTCTGACATGAAACTGAGCAACTGCGTGTGATCTATCCTGTATAATTCATCTTTAAAAGGAGAAAAAGAACAAGAAAAAAAATGTTTCTTTCTATCTTGATCTGTATGGTTTATTAGCAACACTGTAATTTGTCTCACCATCTTATTGCATGCTGAATTTTGACAGATGTTTTCAGCTTCTCATGCCAATAAAAAGGCTTCAGTGATTCCTTTTCTGGTGGCTGTGCAGATGAGTCTCCTGGATACTAGTCCTACAGTGCCATCTCCGAAGCACTGACTGACACGGCACAGAAGTTGACAACAAACCCTCCACCTCATACAGAGTAGGAGGCCATAAAAGATACTCGGTACTACAGAACCTTCTGCAAGAACAGTATCAGGTCTAACATCTTTTGTCTTAAGCTGGAGACAAATTTGTGACATATTATTAACATATCCAGTTTGAAAGCCTTTCACAAGGATAACCGAGTGATACTTTAAGGTTTGCCAGGATACAAGAACCTATTCTGGAAATGTTTTGAACCAACACCTTTGACATTTGCATAGAAAATACTAAACAAGCATTTCTGAACTCTTATCTTCCCATGTGGAAGATTGCTTACATGTGCAAACTGCCGCCATGACATCACCACACACAAACTCAACAATATGAGTCTTGGTCTTTCACAAGACAGCTAATGTCACCCTTCAGACAATATTTTATTCTGTTATGCCTCTACAGAAATAAGTCTACAGAAAGTCTACCTTATTATAGATAACTGAATGAAACTCCAACTTGTAAAAAAAAAAAAAAAAAGACAGGTATCAGCAGAAAAGTTTGGCAGAGATTTGAAATTAATCCCCTAATATCAGTTTACAGTGCTAGACAGCACTACCAGTTTCAAGTTTACGGGGTGTCGTCCCTCCTACGCCCCCAATTTGTGTAAAAACAGTAATAAGGACAGGAAAACACATTGCAAGAACACAAGTCACAGATATTTCTACCTTGTAACTCGAAACACATGAATTCAAAAGTAGTCCAAAAGTTGCTTATGAAGAAGTCTGAGGCTTTATACAAACCCTTAGTTTCACTCTCCCTCTGTCACCTGTCTTTACACGTGCCAAGTAACAAAAGTAAGTCTGTCACTGTAGATACCTTTACTTACATTTATGCGTGCACAGATACTTACGTACACCTGCTTCAGCTCACAGTTGTGGAAAGAGACACACCGAGGGCAAAACATGCCGTGCTGTCGTCAACTTGGATGACTAAGCAGGCATAATAGAAATATGCAACTCTGACCCCAACCAAGAACACTTTATACTTTTACAGACCATCCTTTGGGGCTACTTATGCTACTTAAAACTACATACAAAACAAATCATCACAGGATCAAAATGAGGAGAAAGCATCTACAGACTAGTACAACTGTATAAACATTCTTTAAGTGCCACCTGATTTCTGAGAGGGGACAGAGACAAGCTATTACCCGATAACACTGAGAATCGCGTTAATGTATTCACTTGGAACAATTCAAAGGAATCATTTACCATTAGAAACTGCTATTCCTCTGCAACTCAGCGGATAGGTATCAGTACAGGCATACCGCCAAAATCTGGTGGAAAAGGCAGCCCATTTTCACAACACCTATTCATTTTATCTACTTCAAGATGATGACTAACAGAAAGAAAAAGGAGCCTCCATGAGACACACAAAACAAGAAAGAATGGACACAGATCTCACCATATCCTCTTTACATATATCTGCAGTCACCTACATCAAAAGTTACAACACGAACCAGAATAAAATAGATCATAAAGTAGAGTGTGCATCCGTCACCCTTACCCATCTCACTGTACCTGAACCAAAAGGCCTAAGACTAAAGGTAGACTTTGCTGATTTTAGATGCTGATTTTATTACCCTCTACTAACGTGTGTAAAAATTGATACATTAACTGTCTTATGAGTGAACTGAGACAGTCCGAATGTACACACTGATACAAGTTGTTAGATTATTCTTACGACTGCTACTCTCAACTGACACCATTGGCAGGTCAGGACAAAGGGCTGACTTTAACAAATGTTGTGAAATACTTTATTTTTAAGAATCCTGTTCCTCTCTCATTGCTAAGAGGAAATGAATTTAACATATTTTGTATAAAAAGAAGAATTGTTAACAGAAAATATACTTGACAAGGGGCAGGGGAAAGCAGTGCTCTTCCCACAAGTCTGAAGACCAAACTAAAGCTACCAGAACATGGACCTTGGCCCACACAGACTTTACCTGCAATTTTAAGAGTTCTTTTATGCTTTGCCTTCTGAAAACAGAACTGACCAACCATTCTGTGATTCTAAGAGGACCTCTTACAGAACACAAGCCTACAAACAATCAGTTCCCAATTTCAGTAACGGTGAACAGCAGCACTCAAAATACCAGACACCTCTCAGTGCACCACCAGGAACAGTCAGCCTATCCACTCGCAGTATTTATTTGGAATGGACAAAGAAGGGAAGAGGATAACTGCTGTAGAACATCATGTTGACAAACTATAATGTTCAGTAACTATAAAAGCAATGGAAAAAACATTAGGAATAGCCAACTTTCTAGCTAATTTTCAAAGTCAGAATCAATACAATAAATATTAATCATTACTAATGGCATCTTGAAACTAATTAAGCCTTCAAAGACAACTATGTCCATGCATATCTATCTGAGCAGAGCGCCTTGCTTTACAGTTTGCATCACCTTGCAGCGCAGCACACCTGGGCCATGCTATTTTTTGGTTGACAGGGACTCTCCCTCAAGCTCCAAAGCGCAGTTGCTCCCAGACCATTTGAGAAACCGCCTTTCCTCGCCTTGTTTTCTCCTTGCTAAAGCAGGGGAAAGAACTGCCAATGCCAGATCACAAGTCACGTCTGAACGGTGGTGAAACGCACTAACCGCAGGGCCAAACACCCAGCAGGGGTATAGCACCAAGGCAGAGGGTAGCATCTGCCTAGCATGCCCAGATATAACGATAAAGCAGCCCCACACAAACCGGGCTGTTCTCCCCCCAGCAGCCCCCACAACCGGCAGGACCTGCCCTCAGGACAGGAGCCCGGGCAGAGCACACCTACGGCCTCGATACCTTTGGGGCCCTCCCACCCCCAGCAGCACCACGGTGGCTGCTCCCCCTTCCCTTCCTTCCCTTCCCATGGCGGACCGGCCCCGCCAGGACCCCCGGGGAGGTCTCCAAGCCCCGAGTTTTGCCCCCCCTTCCCTCACAGGCCGCGTTCCCCCCCCTCCCCAAGGCCGGGGACGACCCCCCCTTACTCCCGGTGCGCCCCCCGGCCCCGCCGCCCCTCACCGTGCTGCGCTGGGGGCTCGGCTCCGCCGCCGCCGGCCGCATGCCCGGCCCCTGGGCGCCCCGCCGGGCCTCCGCCACGGCGGCCGTTGGAGGTGGGGGGGGGGGGGGCGGCACGCGCCGGCCGTTGGAGGCGGCTGGGGAGGGGGGGGCGCGCTCCGGGTCTCCGAGCGGGGAGGGGGGGGAGGGAGGGAAGGGAAGGGGGAAGGGGGGGGCCTGGAGCGCCGCCGCGAAGCGCTTCCGGGCTGCGGGCGGCGCCGCACGCTCAGTGCGCGGCGCTGAGGCCGCGCGACGAGGGGAGGGCCCGGCCTGCGCCCGCCCGGCTCCGGCATGGCGCCCGGCATCGCGAGAGCGGGAGGGGCGGGGCGGGGTGGCCGCGGGTAAAAAAAAAACGGCTGTGGAGCTGGGGGCACTTCATCGGAAAGGAATCGTTAAAGCGAGGGACCTCCAAGGTCGTCTGGTCCAACCATCGCCTTACTGCCAATGCCACTCACTAAACCACGTCCCTAAGCAGCACGTCCAACCTTGCCTTGAACAGCCCCAGGGACGGTGACTCCACCACCTCCCTGGCAACCCGTCCCAACACCTGACCGCTCTTCCTGAGAAGAAATGTCTCCTCATTTCCAACCTGAACCTCCCCTGGAGCAACGTGAGGCCATTCCCTTTAGTCCTGTCACTAGTTATCTGTGAGAAGAGGCTGGCCCCCAGCTCCCCACACCTTCCTTTCAGGCAGTTGCAGAGAGCAATGAGGTCTCCCCTGAGCCTCCTCTTCTCCAGACTAAACAACCCCAGTTCCCTCAGCCGCTCTTCACAGAACTTGTGCTCCGGGCCCTTCACCAGCTTCGTAGCCCTTCTCTGGACACGTTCCAGGGCCTCGATGTCCTCCTTGTACTGAGGGGCCCAAAGCTGAACACAGTACTCGAGGCGCAGCCTCACCAGAGCAGAGTGCAGGGGAATGGCTTTCTCCTCAAAAAGAGGTTTTGGGAACCCGGTGCTGGCTCCTCACGTGGCTGGAGGCTTTGTGAGGGGCGGCCTTGGCGCCCTCCACTTTCCATTCTCAGAAACTTCCTCATGAGCGTGGTTAAAATCAGTGCCTGCTCCACGCGGTCACCAAAACATTGGGCATCGTTTTGTGAATACCACCAGCAATAAGCTGTGTGGACACAACAGCTGTATTACAGTTCTGAATACATTTCTTAATAATTCTTCCATGTAACAGGGGATAAATGTTAGTATAAAAATGCCCATGCCCTGTGCTCCTGCCCGAAACTCTTGTCATCCTCTGCTGTTGTGAGCAGCGGTTCTGCATCCCTCTGCTCCGAGGACAGGCTTCAGGCAGCTGTGACTGATGGATGGACTTTTCATTGACGTCAGTGGAGCCTGAAATCTCTGTTCAGGCAGAGCACTGCAGATGGTTTAGTGGGTGTACGCTTATTTTTCATCCGTAAACTGGGCCTTAGTTTGAGATTATGTTCCGTTTGTGTGCCTGTGTAAGCTGGTCTAACATGCCTGCTTCTGAATGATAAAGATCGATAAATATAAAAACCATGATTTGCGCTTTTTTTTTTTCTCCTTCAAATGTTTTTATTTATTTAGTTAGCATCTCTCTTACATAGTCCTTTCTCTTACTTATCACCATCAGAGCCACAGAACACCACTGCGCTGAAATTACTCAGAGCAGATGCAGAGCTCCTGTAACCACCTTCTACCTCGCTGGTAAAAATCTGGGGAGTGCACGGTGAAGCGGTGAAAGGAGGCGGCATGCATCTTGTATTGTCATTACCGACTGTTCACGTCATCTTCCTTAGGCTGAGGCCTTGGCTCCTGTGTCAGAGATTGTGTAAAGTTAATTAAGGAATTCCTGTATTCTAATCCCTACATCGGAAGCCAGCCAAGCCTGACTAGTGTTTTTGGAGAGATGAGATGCAAAACCAGAAGGAAGCAAGATCTCAGTGCAACAGTGCTGTTATCTAACAGAGATCAGTTCTTATCCTATGTTTGAAACTATTATCAAAGTCTTAAAGTGCACATTCCTCAGCAAAAATGCATAATTTCTAAGTATAAATTGGTGCTTTTGGACCTAATTAATAGCACTAGAAGGTCTATCCGTTCTCTTTCTTGATATGTAAGAAAAAACCCTGTGCATAACTGTTGATCCTTGATGAGTCTTTGTGCCCCTGCACTGACCCTTCTTTGTTGAGCGCTTTTTGTGTTGTACAGCTCCTGCCTTAATTCGTCCTGTCTTCTGTTGCTTCCAGATCCTTCAGATCCACATCTGAATCAAACATTTTCGCTACTGTTCCTTACTGTCTGTCTGTAAGCTCCCTGTACTACAGCTCCTGGGGATCTTGTTTTGCCTAGCCACTGCATAATCATAAGACTAAGCTCCACAGCTCCCTTTCAGTTTAGCAGCCACCAGTCCTTTATAATTGTTAGGAAATGATGATTTTCCTCTGCAATGGACTGTAATGGAAGACATCCATTAGCAAGTGCTTTGTTTATGTTCACACATGTCACTTTCAAAACAGTTTTCCTACAGAATTGCAGAGACTTGGTATCGTGTTTTTAATCTGCCTTTAGCTGTTCATAGATTTGATGGTGGAATTGTACTTCCAGGAAATAAATCAGCTTTGAAAGTTCACAATTAATCATAATAATAGCCATAAGGATTTTTTCTTAAAATCTTGAGCGAAGCACTGGCTCTGCTTAAGGATTTAGGGAAAAATCCTTACGGCTATTAGGTACCTGGTAACCCAAGAAATCAAAGATTTTATGTGTTTTAGCTTTGCTGAACACACCTCTCAAAGTAGTTCATTTTATTGCTGATCCATTTCTTCTGTTTCCTGTTATCCGTGTGACAACTGATTATATGAAAAAGTAATATTAGGAAAGTATTTAATGTATTTTTAGCTACTTCTAATGGGATTTAGCAGCTGGAAACAAGGAGAGCTGGCACTGAGTAATCAGGGCAGTTCTTAGACAGCTGTGTGGGAACCAGTGCACCAGTGCCCTGAAATACATCACCATCCAAAAAATGCAGTATATGAGGTGAAAATTTTGAAAAATAGACCTTGATTCTTGCTGCTAAAACAGTAACTCAAAGTAGAATTGAATTCATTGTTAAATCCAATTCTATAATAACTTGTAGATGAAAATGCACCTGGGCTTTACGGTGTTTTTTGTTTGTTTGTTTTGTTTTTTAATTTAATGCTTGTGGCATTTATTACTATAATCTTTGAAAAGCCTCAGGTTGGGATTTAAATTCTATGCTACATTCATTTTAAGCAGAACAAAAACATAGTTAGTTCTGCTCCCCTTTCCTTTTTATGAACAGAAATCTAAGAGATACCTTTTCCTATTTTGGAAGAAAGCAATTTTCTGCATGTTTGTGCCTAAGAATTGCAGCCAGAAAAATATCGTGATAAAATGTACCTGTAGTATTCCATATTTTTCTGTCTGAATAGTTCCTATGCTGAATTAGTTCCATTTACAAATCAAAAGAGTGATTTTTTAATGTAAGCGCTATAAACTGAGTCTTGGTTCTAAAAAGTCAAAGCAAGTTCTTTCTCCCTGTTAAACTGTGGTCAGTAACATACATGTTCTCACTGAAATATGCTGATATATAATGGTTTTATTTGTTGATGCATAAATAGAACGAACCTTAAATACATTTGTCATATTTTTAGTTACAAAAAGAAACAACATTTTCTGTCTTTGTAGGTACAGAAGTAGACCTCACTATGGAAATGGGCAAGAAGGTGTGTAAGGAGTAAGAAGCTACTGTTTTTGGTATCGTTGGCTTGGGATCAAGTCTAAGCAGAGTAATCTGTAGGCCTGAAATAATACCTTGTATACTAGAAGTAATCCTGGTGACCCCTGGGACAGTTTACTTGCATGCATGCAGTTACAGACTTAAGGGACTAAACAAAATAATTTAGCTGGAAGCCTGTAGAAAGAGAGCTCAGAATGGAGGACATCCATTATATAATAATTCTAATTCAGCCTATGGAATTAAATAGACAATTATAGTCCTGATATGTCATTTAGTTCACAAACCATCTAGCTATTCAGTAATAAATCCCACATCATAGGTTTGTAAGATCGCCTCACTTCTCCACCTTTCCTTATGTTTTAAGGAATGTATCCTCATCTAAAGGTGAATTCTATTCCCTGAAAACACATGTAGAACAAAATTCATCTGCTAGGTTTCAAATTGAATTAAAACTTTTTGGACCTATGCATCACCCTTTGTACTTTCCCTTTTGCAATAACAGTGTTTTGACTTCACTAGGTACTCTGGTTGCTTTTCCATTTCAAATTTGTGTCAGCCATGTGATCCTGAAAGAACAATATAAAATGTTTATTGTTTTAACAGTGATAAGGGATCAAGAATTTCATTACAAACAAAGATATCATGGAGTTTGAGTAAACACAACAACACTATAGTTGAGGAATCAAAATCTGTGAGAAAGACGGGAGAGATTGATAAGAGCACTCAAAAATTGCATTACTTTGTCTTAAGTTGGACTGTGGACTTTTTTTCTACCTTAATAAGTACAAATCCAAGCCACTGTCATTTGTTACACCCTCTGAAGGGCTGACTAACGGTGCTGGGTGAAACTGTTGGTGCATGGGCAAATGGGCTTCTGTCCAATAGATGAGAAGGGGTTATGCCTCCTTACGATCTTTTCTGTCTCTCTTCTCCACTTTTAAGGTACAACACTATGTCACAATTGCATACACGCTGGAAAGTTTTCAAGGCATCTCGGTATTCTCAAGCACGGTGGCTGATTACCCAGGACAGCTAGCAAGCCGGGACAGAGCTCTGCCGCTGTTCTGAGAACAGTCTTTTGTCGCAGGGTACAGCAGCAACAGTGCAGAGAGAATTAGAGCTAGTGCCAGGACACACCTTAGAGTTGGCTTGCGTTCTTGTCTAAGAAAAGCTGCAGCACAGCCTCCATTTTTCTCTTTGCAATTTCCATAATGAGTTTGTACTGTTTTATAAATTTCTAGCCCGTGGCTTGCAAGTAGATTCTGCAGAAATACAGCTTCTCTGTAAGTGTGCTCAAATACACATGGAAGTTTCAAGGCTTCCTTTCTACAGTCTTCTACAACAGCTGCAGTTCTTACATGGTCACTGTCATGAGAACTGCTTGGTGCTGAAACACTGAAGAATCGAGTCAATAAAATATATAAAGTCAGTGTTGCAGCATAGGTGTTTTCCGGGTATTTGAACGGGATATAATGTGAAAAAAGTGAAGAGAGGTGTTTGCATATACGCCTTCACAATCGTTCATTTATTTATGTTAGGCTTAAACAATGCAATTCAAAGAGGATTTGTGATATTTATTCTAAAGCTACAAAAGGATATACTTATCCTTTGGGTGACACACGATTAATTTCTTTAGAGGTATTTTTGATTGTAATTAACTTTGGTGCTCTGTTCAGTTCCAGTTTTGAAACACGTGGAGTTCCCACTGTAGTAGCAGGAATTTAAACTGGTGTCATTTTCTCCTTCTGTGCCAGTGCTATTGTGTAGGACTACAGTATCCTATAAATTTAGCTCTCCTTTCTTATCTTAGATGTGGTTGTACTTTTGCAGTGGACACAATGACTGTTGCATAAGTCCATTTTATCATTTATTATCTATATACACTATATAGATACACATAGGTTGGTGAGTACGCGATATGTGAAAATTGCTAGTAAAGGATTTTGAAATTCTTACAGATAAAAAGATACATTATTAAATTACCATGATAGAAGATTGCACGTGCATTTCTTAACTTAGGATGATTTGGTGGATTGCAGGCCATTCAACCTGGGAGTAACATTTTTGCTGTGATCTGGTTGTGTCAGAGAGGTATTTCCAGTTCCCGTGTTTTTCACTGAGGTGTGACATTTGAAACACAGCTAGTACTTTTGAATTGCACTGACTGCTTGTCTAAACTCATCATCACATCCTGTCAGTGGCCCAGTCATTGCTCAATGCCAGTTTATCCTGTGAACTAAACATGGACAGATAGCAGATTACCACATCATATCAGATATGGTTGATAGTAAGTACAGTCAGAGTGATTGGGTCAGAAAAACCCAACTGTAGAAATGAAATACCAGTCATAAAATCACAGAATCATTCAGGTTGGAAAAGACCTCTAAGATCATCTGGTGCAACCCTTAACCTTGTACTGAAGTCCACCACTAAACCATCCTACTAAGTTCTGCATCTACAAGTTTCTTGAAGATCCCCAGGGATGGTGACTCAACCACTTCGCAGGACAGCCTACTCCAATGCCACACAACCCTTTCAGTAAAGAAATTTCTCCTAATATCCAACCTAAACCTCCTCTGGTGAAACCTGAGGCCATTACCCCTCATCTTATCACTCGGCCCTTGGGAGAAGAGCTCGACCCCCACCTCGCTATAGCCTCCTTTAAGGTAATTGTAGAGCACAATAAGGTCTCCCCTGAGCCTCCTTTTCTCTAGGCTAAATAACCACAGTTCCCTCAGCCACTTGTCATAAGACTTGTTCTCTAGACCCTTCACCAGCTTCGTTGCCCTTCTCTGGACATGCTCCAGCACCTCAATGTCCTTTTCATACTGAGGGGCCCAAAACAGAACATGGTATTCGAGTTGCAGCCTCACCAGAGCAAAGTACAGAGGACAATCACTTCCCTAGCCCTGCTGGCCACACTGTTTCTTATGCAAGCCAGGATGCTGTTGGCCTTCTTGGCCACCTGAGCACACTGCTGGCTCATATTCAGCTGGCTATTGACCAATACCCCCAGGTCCCTTTTGGACGGGCAGCTTCCAGCCACTATTCCCCAGCATGTAGCTTTGCATGGGGTTGTTGTGCCCCAAGTGCAGGACCCAGAACTTAGCCTCGTTGAACTTCATACAGGTGGCCATAGCCCATCAGTCCAGCTTATGCAGATCTCTCTACTGAGCGCTCCTACCTCAAACAGATCTACACTCATGCATAACTTGGTGTTGTCTGCAGACTTACTGAGGGTGCACTCAATCCCCTGGTCCAGATCATTGATAAAGATATTGCAGAGAACTGGCCCTGCTACTGAGCCCCGAAGGACACCACCAGTGAGTGGCCTCCAGCTGGATTTAACTCCATTCACCACAACTCCTTGGGCCCAACCACCCAGCCAGTTTTTAACCCAACATGCCTTGAGCAGCCAACTTCTCGAGAAGAATGCTGTGGGAAATAGTGTCAAAAGCCTTACTGAGGTCTAGGTAGACCACATCCACAGTCTTTCCCTCATCCACAGAGCACGTCACCTTGTGGTAGAAGATCAGGTTTGTCAAGCAGGACCTGCCTTTCATAAGTCCATGCTGACTGGGCCCAATCACCTGGTTGTCCTGTAAGTGCTGCATGATGGCACTCGAGATAATCTGCTCCATGAGCTTCTCTGACACTGAGGTCAGACTGACAGGCCTGTAGTTTCCCGGATCCTCCTTCTGGCTCTTCTTGTAGATGGGCATCACATTTGCTAGTTGCCAGATGACTGGGGCCTCCCCTGGTAGCCAGGGCTGCTGATAAATGATGGAGTCCTTATAGGAATGCATAAGTTCTGTGTAACATACGTGCAACTGCCTGACAGTTGAGTGTTTCTTATGTTCTTTCCTTCTTTCCTATGCGTATCTGTCAGGCAAGAGAGACCAAAGGGGTGTTAGAGCTGCGTGTTTTGTTCTAGAGGGGAGGAGCAGTGTGCTCAGGCTCTGTTGCAAGTGCTTCTGATATTTGTTGTTATATTCCCGGAAAGATACACAGTTATAATAGAAAATGATTTTTGAACCATACTCAAAAATACTACAGAAAGTTGCAACCAAGCTGCAGAATAAGAGTAAAAATGTAAGTATTTACATGAGGTTTGGGGGATTTCCTACTCATATATCATATGTCTGGTTCTGTGATTGCTTTGATTGTGTTTTACAGTCTGCTGTGGAATGTATTGGCTTTGTCTCTACTAAAATATTTTAGGACAGCAGCAAGAATGCATTGGGAGGGCATTAGATGTCCAGAAAACACTTTCAACATTCCATCTATTGAGCTGGCACTTGCAGTAACTTTAAAAAGCAAATTAAATGATCAGGCATAACCAAACCAGCTTTAATCTCTCTAGCATGCAATTTAGCAGTCATAAAAACATATTACTACAGGCTTCGGTGAGGGTTTACAAGCATCGTCTATGTATGCATGCCGCATTTTGTGAGGTTTGTACAGCCCATGACAAAGTGCGTGCTGCTGTGTCTGCGTTACTCCTGTTGCTGATTTTGACTAGATTAAAGCTCATGTGAGCGTTGCCAACTGCAGTGCTGCCAGCTGTGTGGTAGAGACATCCACGCAGAGGCTGCAGAGGTGTCAGTGCATAGCCGGGGTTAGCAGCCAGAGATGAATGTAATTTATGTCCTGCGTGTGCCGCTAGGTAATATGGAGGATTTGTCTCAAGTCACTGGACAAAGCGTTTAACTTCTTGGAGCTTGCAAAGGACACTTCAAGGTAGATCCCCGTAACTGAACAGTTAAAATTTCATGAGCGTTGGTTTCAGTTCATGATTACCTTTCTAGTACTGAGAACCACCTTACAGCCAGAGTAGTTGCATAAGTCGGTAGGACTGCTTGTAGAGAAGGGCTGAGGTTCTTGAATACTGGTAGTTCAGGAAGAGTTGAGACATTTTTAAAGATCCTGGCTTGTGGTGTAACATTTTATTGAAATAGTTCTCTTGGTTTTGCATAAACTAACACTTAACTTTGAAGACATCTGTGACTGTGTTCCCTGTTCCAATCACCCACCTCAGGAGAATAATCAGTAAAGCACTAAACTCCCAGCAGCCTGTGACATCTGTGAATGTTGTAAAAGTCTAATGACAATCTGAGGTAAGAGCAGGGCATGAGACAGCATTGGTGGTTCTTAAGGACTGCACACAACATGATCTCTGTGCTTATAGCACTATTTCCTTCTGCAGCTTTGGCATTGCAGACTGGTATGTGCCAGTGGGAGTTTGCAGAGTCATTTGCAACCTCGCCATGCAGAGCTGAAAGCACGTAGCTTCTATTTGTCGAAGTTATGCCAGGTCATACGTTGTATTTGACTTGTTAGCAAACTTGCTTGCTGAGTTGTGTTTCTTTCCAAGTGGGACGTCTTTCATCTCCAGCTAGCGGAAAAGCATCCTCACTTTCTTCCTGATAATGGATCAGTAGCAGCAGATGTTTCCACCACTTCCAATATGGTTTACCCTGATTGAAGTGAAACGTGAAGACAGCCGATGCAAAAACCATCTCCATTTCTTACGACCATCTCTTGGCTGAGGTCCTTTCTCTAGCTGCTACACATTCCTCGGTCATAATCTCAAAGCTCTTAATGAATCAAGCATCTATGATACTGCTTTGGTCAATGGACCACTGTTTGTTTTGGAAAAGCTGGTTACAGGACCTGATATAAAGAATATTAAAGATGTAAACACACACCGCTGTCACAATTTTTTCACTAAGACACTCGTAATAAAAATATTCATCTCCTTCCTCTCTCTAAAACAAAACACTCCTCAAACTTAGTAGGCCATTTTCCCCCTTAACAAAAAGAAGTAAAATCTCTGAAGACAGGGAAGAATTTATTGCTACTGGTTTTGTATGGCAGACTCAAATTTTATGGAATTGGGGAACTATTCTAAAATACATAGCTTAGATGCAAACATAGTGTACTATTCAAGGTTGTCACAGTCCAGCCTTGTGTAGTTTTCTCTACATAGGTTATCAGAGCGTAGAAACTGGTTCTGATTAATCTTCTGTCAGGTATTCCAGGAATAAGAGCAAGCAAAAGAAAGGAAAGAAATCTGTAACAATTCTGATGAGTTGTATAACCAGGTAAAATTAAGGTGGATAGTTTCCTTCAGTCCAGTGGTTTGAAAAACTAAGCAAAGTTCACAGGGGGAAAAGAAAGAATGAATGTTGAGTATCACAGAGATATAATTCAGGAAACTAATACCTTTTAAATAACCTTTTAATCTGACATGCAACTTTCCACTGGAGAAATGGAATGTCCTTTCCAAGCAATATATTTTCCCTTGTGTCAAAGTCTGTGCCAGCACAATAGTAAACAGAGTGAATGCAAATTAAAATGGTGAAAATGTTTATTATTGCATTGCAATTAATAGAAAAGAGAAAGTGATTTCTCTGTATTTCAGAGAAATAATATCAGGAGAGTAAGTGAAACAGTAAATAAATTAGAGTAAATATTTCACTTGTTATTAATGATAGTGATGCTGTAACGAATCACATTTTTCAACCCCTCCCTAGAATTGTTTTCTCAGTATAATTTTAATTTTTTGTAAAAAGAAGTGGCTATTTATTTCCAAACACAGAGAGCTCTGCATTGTTAACATTAATTGCCACAAGGGAGCCACACGATTCTTTATTGCAATAAAACACAAAAGGATGATCTTGACACGGGTTACATTTTTCACATTAGATGGTGGCTGATGGAACCGCCATTGAAGACTGTGATTTAAATGTCTTTGTGTATAGAAAGTCACTTTTCTGTCTACCTTGTACCCAAGAAAATGTTCTGTTTGTTTTTAGGCTACTTACCCCTTTGAAAATGCACCTCTGGTGATATAATAGCTGGAATTATGCTCTTCACCTTTGTTAACAGGGACCCCACTCCAAAACTGTCACCCGAGTCATCAGGCTATACTGGGCCTGGTTTCGAGAGAGGGCCATTCAGTTTTACGGTAATTGGAAAGTACAGTCCAGTTTAAAGAAACTTATATATATTCTATAAGAAATATATTCCGAGGGAAAAAAATTCCAAGGAGGATAAATAAGCAAAGGTTTACAATTAAAAAATAAAAATAAAAAATCTGAAGGGAGAACAACCGAGCTGCAACCTATATATTTACAATGGGAAATTTTGAAAACTGACTGTATTTATTAGATCTCTTACAAAGGTTCCTAAATAGCTGCTTCTCAAAATTGCCTTTCAAACCTCACAGAGAGACTAATATTTGTTAACATTCAAGTCAAGGCAAAATTATTTGCACTTACTTTGGCCCAGAAGCTAATCCTCATGCATCATTTGCATGGGAAGGCAGCCAGCTTCAAAGTGCAGACAAAACTCCACTCGTATCCCCGGAGCGGAGGCTTTGCAGGACTCCTGGCCCCGTGCCTCTCTTAGCAACACCATAAATCTTCTGGGACCCATCAGCAGATGGGAGGCTGAGGCTGATTTTTACCTCTTCTGTTCACCCAGTCTTGTGGCCAGAAGATGCGCCTGCCAAGGTATACAGAGAGGGAGCTGGGACAGTTCCAGGAGAGAATTTGTCCTATTGAATTCTGTCAGCCCTGCGGCTTCACTCAGACTTTGCTACTGGAGTCAATAAGCTTGCAATAACTCGGAAAAGCTGTGAGATTTGTTGTTCCATTCTGTCTCAGGGTGAGGCAGGTTTGGCGACAATAATCAAACCAGCATTTGTTATTTTTATTTTTTAGGAAACTACAGAAAAATATGCGGTCTCCAGAGTTTAACTCTTAAAACTGTCACCTCCAGTTTTATTTTTAGATTTTTAAGGAGCACATTTACACAAAACATAGCTCGAAGATTTCCCACAGAGCTGGTGTACATAGGCTCTGACTTTTGGTATCTGAGAAGAGAATCAAAAGCAAGACACACTGAGAATATACGTGCATACCTTTCTTCCTAACTTTTTTTCTGGGCTTTCTCTTCCATGCCTGATGACAATGCAAATTTGCCACATGGTTTTTAGTTGTCAATGACAGGATCATAGAAGCATCATAGAATGGCTTGGGTTGGAAGGGGCCTTCGGGATCATCCAGTTCCAAACCCCCTGCCATATACAGGGACGCCACCCACTAGATCAGGTTGCCCACGGCCCCGTCCAGCCTGGCCTCGAACACCTCCAGGGATGGGGCATCCACAGCTTCTCTGGGCAACCTGTTCCAGTGCCTCACCACCTTCTGAGTGAAGAATTCAGAGATGACTGTACTGTTAATTTCCATTTCAGTTCTCTCAGGAACAGTTGTCATCAGGCTGAGAGTCTAGATTTTACTAGATAGCAGGCTCACTTTTACTAGATTTATCTAGATTTTACTATGGCAGGCAAATGCCCCCGAAACTGAGTGACCACAGAGGATCTCTTACAAGAGCAATACGCTCATTGAAGATTATTAATTGACCACAACAGCGGCACCTTTCCAGGTCAAGCTTACCAGAGGCTGATTTATTTGAAGTTTGATTGCACGTAGCCTAAGAACAGGAAAAGTCTCTATAACGAGATCTGTGTAGGTTAGTGGCCTTTCACCATCACACGTGCAGTACAGCAACCTGGAGTCCTACCTGAAATGAAGGCTTTGTCGGCTCAGTTTATGTGTGTGTTTGCTGGATGAGCTCTGTCATTAAAATTGTCTAGTATTGTCCAGTACCTTCTTTCCATATATGTACCTTTCTCCAAACTTTTTTTTTTTTTTTTGGTCTGAATTATGTCTTCATCTGTCTCCTCTTTGGCCGTGCTACGCTGCCACCACGGTGTAGGAAGCACCGCTCCTGGGCACTGCTGGTCCCACATGGTCCTGGCTGGTGTCAGTGAGCCTGAGCCTCTCACTAGGTTTGTTAGATCCCAGTTCTGTTTGTTCTGCAACTATTTCTAAGGTAAATATAGTGATTTAACAATGCTGTGGAATAATTCTGTGTCCTTACACTGCCATGCGTCTGCATGTAAGCACTTGCTACCTTGAACCATACTGAATAATTTATAACCACAAAGGGCAGGGTTAAGGTGTGTGTAGGGCACACACACACACACACACACTCTGAGCTGAAATTGTAGAATTTCATAGCCACTGCACACTGGCAACAATAACTGCATGGGCTGATTTTCTTTGAGCAGTGTGTCAATGGCCTGCCTCAGTTACATACTCTGCAATTTCAGTGATACCAGAGCATTTTCAATATATGTCGCCAGGTCCTGAATTTGGCCTATAAATTGGGAGGCAGTTCAAGTTTTCTCATATATGTGATTTTTTCAGTACAGTTAAAATGTAGCTCTGTTGAGAGATTTTCTCATGAAGATGCAAAACACCTTTATTTTGCTCTCCAAGTGTTCATTTAAAACAGATAATTTAGCTCGTATACTGCAATTGCTTCCTGAACAATAAACAGCAGTAAAATAGTTCCTAACAGATCTCCTAGTCGCTCATCCTCCCCTAAGTATTTTAAGTAGATAATTAACACTGGGTAATTAGAAGCATCTTTAGTCTGTGTAATTGTACAGCCTATAATTTTTCATAGTAATTTGATTCATTTTATCTAAAGTTGTTCAACACATATCTTTGTAACAATTTAATTTGCATGCCTAGTTGGTACCTCCTTCCCTCGGTTGCCTTCATTCTCTGAGATGCTCAATTAGTCACATAGGGCTAAACAGATAGATTCAAGCAGATTCACAGCTTTATTTAAGTTCTCTTTCCTCAATGCAATCCTTTACAGGACTTAGAAAATGTGCTATCCTTAGGGCTCAACCTGCAGTGCAGCAGCATAGCCCTCAGCTTATAGATAGCACACCAGAGGGGAGCAATTCCATGGACAATACTTTGCATCGCAGGGAAGCAAGTGTCATGAGGAGGGAGTGATCTGCTAGCTCTATGCATCTTTTCCCACAGCTTTACAGAAAACACAGGGGGCAGCTCTCCCCACCGTGGGCTTCTGTATGTTCTCTGAGAACTCGCTTCCACTGTGGGGTAGCAGCGGTGGTGCAGCATCAATCTGAAACAGAGGGCAGGCTTGGCTTGGCAGTACTGACTTCAAAGGAACAAGCAGCCACTACACTTAAGCATGCACAGAAGCGTTAAGTGAAAAAAAAAATGCAGTTTGGTCATTGCCATGAAACAAAGTTTTACATGTAAGCTATTTAGAAATTAGCACCCATTTTCTCATGCAATTGTAAGGTGAACACAGGCAAAAAGTTCTTATGTTAGCATATTTATATTGTTGCTGGCTTCATATTTCTTTTTAACAAATATTCTTGTAGAATGACTTCCTAAGTGACCATCAGCTTGGTTAGCAATTCAAATTCCAATAATGTAGAACAATGGTCATATTCTGTATTTCGTCTTGCAGGAGGCTTCAGCAGAGAGTAAGGTGGACAAAAGTAATTTCATGCTGTCTCTGTGCTGTCTGAATTCTGGGCTTGACTGGGTCTGTATGCTTCAGGTCAAAAAGCTCATGGGTTTAAAGTCATAACTGTATAAAATTCAAGGTCCGTGTAAGAAGAAATAAAACTCAGCAAAGCTTGGCACTAATGTAAAATGTTTTTGTGATGGGGTCAAAATCACTTTGGGTTATATTTCTGATAACTCATTGAGGTGAACTGTGCTGCCCAGAAGGGGAGAAAAGGCCATTCATGCCTGGGAAAAGAAAGCTGTTCCTGCCACAGCTCTCTGAAAATGTCTTATTCACCTCCTGGCACAGGAGACAATTCCCCATGCCTTTGAAGCTGACTGATCATTGCAGCAAACCTTATTCTTCCTGTCTCCACTCAATTTTTCTGTCCTAGGTTAAAAGTTGTGCCATTTCTTTGACCTGTGGTCATTTTCTCACTGCTTTGGGGAATCAGTGAATTTAGTTTTCTCTTCTGTTAGGTTGTGAAGTGTTTGTATCTTTCTTCAGTAACATAATTACATCTTTTTTGAGTTCATCTGTCCCATTACTTCCTACACACACATTTCTTTCCACGTTCTTTCTAATCCACCATAGCTGAATGACCAAAAACTAGAAGTACCTGTCAAGAAGGTGTTGGAGAGGATTAAGAGGAACAGTAGCCAAGAAATAAGCCAGGTTTCCAGTGAATAGGAAAAGGCTGAAATGCCAGTCTGAATACATTGTCAGAAAGAGACGTTGTCAGAGAGGTTATTTTAAAATCTTGTTTAAGTGTGTGTATGGAGGAAGGATCGGTTTTTGTTTATTTGTCATCTCCAAGAGTCTCTTAGCAACTAGATTCCCTTATTTTGACTTATAACAGCTTATAACTATTCTGACAAACAGAAAGATTGGAATAATAATAATAATAAATGTTAGGTTCTCCTTTATAGTGCATTTCATCCACACAAAAGAGGTCATTTGGCCACAAACTGTAAGCCCTAAGGCTACCTTTGACCAGTTTTGTAAGAAATCTGTGTCAAGGGCAAGAAGCAGCACCAGTACATAGTTTCTTTGTCTTTCTTTTTCCTTTGAGAAATTCTCAGATGGTGGAGATCCAACAAAAGGGGAGTATCATTTGCTAAAAGATAAATGCAAATAGCTGAAATGTGCATTTTCCCAACCCATGTTGTGGGGTTTTGCTAAACCAGAGGATGTGGTATTGTATGAGGTCTACGATGTACAGAGAATTTAATTGAGCATTTTTACTGCCAAATGCTGATAAGACTTACAGGTTCCAAAAACAAATTCAGAACATCTTTCAGTGCAACATCACCCCTGCTTAAATAAACCCGGTTGCCAACACAACACATCTGAATGGCATTTTAACTTGCACATACCTGACTGTCAATAAATTTGAGTCAGATTTGGTTCTCCGTTACCCCCATAAACTTAGAGATTCATCCCCACTTTGGTATATACACTTCCACCCTGTTTCCTTCCAACAGCCTCTGCTAGTACCAGAAGTAGCGATAAGGTTGCCTCTTGCTGTAGGGAGACTGTAGGCTGTGGCTGTCTAGTATTTTTTAGTAAGAGGCTGCAGTGGTCAGCTGGCTCCGTTCTGGTTCTTCCATTGATGTTACAGCCCGCTGCACATGACCTCAAGCTCACATGACAGACCTGGAGCAGGACAGGCTTCCCGGCTATCATTAACGTTCGTTCATCACCATGCTTCAGCAGACTGCCAAGCTCTCTAGTAGTAATGAGATAAATATAACCGACTGAAGTAACAACACGAGTGTAAGCAGCAACTTTATCTTCTCATTTCAACTATACACGTGGAAAAAGGAGTGACCGTTCTGAACAGCTATCGCTGCAGTTGCTGATACTGGCCTGAACTATTGATGTTGACAAGGTTTCCAAAGGAGACTTACACTGGATTCACATATTGTATACATCAACTTGTAACAGCTGGAATTCCCTTTTGGCATTACAAGGGATCAGCAGTAAAGAAGCTGCATAAGCCAAATTCTCCCGTGCTGTAATTGATGCAATTGACTTTTCAGGGGATGTGGACCAAAGTACACACTTAATCCTTTCAGTGCTAGGGTTTTTTAAATTATTATTTATATTAGTGAAACAGTTTTCCCTGGTTTGTCCTGGATTTATATTGATATAAATATACAAAGGATATAGAATCAGGTTCCTAAAGTGACCATCCAAGTACTTAGTGCTGCAGAGGGTAAGCTAAACTCTTCTCTCATCTACACTGCTGTAAATCCAAAGTGTCACTGACAAATCAAAATAATCTAGTTTGACAGAGAGGAAAATTCAATACGTAATACAGAATGCATATAGCCTTCAGCACACACAGTGGTAGATCTATGCTAGCAAACAGCCCACCTGTGTTGATGAGACACAACAGTAAAAAAAAATATAAAAATCATGCAATGCACTGGGGAAAAAAAAAAGAATAGACAAAATGGTTCTAACCCAGTAATATGGGAAACATGCCTGCTAAGCAAAGGCAAGTGACCTAGGGTGGATTCCAGTCTATCCTGTCACCATATGTGGTGACAGGCAACTCTACTGATTTCACTAGTGTAACTGAGAGCAAAATATGTCCAGTATATCTTTAAAAGACACCAGCAGCCTTAGGACAGCAAATTAGCCTTAACGTGTGTTCGTAATAAATCTGCAGCCTATATGTGAAATGAATCTGACTTGTTAACATACTACCTACAAGAGTGCAGTTGCAGATAACATCAGTGTACCTGTGATTCTCGTTATTCATACGAGGATGACACGTTCTGTGTTATGCTTGATGACATTGTACATTAATCTACTTTGCAGTTTTATGTCAAATACCTTTTTGAAATCCAAGTAGATTATGTCCTTTAATCACTTTGCCCAGTCTGTGTTCCTTGTGATCTCATCTCTTATTAATATCTTCAGGATCTTGCCTACCACCAAGGTCAAACTGGTCTATAATTTCCCAGCTCCACCCCAAGCATTTTTAAAGAGGGTTATGTCTGTGCAACTGTGATCCTTCAGTAACCACCTCCTTTTCAGGAGGCTAAGAAGGGTCTTTCACCTGTTTTGTATGCTTTTGTATTCTGAAGTTTTCTAGAAATCCTGAACGTGCTGCTTTGAGTGTCCTGTTTAGTTAAAGCATATGTCTCAACTCCCCGCTGCCAGAATTTTCCATGTCTAGCATCACCTCATATCTTCTTCCTTCACAGAAAGTACCTCACTTCACTTTTCTCTTACCTCCTGATAATGCGCGGTTTCTGACAAATACCCGTTCAACTTTGAGTCAAAGCCTTCATCATTTTTTTTTCACATTTGTGAATATAATGAATCTTTTACCATCAAAGTGTGGGCAACATGAAGGATTGTTTGGTTTATGCAAATGTGCTTGATGTGATTGTACTTTCATGGGTGGAAAATCCAAATTAAATGCTAGAAAAGCAGTAAATATTTTTACTAATCTACTGAGAACAGAATCATTCCTATGGTTGGTTCCCATTGTATCCTCTCTTCTCTACATGCCTATCATATTAGAAGTACCTTAGTGGCGGGACAATTTAATTTTGTAACCTTAAATACCTGTAACCATAATAAAGAAACTTAATAAACAAAATTTAATAGAAGCAACAGCACAATGAAGAATAATATATAGATTAGAGGACAAAGTGTCATATGGAAGAGCAGACATCAGACAGAAATAATGTTTTAGTAAATTCTGTGGGTATGTACTTAGTCCAGATTAAATTAATCACATTTACATGGATGAAAATGAACTGTAGACAGTTAATTAAATAAATAACATCCTTGACAGTGACTTCAACAGAAATGCAAATAGGCAAAAAGACATATCGGTAGCGAAGACTCTACTTGTCACAGTTAGAATTGATGCTTTGGTAAGTCTTGACTACAGCAATGAGTCACAGTATGGAATTTTGACTTTGTGTTGTCAAGTCTATGTGTGACATGAGAATAAACAGGAGATTTCCCTGGAAATTCTCATCTTTTAAGAGAACTGGAAACACATTAAGAGGAAAGTACATTGATTTGTTTTACTCAGTTCAAAGGCAATCTTCTTGCCATTTTTAACTTTACAACCTTGATAATTTATGTCATGGTTATAAGTAGGTATATTTTTACTCCTTTTTGATTTGGATTATCTATCTGGAAGAGTTTGCCTGTTCATTCTGTATGCGAAGCAGTGCAGATAAGGGCATAGAACATGCCACTTATATGGTGTCAGCATTCTCAGCGTGCAGCATAGCTTCAAAGGCATGTCACAAATTGAGATCATGTTTAACATAGTTCTGTCTTTGCTGATGCTTATAAAATTTGACACTGATGTTACAACTTTTTTTTTCCTTTTTGTGCCCAACATTTTCATGGCAAAGCATAGGTTTATGACTTGGTCAAGGGTACAGAATAATGGACCCTCGAAAAAAATTTGTTTGTTTGTTTTTTGTTGCTGTTTTTTGTTCTGTTTTGGTTTGTTTTCCAGCAGTTATTAACAGTTGATATGGCATGGGATAGGGCACAGATGGTGTTCTCAGTCCTTCCAGTGAAAGGGAAGGGCCGGGACAGGATTGGGTACCTTCAGTGGATGAACACTCGATGCATGGCTGGTGTCACAGCCAGGAGTTTGGCATCTGTACCCATGAAATCATTCTGGAGGATCAAGGACTTCAAAGCAGGAACAGGATCCATCTGGATCATCCAAGTGTAGCAAGAGTGTCAGCCAGGCTTCGAACCTAGTGAGGAGGGCTTGAAATTAAGTAAGATGGCAGATGCTTATCATGACCTATAGAGAAGTGAATGCACAGGGAGCGAGGGGAAGTGGCAGCATGATGGGAAGAGTCTTGTACTTCCCAGTGAAAGCAGCATGACTGGGGATCCATTACAAGTGTCTATACATAAATATGTATTGCAGGGGAAGCAAAGGGGAAAAGAAACTAGAAGATTATGCACATTGGAGAGGTATGACCTCATTAGTGAGACAGCTGAAATGGCTGGAGTGCTGCACAGGTGGGTATAGGAAGCCCTTCAGGAAAGACAAGACAGAAATGCAGTGAGGGAGGTTTGTGCTATGTGTGATGGGTGGCTGGGTGATGAGCTATGAGCAGTGATTAAAGGACAGACCAGCATGAGGAGAGAGATTGTGGTAGACACCTGCAACATCTTTATCTGGTGATCAAGAACAGGATGTAACTCAAACCTCCTTTAGGCAACTGGTGTTGATTCTATCAGTGGTGGATAGTGGCATTCATAGGAGACACAAGCAGTACAGGGAATTTCTGGAGTGTGTTGAAGGTAGCTTCTTGATGCAAGTGATCAAGGGGCTGAGTAAGAAGATACTCTGCTGGACCTGCTAAACACAAACCGGTGAGAACTGACTGAAGACATGGACGGCAACCTTGGCTGTAGTGACTGTGAGACTGTAGTGTTAAAAATCATGAGAGAAGCATTCAGAGGTTTTGCTGAACATGGAGGGAGGGAAATAAGAAAATTAAATCTCAGCTGGTGATGAAAATTGGAAGTGATTTGACTGGCAACAGGAGGAGCTTCTAAAAATGCACTGACATAAAAATCAAGCATGAGCCCACTGCTCTCTGGGGTAGGAGAACTAGAGACATGAGACATGGAAAAGGCTGAGGTATTCAATGCCTTGCTTACCTTAATTTTTACTGGTGAGGTCCACCCTCAGGCCTCCCTTTTTCCCAGGCCTACTAGCAGTTTATGGAAGCAAAGCATTAGAAGAAAATCTGTAGAATAAAGTCACATTAGGGAATACTTAACCCAGCTCAATGTATACAGGTCCACTGGACCCGATTGGATGCATCCAAGACTGTTAAGGAAGCTTGCTGGTATCATTTCAAGGCTGTTGTCTATCAGTTGAAAGGTCATGGTGTAAAGGAGAGGTTTGGAAAAACTGGAAAATGGCAAATGTCATACACATATTCAAGAAGGGCAAAAGGGGAATCCAGAGAACTACAGGCTCGTCAGCCTGACCTCAATCCTTGGAAATATTATCTAGCAAATCCTCCTGAAGACCAGCTCCAGCCACAAGAAGGGCAAGAAGGTGATTGAGATCAATGCTCATGGCAAATTTTGTCTGATTGACCTGAGTGCCTTGTCTGAAGAGATGACTGGTAGTGTGGAAGAGGAGAGAGACATTGGTATGTTTACCTTGATGTAGTATCCTTATAGTCAAACTGATGAGTTATGGACTGGATAAGTAGCAGACAAGATGAGTGGAAAATAGGCTGGACTGCTTGGCTCAGTAGGTTTTGATCAAAGGTCACTGATGGCATTCCTCAGGGACCTTACTGTGACCAGTAATGCTCAATGTCTTTATTAAAGACCTGGATGAGAGGGTGGAGGATAATCTCAGCATGTTTATTGGCTGTATAAAATTGGAGGGGCTGGTTGATACACTCAGGGCCAGCTGTAGATAAGTAGACAGTGAGGTGGATTGAAAACTGCTGAACTGATGAGTTTAGGGTGTTGCGATCAGTGGCATGAAGTGCGGCCCCTGTTGCACCTCCATCTCAACATGGGGCCAATACTATTTAGGATCTTCTTTAGTGACCTGGGCAATGGGCAGTGTGCATCCCCACCAAGTTTACACAAATGGACTGATGGGAATTTCAACAGATGGAATTGCCCAGTCCTTCATCTGGGGAGAAATAACCTCGGGATCCAACACAGGCTGGTGCCCAACTGGCTGGAAGAAAGTTTTGCAGAAAAGGATCCGAGGGTCCCGACAGACACCAAATTGAATGTGAGCCAGACATAGTATCCTGGGCTGTTTTAGCAGGATTGCAGCCAGCAGAGCCAGGAGAGGTTTTTTTATTCAGTACTTGTCAGACCATACCTGGAGCACTGGCCAGTTTTCAGGTCCCTAGTACAAGAATGATATTCATGTACTGGGGAAAGTCTAGTGGAGTACTTGATAGACAAGGAGGGGCTGAGAGAAATGAGTTTGTCCAGCCTTAAACAGAAGGCTCAAGGAAAATCTCATTGCTCTCTTCAGCTACCTCGTGGGAGGGTATAGAGAAAATAAAACCAGAATGTTCTCAGAGATGCACGGTGGAAGCACATGAGGCAGTGGGAACAAACTAGAACATGGGAAAATTCAGTCAGATACAAGGAAAACCTTTTTCACTGTGAGGGTGGTGGTCAAACGCTGGAAGAGATGACCAGATGGGTGGTGGGATCTCCACTTCAGGAGGTACTCAAAACTCCACGGGACACGGCAACATTTTGGACCTGCTTCAAGCAGGGACTTAGAGAAGATGACCTCCATAAGCTATTCTACGATTAAGTGGGCAGCAAACATGCAATTTTTATCCTCATGGTACTCTTATGCTTACACAAGAGAGATCACACGCTTCCTGAAACTGCAATATGAGCAAGAAGTGTGTTAAAGCTGAAATCTAATCCCTCAAATCTAATTAATTTTTCCTGTTAAAGAGTAGCTATTTATTTTTTTTCTTTACACAAATATAAATGATCAAATGAAAGAGAGTGCATAAATAGTAGGAGTCACTTGAGAAGCAGAAAGAGGGGGTTAAATTCCTCACATTTACCAAGCACAAACTATAAAGATAATAAATTGGAGTTGTTGTAACATTGCATCCAGCAGAGGGCAGGAGAAGCTACAGAACAGGCTGCACACTCTGGTCTGCTACTTTGAATTTTATACTAGGGAAAACCTACAAAAGAATAAAATTGACCTGGACTTTACAAACGTTTCTAGACAGAACAGATAAGAAGGCAGATTAGTGGCTAATTCTGATAATCTTGAAGTGGTCTAGCACAACTTCAAGCACAAAAATTTTAAACAAAGCAAAGTAAGAAATATTTCTTATTAGTGACAATACGTATTCTGAATATGGTAGTCACAGCATTAGTAGTGAGAATACAGGGCTGTATTAATATAATGGCAAGAATATAAACATGCATTATAATGACTGAGCAAATTATCATGGTGGGAAGTAAACCAGGCTATGTAGGAAATTAATGTTTGGTAGCATGGAATTTTGGATGAACTCTTTCAAATTATAAGCAGAAAAATATTTTGCAGTTTGCAACAGGGGAATAGAGGTTTCTAGTGACATTTTGTTCAAATAACACCTCATTTCAGATACAAGGTTTATTTCCTAATTTACAACAATACAGGCATAGCCAACACCAATGCATTTTCAGAGATTGCATCCACAGTAGTAAGTGAATGGCATTCAGAAACAATAAAAAGCTATAATTTACGTGGGATGTAGAGAAGATTATCAGCATAAAGATCTCTGTAAATGTCTACTGCGTCATAGAAGGACTGAAATCAGTGGCAACAGTTTTTATCTGTAGATGACACCTTGAATTAAGGGAGGAGTAGCAAGTGAATACAAATAAATGATGCTTTTTCCTGCTCCTTGTCAGAGACATTAACAGTATTTTAAAGTTCCTGATATAATTGTTGGAATGTAAATGAACCCATTGGTATTACTATGAAATAAACTTTAAAAGTATTTCTGTGAGTAAAACTTTGCTACTATGCCAAAGAAGGGTCCTTGCAGAGAGCTTTAAAGGGATGGAAATGGGAATGGAGTCCACCTGCTGCACCTCTGTGTATTTGCACAGTGCTTTGTACAGCTAGTTTATGCAGTAGTAGGAAATTCACGCAAATTCTCACCCAGATCTCATCTACCTTGCCACTTGAAGTGCTTACAGTTGGTAATACATACTGGCAGGCTCCTGGTAATGACACAGGAAACATGGAAACATGGAAACCAGTCAACTGAAATCATTCAGCCAGCTCCAGCTCACCTCTGCATCTTCCCTGGAGCAAAACCACAAAGCATTGCATGAGAAGAAAAAAGCAACAGACCCTTCTTCTGAGATAGAAAAGGTCTGTTTGCAGAGGGTTTCCAATCTAAACTGTTTCAGGAGTATAAAGCTCACTCATGACTTAGCTGGCCTTGCCTTTTTTTGAATACCACATCAGTCATCACAAATCCTGAACACTGTTTGTGTAGGATCAGGCAGGGGAATTCACCTTTCCATCAAAGGCGGTTCCACAATGATCTCCCAAGCTAAGAAAAACATTGAGTACTGTGACAAGAGGCAAAGATGCAATGAAAAACAAACAAAAAACCAAACCACTAAAGCTTCTCAACTGCAGGATTCTGAATGGTGCTTTTTTTCATCAATATAATGTTTAATATCTGGGGGGGAGGTAGAAGTGAAGTGCTTCCAAACCCAATTTGGCAGAAACTGGGTTTCCTGCAAGAAATGCTATTCACTCCTGGAAAGGCTGTCCAGATCCTCTGAATTTAGGAGGGGGATTGCAGGATTTTTCTTATGGTGAAAGGCAGGTGCTGGTGCTTCACTGGTTCTTCTGATTGCTGGGCTCAGTGAGAACTACCTAATAGTTGACCTTGTTGCTCATAAAAGCAAGATCCAGCTAGAAGATGCTGCCTATAAACAGTTAATTCAGATTATCTGAAGCCTTTTCCCCTCACACTGTGCTAGATCACACTGCTCTGAATATTCATTCCCTTCATTTTCAGCCCTGAGTAAATGAATACATCGGTTTTCACTCTTGGTAATTTATGTAATTACCTCTGTCATTTGCATAAGATTTAAACAGATAAAAAGATTGAAGAGAGGAGAGGGGTTTTTTTTTTTTCATAAATTTTTAACTACAAATGTAAAACTGCGATTTTGGTAAAGGAAAACAACAAACAAGCTTTGTCACACTTGAGGGCAGCTGTGACAATGCCTGTTACTGGATGCTTATGAGCAGACCTAGCAAGCAGGGCATCTTCAGTTTTGTCACCAAGTGGCAAAAGTGGGAGAGCGTAGATTCTTTTTCCTTGGAGACAGAGAACACAAATTAGTTCTATTCGGATTATGATTTTTTTCTTCTCAAAGAGGGCTCTGAAAGATAAGTAGAAAGCAGACTTTGGGATGAAGCATTTATTCCATAATTACAGATGATGAGATTCAAGAGGTAGATCCCGGCAAAGCATCTACAATATGTTTTACATCAGACTGGCTCCTTTTGTATCACGTGCTGATTTTGGATGCTTCTAGGTCCATCTAAAACAAGTTTTGTATCATTTTAGGTATTGTTGTAGCTATTAAAATACAAACAGGTATACTATGTAGCCTCTAGCATGAATACTATTATAAATGAATAATGGTGATTAGATTAGCTTAAACAACTCTTCCTCTTCATGGAGGAATATAGGTAATTCAGCACAGATGAACTAATATGAGTTTTCTCTACTGAAAAAAAAATGTTTGAGAAAGTGCAAAAAGATCCCTGAGGCAGCAGCACCTTCATTCCCTTTTCCAGCCCTCTCAGGAAGCAGTATATTACTGCCATCCGTCCTCACTCAGTGTTATACTCCCATTTCCTCAGCTTACCATGAGAACTGCTGGCTTCACCAACTCAGGTACTGCTGGAAGAGAATCCAGTAGGCAACTTGCATTTTCAAGGTCTTGGTCATAACAAGACTGGGTGTGAAATGGTAAACATTTGTGCTCCTCCTCTCTTAACATCTTTAGGACTAGAGGGAATGGCCTCAAGTTGCACCAGGGGAGGTTTAGGTTGGAAATGAGGAGACATTTCTTCTCAGAAAGAGCAGTCAGGCATTGGGACGGGTTGCCCAGGGAGGTGGTGGAGTCACCATTCCTGGCGGTGTTCAAGGAAAAGTTGGACTTAATGCTTAGGGACATGGTTTGATGGGTGACATAGATAGTAGGGGGATGGCTGGACCAGGTGATCTTGGAGGTCTTTTCCAGCCTTAGTGATTCTGTGATTCTATCTTTCATCAAAATCATCTGATCACTCCGTATTCAGACACAAGCAGAAAGCTAAACCTTAGATCATCAATGATGCTAACACCAGCAGCTTATGGCAAAGAAGAATGGGGAAAAGGGTGAAACAGAAAACTAAAGGAAAGAAATGAAAATGAAAAATCAGCACAACTGTTGAAGTCTATCCACTTTGGTGAGTTAAGATGAGTATTTTCTCCAAAAGCAATAAACCCATATGATACATCAGAGCTTGTGAATTTAACTTTCCTGCCTAACCCTTAAAATTTAAAATTGAACACATCCTGAATCCAATATGTAACAAATTCCTATCACCACATTTTTTTATTTCATGTAGATCCCAAAACACTAGTTTGGGGGAAACTTACCAGTCACTTCTAAATAATTTTTTAAAACTGAATTCTCCACAAGAGTAAAGTCAATAGGTGCTAGGAAAATGTGTAGTGAGGACTTTAGTTTCTTCAGTATGAAATGAACAGTAGTTTTAGGGCACTTCAGATCATTCAGCATCTAAAAGAGAAAAGTAGGAGGAGTCATCGCTTCGGGTGGCAGGGGTTTTAGTCATAGTTTAGTTTAGTTTTGCTGGAGCAAACCATATACCAGTCTTTTGTCTCAGGCTCCTAGATTTTTAAAAGTGAGTACTGCTCATGACACAAAAGGGGACGGGATGCTGCTTCTTTTCTGCAATACCTATTCTCCACTTCCTACGCAGGCAAATATTCCCATTGACTCTGTTGCTCTGCATTCACTCAGCGGTGCCTTATCAGTGAGTTCATGCATGAGACTCACGGGTACAAATTATGCAGCTTTTTATAAACTGTCCATCTGAAAAATTTTCTGAAAGTGCTGATGCTTGAAATTACACTGTCTCCCTCTAGTGACTGCTACTGTATCTCAGTTGTAACTTGAAGTTTTCAAGGGTAGAGCATGTCCTACTTTTTTATTGCAGTAAAACCAAAGCCTCACTTTGGGTTGATATGGTTGGCACATCAGGGTCAATCACTTAGTTTGTGATTATCAGGACTTTTTTATTATTATTATTTTTATGCAAGTTTAGTACACAATTATATATATTTTTTATGTTTTAACAAAGAGCAAATCTGATCCTATAGAAGGTAAATATACCAACATATTTCAGTGAGGATTGGACACTTCATGCTAGATAAATGGCTGTAAGTTAAATTTCTGCTAGCTGAGATTCAGTTGAGAAAGTTTTGCTTAGCAGTTCATGGGTTAGAATGTGGAATGGCTAGGAAAAATAGTCTTTTACTCTGTTGCTGAGTTTGGCAACATCAAAGCCAAAATAATACTGAGTGTAGGTTGTATACAACCCTAAGAATGTCACCACTAATGCACCACAATTTTGATTTTTGTGTATCTAATCACTTCCTTTCTGTAGGCTAAATGAGCATGCTGGTGATTGCAGCAAGTGGAAGCAGGGAAGCAGCAGAGCACCTCGTTGATGGCAGCAGACCGGGTGGAGGCTTGTGCCAAAGAGCAGACAGCACGCCCTGTGTTGGGGCTATGTTTAGACCTTAGAAATACCCAGGTTTGATGGGTCTACACCTCCCAGCCTGGTGGTTGCTACATAAGTGTCCAATGAATGGGGAATTAGTGGAAAGTGCACTGTCTGTACCCATTTGGGGTTTGACCTAATAGGGAATTAGTGTGCTGGGTGCCCTTAAAATCATGCAGACTGAAGACGGAATAACAACACAGAGTTTGTCTGGCGTACATGGACGTAGCTGGATGAAGGTGAGGAACTGTGGATGAAAATAAGGGCATAATGCAGGAGCTTTAAACACAGCCCTGTGTTAAAAAGTCTGCTCCATGGGCTCCTAGTGTCAGCGGTGACCGAGAAGAAGTCTCCCAGCTGTAACCCCAGCATCATGGTGACTCCTGGGCACTTCCCAGCTTTCAGCCTGTGTTCGCCGTTTCACACCTGTGTAGCCTGGGTGAGAAGTGGCATGCAGCATTCAGGAGCTGACCTTTCTGAGTCCGGGTGTGTGCAAAAACAAACTAGAGAATGAAGAGCACGGCAGGAGGCACTGGGTTAGGCAGTCATGTATGGCTGTGGTCTCCGCTGAGGGATCACGTCAGCGTATTGAAAAAGGAGAAAAGTAAATGTCAGAGCTCAGGAAAGAGTACTTTAACCCTGCCTTTAGGAAGTTCATTTTAGTAAAAGGAGTCATGAACTAAAAAGGCATTAAAATCAGTGGCTGGTCCTGTTGTCTGAGGTCCCATGGACCAAAGCCTCCTCTGGCCTTTGGTTCATGCCTTTATCTTCATAAGAAGATAAAGGAAAAAAAAAAAAAAAAAAAAAGCTAACACAGGGTTTGCATTTTTTTCTGCAAGCTTCCAGTTTGCTTACATTAGCAGTAGCAAGTAAGCCCATCTTGCCTTCCTAGCACATATCCAAGTCTGAGCATTTGGAGGCAGAGTGGTACTTTTCGAACCAATTTGTGATCTCACTTGTGGAAATTCAGTTCTGAAAAATGCCTCACTAAATTAAAAGGGATTAAGACTGAGGCAGGTTGCTCTGCAGACTCATCCTGAGCTGTAGGACAAGTGTGTTTTGCCTTGTTTGCTCACCCTCATATTGTGCGTGGAGGTCCAGGTGCTGTGCACTCATTTCCTCCCTGGTTTTGCGCCCCTGAGTTCATTCCTCAGGCTCCCCAGTTCAGGTACACCAACCATGAGTAACGAGAAAGAGCAATAATAACTTGCTCTCTCGCTACCATTTCCCAAGGAAGGTACTTTGCTAAAAGGCAGCATTACTGCAATTTTACGGGTGAGAAAACAGGATTGCTGGCTGCAGGTAGGGCAGTGGGGGCAAGTGGGAGTGCAGCCTCTCTTCTGTTTGCATTCCCCTGACAAGTCTGAACGGTGCTTCTGACTCCACACAGCCTATCATTTCTCCCCAGTACAAGACAATCCGGTGACTGCAACACCAGCTTGAGGACACAGCCCGGGTCCTGGGGCTGTGCTTCTGACGGAGCCACTCGATGTGCGGGGTGATCTCCCATGTGCTGCTGCCACTTCTCCTTTGGTGGGAAGAGGGGATGGTGAGCCTGATCTCAGCCATAAAGCGCTTTGATCTAGCAATGTCAAATGCTATAAAAGAGTCAGACAATTAATTTAAGCAAGAAAGTGTTTTACCTTGGCGTATCAAGGTCTTAAGCCTCGTTGTGCCCTAGTTTGCAGCTGGCAACCTAAAAGGCTGATCCAGTCTCTTTGAAGCTCATAGTTAATTACAGGGCAGATTATGGGTTCTGCTGAGGCAGGTTGTTGCTTCCAATATAGAGAGACTTAATTCTGCATAAGCAAGCTTTGCTCTTCAGTAGCACAGGAGTCCTCCTCATGTTCAGGGAAAAATGCAAATCCTTCAACTTTTCTCTGCAGCAGCCACACTATCAGATTAATGGTGGCTTTTTCCTAAGAGCACCTCCAGCAAAGATCAACAGCTGATCTCCCAGTGCCCCCCTGTTCGCCTAGAACTGCAGTCATGAAGGTAGTTCCAGCATCACCAAAAAGTGCTTTTGGAGTACCAGCTTTGAGAATGCACGTAACAGTGTTCACCTCCCATGTTTTTTTCAGAGAACAGGTTATGACATTTACCAGCAGGTCTCATTTAAAGAAATGCTTATCCAGAACTGACTCGGTAGTCAGTCCGGTCAGTACTGAGATCAGTAAGATTTCAAAGGTAGAGGTGATGGTGATGGCAGTAAGTGAAATTGCCCAGTAGATGCAAACACCTTTCCTTCAGGTGCCCCCCTTTCTGCTGGGCTCCTTGTCCTTGCCTTTTCCTTGGCCATCTGTAGGTCTAAGTCCTCATCACTCGTGTCTCAGAGGAGTGACCTTGGCTTTCTCCTTAACCCCTCAGTGTCAGCAGAGGCACCACAGGCACTGCTCAGCAGCTGGGGGAAGAAAGCATTTTGGGTGCATCCCTGCCTCTGGGCAGCCAAGGAGCAGTCAAATGTCTCAGTCCTCATGACTCTGTGGGAAGGCCTGCCCAGATACGCAGGTGAAAAGCTGTGTGGTGATGAAGTTTGTTTGGAAAACTCAGTGTGAGTCCCTAATGAGTCTTTACCAGCAATAAACAAACTGAATTTGTTAATGCTTGTTGCTTATGATGCTAGAGCAGATAGATGTCCCTGGCAGTAGTGAGGACACATTGCTGACACCAGCGTGACTCTTCCCTGTCATACCTCATTTTTCCACTGCCAACACTTTCCCTTAATTCCCTGAAACAGTTGGATCACTGTGCCTTAAACTTAAAATCAAAACCAAGAGACAAGTGAAAGCAAGCCTCCAGCCTGGAAAAATGTGGTGCAAATGTTAAAGCTTGCTAAATCACAAGCGTCTGAAAGCAAGACATTTAAGTCTGGCGGCGTTAGCTACAGGAAGGGCTACCAGGCACCGCTATGACATCGGATTTCAGTGCCTAATTCATACTTAAAAATAGAAACTGAGATGAACTTGTACTAAAAACAGAAATCAATCAGCCTATTCATTACTGCACTTCAGAAAACAGCTGGGGCAGAATGAAATAGGCAAGTCCAAAGGAGGACGATAAACCTGACAGCTAAGTACTGGTTCTCAGTTTTTGGATCCCCACTGGGTGATATTTTCCAGAGTAGGGTTTCCTTTGAAAAAAGTATTAAAAACGGAGGAGAAGTGGGGCTGGCCATTTTGATCAAGGAAAGTGCTCCTGGATGTGCAAGTTAACCCAGATGCAGAGAACTGATTAGAAAGATCTCTGGCCCAAACCATCGTTATTATGTGAGCACAAGGGGAATAAATCAAGCTTTCTCAGGCAGCTCCAGTAAATATGAATTTATGCAAAGATTAATGTGTTAATGATTTATGCACCTGGCCTTTATCTGTAAGTCCTTTTCTCTGGGAATAACTCCGATTTCTGAGGAGCTCAGCACACTGGAACAGTCTCTCTTCATTACTAATTTTACACCTTTTTTTCTCTTTCTTTTATACCAGCCCCTTTTCCCCACATCTAAAAAGGCAATGTTCAGTTTGCCACTATTCAAACACCTAAAATTCAGTGCTTTCCAAGGCACAGGGCTTGAAATACAGCTCAATACCACCAAAACGGGGATACTTTCATCTTCTCACTGTAATATATAGCATTTACGCCAAGCTCTAAAGATGTCAGCACAGTTCTTAAAGTCAGGAAGTTCTCAGGCACAAAAAAAAAAAAAAAAAAAAAACTGTTTCTTTTTGGTTCTCAATAGCCCCATAAGGCCAGATTCAGACAGTGCAGGGTGGTTTGGGTTGTGCCCCAGGTGTGCACTGTCACTGGGGCTCTGCTGAGGGGACACGGGTGTCCCCTCCCTCCCTCGCACGAGCCCCCTGCCCTGGGCCAGGTGTTGGGGTGGCAGAGCAGAGCTGGCAAAAACTACCTCCTTTTTGCAGCTTCCAGAGCTGTAGCATCCAAAAGACTTGAAACTCACACACAGCCACGGTGTAGCAAGGTGTAGCCGCGGTATAGCAAGGCACACTGATGCTACGTGGTGCCTGGCTAGCACTGAGATGAGAGCATCATATAAACACCCAGAAAGAGTACATGAAAGTTTTATCAGCACTAATTTGAGATGACTTGCACGCTGTATTTCTTTTGGTGTGCCACTCCTAGTGAGTTCCTGTAAAATCTTTATACCTTACCATTCCCTCAAGCCTTGGATACATATTTTTAGTTAAAGTAGAGGAAGTAGTGCCAGTAGTATATAAAGAGCAAGGGTCATGCTGTTAAGTATTCCTAAGATGCTGATTTATTCTCTACTTCTGCCCATATTCCTTCTCTGCTTTTAGCCTGAACAATATTTACCCTACAGAGATTTTTCTCTGTAATATCACTGAGACAGTGGGCTTCACATTTCTGACCTGCAATTCCTCAGATGCACAATGGGTTATATTGGGTTTGTTCTTACTCCTTTTCCAACAATAATGAGTAAAAAGTGTACATTTGAATAAGCATAGCTTTTCACGGGATGTGTCAAAAGGCAAGATCGTGCATTTCACCTTCTCCAAGGACATATTTTGGGGAATGTAGATTCAGAAGGGTCCACCATCACCCCTGCAAAGCTGTTCCATGGGCTGCTAATTGAGATACGAGCACGGATTTTGCTGTAGGCTGCAAACACCTAGGTACCATGAGACATAAGGTATTTGCCAGCACTTCTGATAGAGTCAGAACAGAAATATAAGCAAAGCAGGTATGATATGGCTTAGAAAAAGAGCTGGGTATCAACTTAGGTCTGCTGTAGCAAGAGGTGAGTTAGAGGACACTGGAAACCTGCAGAGGTGGACAGCTCTCCCTGCTACAAATAAGAAAAGAAAAAAAACCCACATACTTATAATATAAAAACTTTTCCAGACAATTTCCAGTAAGTAAATCTTTGGTATTCCACCTACATCTATGTTGACCTGTTATCTGCATTTGGGGGCATTTGATCTAACTCCTCCGGAAAGCTTTGGTCACTTGGTGGCTGACCCTGTTGGTCACCAGGGGACATTTCAGAGCTTGCCTAGAGCAGCGGGGCCACCTCAGCAGCGCTGTAACACTGCTCAGGCAGGGTTATAAATGCTCCAAGCTCATCACTCATTGCCTTGAGGTTTCCTGAATTTCAGTCAGTGTCTGAAATTTTCCTCCTTTTTTATGTTATATTTGATAAGCAGTGATTCAGTAGGAGTCACTTGTCATGACCTGAATTGATTAACACAAAGTTTATGCTATGTATAGTGCAAAATAATTATTTGGTTTCTATTTAAATACAAGGTTATGATAAAGAGTGATCAGGTCAGTAAGGAGGGTTTATAACACAAAGACTGCGAGGGATGCAAGATTTGCCTTATGCCTCGATTTATTCAGTCCTACAGGCAAACATGAAAGTAGTATTTTCATGCCTTCAGAAAAGTCAAATGTTGGCGAAACAAAGCAAGCATATTTTCATGTCTTCACAGTGTATAAATGTGGAATAAAATTGTTGAGCTGAGAATACAGTTGTTTGCATTTATCTACAGGGAAAACAATTTCAACAAACATGACTATACTTACCTCATGTAAATAACAAATTACAAACCTTTGATTTTCCTTCAGCTTTTCCATTGAAATGAGAAAAGAAGAAAGTCAAAAGTAAAAATAAATAAATAAATAAATAAATCACCTCTCTGGAACATAGGTTAACTCAAATTAGAAAGAGGACACATTTCTTAGACTGAGATTTTTTTAACTTGTTTTTATGCACATGTTGAAAGCTTAGAGATCTTTATGTTGCCTTGCAGCTAGGGACTAAGAAGAAAATGTTTAAAAGACAAGGTATGTGATGGAAATTCTAAGAAAGTACAATTTTAATCTCCTAAAAACTGTGGTTTTAAGGCATTTGGCAGCATGCGTAATAGCAGATGTTTAACTCCACTGTTGCTGAGTTTTCTTGGCAGATATGGCTCAAGAATCTTGTGTGCTGAGGACATTACCTGAGCACTGAATTCACTGTTGTGCTCCTGGAGTATGTGGCGTGTTGATTTCAAATAAATTTACCCACGTAAATAATTCACAATGCATGTCTTTTTTTTTTCTTTTTTTTTTTTCTCTTCTTCTCTAATGCTTAGCATGGGGGTTTATCATCAACCATGAGAACTTTCTAAAAGACTTATAGTTCTTTCAGGCCAGTGCCTGAAGAAATGGGTATCACTGGACCTCACTGGTACAAATTTGCAGAATGAAACCTTTAAGATGGTGTAAAAGGAGAGTCTAGAGGTTTTGCTCCTCTCTCTTGAACCAACCTCCAGACTGTTCTTCCGTGGGATATACTCTGTTGCCTGACAGAAATGGTCTTGTTGGCCATATTTCCTCTTCACTCACAATGAAATTATCATTAGCTGTGAATAAATCAAGGACCTGAGCTCCTGCCAGCTGAAGCTAGTGGGAACCCCCTGACCAACCCCAGTGGTTTCTCATGAGGCTCTCATGGCTCTCCAGCATGACAACAGCAGTCAGACCCGGTAAAGGTAGGCCTTACCTTTACTCGTTTCACCAGTGAAGAAAATAATCTTCCCTATTTTCTCCTCATGTTAAGTGTATTGTCTTCAGACAGCTAAATAAACATCAATGTGGTCTCAAGTCATACCACTTAAGCAGCATACACAGCAGTTGTAATTTAATTTATTATTCAGATGTATTCCGCTATTGAAAGCAAAGTAATTGGTACAACATACATATGCCTTGGGGATTTTTCAGCATTGTAAAGTCACAATGTATTCAATGACAAAAGTAGCAGCATTTGGCATGCTTTTCCAATCCAAAAGTTGATTAAGGTGTGGTTGGTCACAGCAAGCAATGGCAAGTCAGATAAACAGGACCTAAATCTGAAAAATTCAAAATTGCCAAGTGATTTTATTCACAGGTTACCCCCCCAACAATTATTCTGCTGCTTGGAAATAGTGTCTGTCACAACTGAGTCACCCATGAGTTCAGCGCTGTGTCTCCTTGTAGTTACGAGGGAAGCGATGCCGGTCCTGTAACGCTTTCTGAGACACTGGGCAGCTGCCAGGGGAGCCTTCTGTTTCACTCAGTTGTGAGACTGGTGATGTACATACACACCTAGAAAGAGAAATTTCAGCATTTTGGTTCACAGCGAAGAGTCAAGGCAACATCTTACCTCTTAGTGAAGTCTGATGGGAGAAGAATGGCTAAACAAGGCAGCTTTCCTAAACACTAAGAAAAAAAAAAAAAGCAAAATATGTTGTCATGAAATTCTAGCACTGCACATCAAGAAAATGTTTTTGATGAGATCCTAGGAAGTGTAGTTCCTCAGCTCTCCTTCCACAGGTTTCTTGTTAGTCCCAAAACTCTGCTTCTGCAGGTAGGTCAGCTGCAGAGGTGCTGCATGTAAGGAGGTGGATGCCTCTGCCCTGCTTTCCTCCTCTAAGACTGCAGCTGCTCAGCAGCAGGTCTTTGGTGACTCCTGGTGCTGAGCCACCGGTTCTGCTCGCTGCAGTCACGTACGGGGGGACCCCTATCAGAAAACTCGTATCCAGTGAGATTGTACCAAACGTTATCAAAACCGCTGTCATTTCCAAGCAACAGGATCTTCGGCCAATCTCTGCTAGTGCCCTCTCATGGAGACCACTCAGCTGGATGTGGAACAAATCAAATGGCACTAAAACCTTTTAAAATGATAAATCTTGCACGGAAGAGCACTTACCGGCATTTGAAAGTGGGATGTATTTGACGTACGATTGCATTTCAGGTTAAAATGGTTTCTTTCCAAACTAAAGATTTTCTCAATGTATTAAGTTAATAAAACTGGATTGTGTTCATATAAAGACATGTGAACTTATAAGATAATTTTTTTTCCTACCAAGCTGCTGCTATGGCTTCTGTTGTCAGTGTGATTACCCTGCCTATTTCTTTGAGGTAATGTCAAGTATTTTTAGCCTTAAACTTCATTATAAATAGCCTAAAAAATGTTGGTAGGGAAGTGGGCATAAGAACACGGACTCCTTTTATTTTCTTAATCTTTTCCACATTATTTGCCTGCTCTTCATAAATATTATTTTATTTAAATAAATGCCAAGCATCCAATACCATACTTACATTCTTCCTTCAGTGCACATTTTTCAGCTCTCCATCACCTGTCCTTGTGTTGCTCAGTCATTTGCTCTCATTGTCTGTCCCAGCTCAGCAAACTCTGTGCTTTCTTCATGCTCAGTCTCTGTGTAATCGAGCTGTCCACAAGCACAGGTTTCTGCAGGGCGAGGCTGGGGCTGGTCTCTGCTGGGACAGTAAGGAAACGTTTGATTTCAGTGGAAACCAGTAAGGAAACATTTGATTTCACCTGATGTAGGTCAGCCCATACCTTAGAACTCCTTGTTCCAGGCAGCTCTGTCCTGCAGACAGCATGTGGATGACTTTTTAGAATTATTATTACTATTACTCTTATTATTTATTTATCTCTCTATTTATTTATTTATTTATGTTTATTCCTGAATGGATGTTCCCTTTTGGTCATGGTTTCGCACTAAGCCCCATCACAGCAGTGACTGAGCCGGGGGGGCATTGATGAGGACAGTGGTTACAAAGCACGTCCTGATCCAGCCCCGAGCAGAGCTGATCTCCTGCCCATTCCCATGCCACAGCCACTGGGTGAAGGAGACTTTGCTAGCACTGTTGACAAGTTTCATCCAGGGCTCATTGATCTGGGTTTATCTGTGAATTAAGCATCCCCATTACGTATTCACTGTGGGCACAGGGGTTACTGTGATATCTTAGACAAAGCCCTCTTTTGAGATTTACTGCTTAGCTTTCTGTTCTCCTGAGTGCCCTTTGATGCAGAGGGAAGAAATCAGAGGTTTTTAAACTTTAATGACAACAACAGCATTAGCTGGCTGCAGGTATGTGGGCCCGTGGGCTGCCAATGGAACCACAGGTATGTAATGTCCACAGAGCTGGCAGCAAAGTTTAGCAGGACTAAAACATTTTTGCCTTGATTTTCAGTAAACACAAGGAAACCATAAGAAAGTGTTTTGTTTTGGTTTGGTTTGGTTTGGTTTTGATTGCTTGTTAGTTTTTCCAAGCAGTAGTTTCGAAAGTATTCATCAACTGAGGAAAGAGAAAGGTAATATTCTAAATAAAGAATCACAGGAGAGAAAAATAAAATAAAATAAAATAAAATAAAATAAAATAAAATAAAATAAAATAAAATAAAATAAAATAAAGTAAAATAAGATAAGATAAATAAAATAAAATAAAATAAAATAAAATAAAATAAAATAAAATAAAATAAAATAAAATAAAATAAAATAAAATAAAAACAATAAAATAGTCTTGGAGAAAGAATTTGTGATTTGCAGGGACCGGGTGAGGTAGTGACGACCCCTCCAAGGAGAGAGCATTCTCATAATCAAAACATGTGCAAGGCACTGCTGAGTACCTGAAGGTCTTGCATGGCTGCGAGTAGCAGCAAGGTCAGCAGGAGCAAAATGCAGCCCATGATTCTGTTTTTGTAGTGAGCAGCTAGAATGGGAATTTAAAAACAAATAGTTTCTTGCTCCTAGAAAGCTTGGTGGAGCGTGCACTGACTTTTATTGCAGGGTAGGAAGGAGCAGAAGGGCAATTTCACTCAATGTGGCAAAAACTGGTAAGGCACGCGGATGTGTGTATGCTGATGAGCCTGCTGCAGGTGGGTCATTGGCATGATAATTGGTGATACCAGGCCATGGGCTTGGGCTGGGAGCACTGCTGTGTCCGCAAGGCCAGTCTGCTGTCACCGCGTAATGGCTGCGCTAACCCTTGGTGGTCTCATGTGTCCCAGTGTGTCAGAAGCAGTGAACTCCTCCTGGGAATGTGTTCACCTTGGGATTTAACGAGCACGTATCCAAAGGTGATGCACAATGAGTTATTGATTCCCACCTCTGGACTCGCTTTTTCATGTGCACAGGCAAAAAAAACCATTCAGCAGGCAGCCAGGGCAGGGAAAATAATTATACAGCCCTTTTTTAAGCCAAAGTTTACCTCTTTAGGGAAATACCAAGTGTAATGCCTTAAAGAAATAAAATGTCATCAATAATGTGTGCTTTGGGGTGAATGTTGTATAACCATTACCACTGAATGGCATGAAAGGTCTATGGACCACCTCACCCTGCTCTAGTAACAAATGTGGCTGGGATAGAAAAAATAGTGTAAACTTATCTCCCCTAGATAAAATATTTTTATATGTAAAATCCATTAAAAAGTAAAGTGAAATAAAGTACACACAAAACCCCAAGAGATTAATTGGTTTTAGGCTCTACAAAAAGCGAACAAGAGCAAAATGGAGTAATTGTTATTGAAAGTTGATCTGGAGAAGTGGCTGCTCCAACAGAGGCTGCTACCTCTCCCTAGGCAATAGGGTCACTGATACTCTCCCTGCCCAGAGGCACAGCGGAGCCCTGGTGGAGGCTGAGAGATGCAAACACCACCAAGAGCAACGGCAAAGCCCAGTGTCAGCGGGCGGCCCTGCGAGGTCTGGCCAGCAGGCCTGTGAAGCTCCACGTGAGCAGGAGGAGCGGGGGGCAGGAGGCAAGGCCTAGCACACAGCAGCACGTCTCACCCACAGACCAGGAGCACTAATTAACCCCCACTGGCAATGAGAGCACATCTGCATCAGGCCAAAGAACAAACATGGCATAACTGTACACTAATACCTGCTAGGGGAAAAATACTTTTTCACCGTAGAAAACAATACCGCAGAAAAGCAACAACAATGCAGGTAACCACAATTTACTGCAATGTTCCTCAGAAGCTGCAGCCACAGAGGATATTTTTCAGCTGTCATTAAGTATTTGAACACAGCAATGCCCCAGAATGGCACACATATTGCACAGCAGTGGGTTTTTGCCCTCCTGAGGGATTTGCTACAGGTGCCACAGATGCCCAGGGACTGACTTTATCCTCTCTTTCACTGAGTGCATGAAGCACAGCTAAATACTTGCCAGCAAGGCAGGGCAACATGACCTCACAAATTGGTTGCTCAGAATTAGAGGGTTTGAATTAACCATGAGCTCTAAAGGGAGTCTTGAAAAAAGGCCACATACAGCTACAGTAAGAGGGCAACCTGGTCATTTTGCCTTTTAAATGCATTTCAACATGGGGAGAGAGTGGGAAGGAGGAGGGGAAAGGAAGAATTATTTCTTTAGAAACAAGAGGGGGCATAAGGCCTCATCCAGATCTGATGTGAGGAAAGCTCATCTGTTGGTGCATATCAAAACTGGCCAGCACTGAAATCATAAATATTAGAGTTCATTGCCTTCTTATTCTGTGGACAGCAGAAGTCCTCAGATCAAGAATATTTTTAAATGTATTAAGATAAAATATCTAAGGCCCTTTCCTCTCTTTACATTCATCTGATTCAGCTCCCCAGTGCTCCAGTATATCCTCGTGCTGCACAGAAGAATCACACGTTTTCTCTGCAGATACCAAAATGTGCATGCAGAGTTGAAGAAGAGTGCACTGGTCCACAGTGGGTGCAGGTAACACTTCAAAAACACCTAGAACAAGGCCCCTGCTGACTGCCAGAGGCAAAAGCTGGTAGCTGATGGCAAAGCATAACGGTAATACACTGTGATGTATAATAGGATGTGTATAACATTTTCTGATCCTCTATGGATGAAGGAAAGAAGAAAAGGGATGCATATTACTCTGGTGACTAGGGATTATATAACCCTTTCACACAAAAAAAGCCAAGAATACGACTTTGTTGCACCAACCTAGCATATGCTTCTTCAGGTCATGTAGAAGGGTTTTTGGAAGTCAGCACAGTGTTGAAATGGAGAGAGGAGCCTTTCATGTTTAAAGGAGAAGAGAAGTCTCGCTGAATGTGTTTGGACTTTCTTCTCTCAGAATTGTTGTCTACTGCCTAAAATACTTTTTTCTAAATCAGCTGGAGAGTTTCTCTCTCTTTTTTTTTTTTTTTTAATAAAATTTTAATGAAGATTCTGCTAATGAAAGCTCTGTTAAAACCTTTCAATTATTACCACAATATCCCTTGATGTTTGTGGAGCACCAACTATTAACTGAGCTCCCAATAGTAAAGAGGACCCCTATAGCAGAATGAGAATTAAAATTGAGAAGCTCTTGGACTTCAGCATTACAGTAGGGAAGAAAGCTCTGAAGGTCATCAGGATGATCCAAAAAACCTTCCTGTGCAGGGAAGTGAAAATAGCTGGATTAGTGAAATACTTTCATTCCCAATGCTGAGTTTATCCAGAAGTCAAAATGAGCTGTCCTCCAGCATAAAAAGTATGTATGGAATTTGGATAAAGAAGAAAGGGTTGCTTCTTTCTCCCATACATGCCTCTGAGTGCCCTCAATGTAGCTGAAGTCTGTAAACTGCTGTATGCCATATTGCCAAGAAATGTTTTTTTAGTGCTCTTTTCAGTCAGTTTTGTAGGTTTTTGTTTTTGTTTTAAAAAGGCAAACAAAACCAGGCAGAAGCTCAGAGAACCTGGTAGTTCTGAGAGCTTGGGGACTTTGCTTCAGCACTGGCCATCGCTAATCATAATGATTGCCACTTCAGTCTTCCCTGGAAGGAATAAATTATCTGAGGAGGAGTAATATTTCTCCTCTAGGAGATCAGGAGAAACACTCCGCAGAACGAACGAAAGCCTGAGAGGCTTAGTGGATGGAATTAGATGAAATACCTATGCCTAGAAAAGTATGTGACAGACAGTCCATAAAAATGTGCAACCAAGTTGCTGTTGACTTGCCTAATCTATAAACGTCAAGTTTAGGTCTGAACATACACAGTAGTCTACATATAAATTTTAGGACAAATAGCAATTTATAACTAAGTTCTGCCCTACATTTCTACAGGTGTCAGGTGGAAATATGCAGTAGAGTTGCATTTGTCCCCTTGAAAGAAGTGAGACCCATAGTCACTGCATGGTTGTGCTGGTGGCACAAGTTACACTGGCTGTTGGCAGTTCGACAGAAAGCTGTAAGAAAATATCGCTAAGTGGAGACCCTTGAATCTCATTTAACTGCGATGAACAGCCCTGTAGTCTTAACTTCTTGCACCAATATAAAAGGTAATTGTACTACTTGTAGGGAAAGTATGAAGGAGGGTAAGAAGAGAGAAATTAAAGGCAAGAAGAGCAATGCATTCAGAGATATCCATTCAGTTGAGCGTACCACCTCTCTAACGTGCACAAACAATGAGGTAAGAGTTTTGGTGTATTTAGGCTCTTCACACCAGTTAATCACAAAATCACAGAATGGTTTGGGTTGGAAGGGACCTCTGGAAGTTATCTGGTCCAACCCCCTGCTCAAGTAGGGCCACTCAGAGCAGACTGCTCAGGACTATGTCCAGGCAGCATTTGATGATTTCTACAACCTCTCTGGGCAACCTGTGCCAGTGCCTAATCACCTGCACAGCACAGAATTGCTCCGTGGTGTTCAGATGGAACCTCTTGTGTTCCAGTTTGTGTCCATTGCCTCTTGTCCTGGCACTGGGCACCACTGGAAAGAGCCTGCTTCCACCTTCTTTGCACCCTCCCTTCAGGTACTTACAGGCATTGATAAGATCCCCCCTCAGCCTCCTCTTCTCCAAGCTGAACAGTTCCAACTCACTCAGCCTCTCCTCATAGGAGAGGTACTCCAGTCTCTTCATCATCTTGGTGACAATGAGACTCCACTTACATAACTCATTGCATGTCAAAGTTTCCACAAGGCAGAGAGCTCTAAAAACACACTACATGCCCTGAAGGAGTGAAAGAAGGAAAACACCCATCATATTGTGAATTAGACTCCCATCATAGCTTTCTCCCAAGGTGAGACCAGTCCAAGCATCAGAATTGCTTCAACACTGGTTATGAAACGTAGCCCCTGGACAGGAGCTGCGTTTGAACCACTCAAGATCCATGGGCTGCACCAATCTAGTTTGTAGTATTTTGGGTGAGGAGTGTAAGCGTCAGATAGTCCAGTTCAGATAACCCTTTCCCACAAACTTTCAGAAGTTTATGTAAGCCACTTGAGCTTCATGAGTAATACACTTGGACTAGTAATCCAATGGAGAAAAAAAAATAGTGTTTTTCCTTGTTGCTTTACTTGTCTGCAGCTTTTGTCTTGCAAGATCTGATTCATCTCCCACTTAAGCTGATGGGAATGATCTTTCCACACTCTGGCTGGAAAATAGTCTGTCTCATTCATTTCTGTGATTTGGGCTTCTGGGGAAAAGAGTTAGAGGTGTATATGTCAGTGGCCTGTTTAAGTGGCCATCATTTCAGCAGGACTAGCTGGCTACATCTTAGTAAATTAAATGTACCTAGGACCACACTCTGGTAATGAGGTCAATAAGCACAAATGGGTCTGAATCCGCACTGTCCATCTTTCTTAGCTCCCCGAGCAGCATAGCTGTACACAAAGTGTGTCATGGGATGGTCCCTGACCTGTGCTAACTCCCGGCCTGAGAACAGGGACTATTTTGGGAATACAAGTTACCCTGAGACAAAACTGTCTCAGGGACTGCTGCAATAGTTTAAGAGTATACCTGACCAAGTCAAAATGTCTGGGAACTTTTTACAGTGTTGAATAGTATGGACATAAGCACAGTCTGCTTAAAACGAGATCCAGACATAAGTATTGAGTACGGGCCTAACTGATGACCTTTCAACTTTATACTGACAGAAATTCTTACCAGATGCTTCATCTTTTTAATGCAAAGTCCTATCTTGAAAGACATCAGCCAGCACATGCAGGATAAGGAGATGATCTGAGACAACCAGCACAGCTTTCCAAAGGCAAATCACGTCTGACTAATCTGGTGGCCTTTTATGATGGAGTAAGTGCACCAGTTAACAGGGAAAGACTGACTAATGTCATCTACCTGGACATCTGTAAGGCCTTTGACACGGTCCCACATGACATCCTGATCTCCAGATTGGAGAGATACGGATTTGATGGGAGGACCATTCAGTGGATAAGGAATTGGCTTGAAGGACACACCCAGAGAGTGGTGGTCAATGGCTCTATGTCCAGGTGGAGGCCGGTGATGAGTGGTGTCCCTCAAGGGTCTGTCCTGGGATGAGTACTGTTTAATATCATTATCAATGACATAGACAGTGGGATACAGTGCACCCTCAGCGAGTTTGCAGATGACACCAAGATGAGTGGTGCAGTTGATACACCAGAAGGAAGGGATGCCATCCAAAGGGACCTGAGCAAACTTGAGAAGTGGACCCATGTGAACCTAATGAGGTTTCAACAAGTCTAAGTGCAAGGTGCTGCATCTGGGACAGGGCAATCCCAGACATGAGAACAGACTGGGAGAAGAACTCATTGAGAGCAGTCCTGCAGTGAAGGACTTGGGGTTCTGGTGGACAAAAAGCTTGACATGAGCGGTCGGTGTGTGCTTGCAGCCCAGAAGGCCATCTGCATCCTGGGCTGCACCAACAGAGGATTGGACAGCAGGTGGAGGAAGGTGATTGTCCCTCTCTACTCTGCCCTTGTGAGGCCCCACTTGGAGGTCTGCGTCCAGGTCTGGGGCCCGGAGCACAAGAAGGGTGTGGGGCTGTTAGAGCAGGTCCAGAGGAGGGCCATGAAGATGATCAGAGGGCTGGAGCACCTCTCCTGTGAAGAAAGGCTGAGAGAGCTGGGGTTGTTCAGCCTGGAGAAGAGAAGGCTCTGGGGAGTCCTTATTGCAGCTTTTCAGTACTTAAAGGGGGCTTATAAAAAGGATGAAGAAGGACTTTTTACTCAGGCAGACAATGACAGGACAAGGGGGAATGGTTTTAAACTAAAAGAGGGGAGATTAGATTAAAGGCTAGGAGAAAATTCTTTACTCAGAGGGTGGTGAGGCACTGGAACAGGTTGCCCAGAGAAGCTGTGGATGCCCCATCCCTGGAGGTGTTCAAGGCCAGGCTGGATGTGGCCATGGGCAACCTGATCTACTGGGTGGCATCCCTGCCCATGGTAGGGGGTTGGAACTGTGATATATTCAATGTCCCTTCCAACCCCCGAGCTGTTCTATGATTCTGTGATTCCATGATTAATCCCTATTTACTCCCTATTTACTGTTTTTCATGGTAAACTATTTAAAAAAAAAAAAAGAAAAAAGAAAAGGAAGGCACCTTTGCTTTTTGCCATTTTTAACTCTGTTTAACCTGGAACTTTATACAGGATAGAAAACAGCTAATATGTACATGATGAATAAATAGAAACAGAAATACTGCAGCTGATAAATTCAAATCTGATAATTCATGCAAGGTGTTGCAGGAAACAATTTGGTCCTGATACAGGTGTTTACAGTTCTGCTGTGGATGTAGGAGCCACAAAAGCACCTGGAAAAAATACCTGGGGGAAACAAACAAACAAAAAAAAGGCAAATTAGCCCTCCAGTTTGCTAGGAGTAAATTTTAAAAATATCTTGCGAGTTCTTCTGCCAATACTCTTTTAAATAGCAAAGCAGAACTCATTCACACTTTCTGGGTAGGATAAAATTTTGTTTGACACAGGCAATGACTGTAGCCAGCCATGATCTATTCTGCATCACCTCTAGCTTAGTGATGTACTGGGTCATTGTTGAAACAGCAAATTATTAGAGAAGTTAGAAGTACTACAAATGACAGTAGGTTAATGCCAGATTTCTTATCCCCATATATGTGACAGAATGAGTACAGTTTTGAAAGCTTCAGTATCAACCAGAATAGAAGTGCAGCTTTTAGTACGTTGGTAATAGTGTTATTAACAAACTATCTCTAACCCATACCAAAGTACTGTGTTCTATAATGACATCAATTAAAATACAATAATGGACTTAATAACGTGTCCCATAATGGAAAAAAAAATCGCATATTCATGTGGATTATCTCTTCATACCCAAGAGAAATATTCCGATGAAAGACACTCTAATGAACATAATGCTAAACATCCTTAATATAATATGAGTTAGAAATATGTCAGGGTAGAAAATACCTTGCAAAAAGTCAAAGAGCTGTCCAGAACGTTCATCAGCTGCCTTGCTTGCTGCTTTGAATACATAAATCTTCAAACACGCCACTAAAAAAGCCAGTTATTGGCCCAAGTCATTCTGAGCTGCACTTCCAAGTAAGTAGCCCATCAAATTTGGTCTTGCTGAGGGCAGGTTGTCTTGGTGGCTTCTTCCAGGACCAGCCTCTCTTGTATTAATCAGTACTGGCATAACACTGACATCAGTACCTCTTCTGGGCAGGCCACGGACCCTGATCCAACTTTGACACTCCAAGATGAGGTTGCTCACCTCTGGCTTCATGTGGTTGCTCAGGTTTGTCCATAAGCCTAGATCTTGGGACCAGGTTCATTTAGCTTAGCCTTAGGCACAAAGCTTGGCTGCACATCTTCAGAAAGGTCATAAAGAAAGTAGTGATAAAATAGTATGTTTGGGATGCAGCAGCTTAATGTCTTTTTTGACAAGTGAAGACTTTCTTCATCTCTTAAACAAGCACAGGAGCTGTGCTGTTTCTTCAGCATAAGCTGTGTCCCTTTGAGTTCTGTATTTGGAAATATCCCAGTCTGTATGTCTGCAGTCTACAGTCCCAGAGTACTCTTGTGTAGATGTTTGTTCGTCCTTTGACATACTGCAGATATATTATTAATTACTCTATTATCTACTTAAACGTTTGTGAACTGCACACTTTTTCAGCTGATATTTACAAGACTTCATTCATTGTTACTGCAATATTTCTTTTGCTTACTGGCCTTTGATAAGCATTTTTGAAAATCTAGCTACAACTGCATAATGCCACAGTGAACTACTCAATTCATTTTTTTACCAGGGTTCATCTTCACCCAGCAGGAACAGGCTCCCAGCCCTGGGAGCTGTGACAGTGCACTTCAGCCACCACCCACAATCAGCAACGTGAACAAGGCTCGGCTCAGTGACAGAGGTGAGATGCAAGCTTTCCCATCTGTGGGAATGCAGAAGACATCACACATTTGAGGTCCTGGCAAGGTCCAGCCAAGAATTCTCTACTATTACATCCAGGACAATTGAGTTAGGTCCAATGCAACATCTTAAGGTTTTGACCTGCAGTCCTGAGTGTCTACTGAAAGATAACAGGAATCTAAATCACTTCCAGAGACATTTGGAAATAGTGTCCACAAATGGAAAACACACTTAAGACTACAGTTATTGTGAACTCAATTACAATATGGGTTCAGTTTACAGTTCTTGAGAGATGAATTTAGGGTGGCATTCAAAATCCATCTCTAAGTTACAGTAAAAAATAGCAAAAGCCAACATTCTTCTCCTCAGTCCTCTTATTCTGACAGTGTAAATTGTTATTTGTAGCTTACCAAGACTAAATAACATCAGAAAGCATGAACACTAACAGCCAGATAAGTATTTAATCCAGAAAGTAATATGCAAATCTGCTAAAAGAAGTGTTTTCTTCTCAAAATCAAATCTCTTTGAAGAGGCACTCAACTCATTCAAAACCAGCAGTGCAGAATGAAATACGCAATGTGCCAAGCAAGAAAATATATGACACAGAAAGCAAAGAAAGGGGATGATTATTAGAGTATGTTTGTTTAGTAGCTACACATTACTTCTCTTAAAATACACTACTACACTATAGTTACTATCCTGTTGTCTGTACTTGTCTCTGTTTACCTTTCCAATAGTGGGATCTAATCATTTATACGCTTATGGCATTTTGTTGGTTTTGTTTCCTACCATAATGTCAGATTTGCATAAACAAAGAAATGGATAGACTTTAATGTGTTTTTAAGAAAAAAAAATCTAGTCACAGATATATTTAACAAAGTGAAAGAGATTTTCAAATAGAAAGATGTGACTAAGAAAAAGAACTCATACTTCAGAGTATGAGTAAAACTTCAGAGACTAAAACTTGCATGGAAAAATACACTAACTGGGAAAATCCAAATTTGCTCTCATACCAGTCCAGAAGCAGCTCAATCCCTGATTATTCTGGCTAAGCCCAGAAACATCTAGATTTGTCTCACATCAGGATTTGCTCAAATTAAATAGATTTCACATTAATACATTTCCAACCTCTACAGTAAAACAAACAAACAAACAAACAAACAAAACAAAAGTCCCTTCCCAATCAAGCAACTAGGAATGCTATACATTAATATGAACGACTGCCTATGATATAATTAACACCCATTGCCAGGGGACCCAGGTTTGGTAAAACGAAGCTCTCCACGCTCCCCCTCTTCTGTGCCCTGGCCACTCATGCGCCAGGTGAGGGGCATGCAGGAATCTCACGGCTGATCTATGCCATCCGACTCCTGTCACCCAGCACTTTCCCTTTTTTAATGAGTATCAAATGCATGCTGACCCCGAGATGATGATGGTGCAGAATATTTTTGGGTTCTTGAAGGTCACAATAAATTTTGGAAAGCATTATCAGCATAAAAGGGCTTTGGTGTTCTTTCATCTGAAGCTAGATAGAAACACATCGTGACCCTTACTGGACTCACATCAATACTTGTGAGCGATGTACAGCTCATGTGATGAAGAGACCAGCACCAGCACCTTTTGTTCAGCTTGCTGCTGACTTACAGCTGGTTGGCTGACGCCTGTATAGCAGCTAGCGGGCAGAAAGCCTCTATAAACAGACTGTCAAGTTTAATTGGACTACTTGGTAATTATTTTGTTATTAAATAAGTACGTGCTTTTGTGTGGCATTGACCTCTCTCCTTGGACTTACTGGGGACTGCGGCAGCTCAGCACTTCTCAGGATGAAACCCAAAGTGCCTGCTGTTCTTTTCATCAAATACAATTGCAATTGCATCACTGACGTTATTGCCAGCAGGAGTAAGCTTTAAAACTTGTAGAAAGCTTTTGAGCCTCGTTTGATCTACACATGGCATAACAGCAAGGCTCTCCAACGCTATTAAGCACGTATTGTGGAAGCGAGATTGTAATCGCTGATCCAGACAGTGACAATGCAGCCAAATGAGCCCTGTTCCTGAGTGTTTGTTTTCTCAAAGCCCCAGGGACAAGTAGTTTCGGGGAAATCTTGAGTTCATTAAAATCAAATACGCTCCCGGTGTGCATGATTGCCAGAGAAAGTGATGTGAGCGTTCCCTGGGCAGGGACCAAGCAATATGTGTGTGTGTCCGTGTGGTAATGTGCCCACTGTGATTTTTAAGAAAATTTAATGAATTCCAGAGGCCTGACTTCATGATTTCTGTGTATTGTACAGTAGCAATAGGTGGTTGTTTGTTCATACGTAAAGTATTTCACTGATGGCTGAAGCAGGAATTTTTAGGAGACATTTATTTAATGATAAAAAATGTGTCATCAAGTCAAATGTGCTGATGCTACTTCTGTAAGCTAGTCTGCCTGCCTGGTCTCATAGTCCTACCGCACACACAGGAATGGTGCCGACCGTAATAAAAAGGAGTGTCAGCATACCCTCCTCGTAATGACAAATGCTATTCACTCCAAACAGGCTTTTTTTTTTTTTTTCAGAGAGGGAAAGGCATAATTTCAGGCTTACACAAGGCAGCAGGGGAGGCGAAATTCCTAATCCTGGCATCAGCCCCGCAGCCAGTGCCAGCCCCACAGCCCTCCAGGTCAGACCTGAGGCTCTCATCTCACAGGCCTCTGGTTCAGGTAAGTTATGTTGCTTTTTCTTCAAACATTTGTTCAGAAAACCATGTCCAAAAATTGTGGTCTGCTTTGTTTTACCACTAAACCTCTTTGGGACTGGAGACGTCATGAATCCAGTTAAAATTAATGAACACGGTCGGCTTTGTCTCCCCAGAGGCAGCAAGCCCCCCTAACGTGTTGTGGCCAGGTACCCAGGGCATGCAGATGTCCCTGGTGGTTCAGGGAACTGTTCAGAGGGGTCCAGACTGGAAAACTTCTGGATTAGTAAATCTGTCAAAGGGCTGTGGAGGGAGTAGGGTGAAAATATTTCCTTTAAGCAGCCTAGCATCCCTTCTCCAAAGGGACAGCTAGTGAGAGACATGCCACCGCTTCAGGCAAACCCCACGTCTCACACTTGGCTTTGTGCACTTGACGTACTTCTGTTTGGGTAGCTTGCTTGCAGAAGGAGTGCTGCCTTCTCCATTTCCAGCATCCTGCAGAGAAAAAGTATCACTAGTAATGAAGCAAACAATTAAAGCCCACCCAATTTTACTATTCAAACACACCTAGAAATAATTACATTAATCTACTTAGCACTTGAGAAAGAAAAAGGTTTTCTGTTTCACCTAATGCAAGTCACTTAATAGCTCATTTGACTTTGGTTTCCCAATAGCTAGTAAAACAAATGCTACCAAGTACTTTTAAAGAATGTGTTTTTGCTAGTAAAAAGTAGCTACTTAGGCTGGACCAGCTCAGATTTAGCACCACCAGTTTGTAACATTGCACATAAACTTTCATGAGCTCACTTCTAGACAGCTTCTAGCTGTTGGCAACCATAAAGGTAAAGAAGACACTTGACAACTTCATGCCTTCTTCAGCCTCTCTCTGAATGCTGGAGTCACTTGCCTGTATCTTACAAAACATCAGACATCTTTACTCCACATCTGACAACAGGAGGTGAATCCAACCTGCTGAAAGGATCGCTGCTCTCTGGCCAAGAATGAACTTGTCTCACGAGTGCGTTGTGTTCTCAACACACCAAGCCCCAAAATAAATTGCCTCTTCTCCTGTTAGAGCCTGGGAAAAGTCTAATTGTGTGATGAGCTAAAATAACACAATCAAATTACCATATAGCAACCAGGAAGAAATTAAAATAGCAGCAAGGTCCTGTCTGGCTCTACAGCTGGAGCACGGCCAGCTTGCAGGCTCCTTTCTGCTGATGCTCCCTTGCTGCAAGCGAAGTCTGGCACCCAAGGCACCTTAGAAAACTACCTGCAACAGGCTCCCAAGCCACAAATAGGACTGCAGCTAGTTACATGGAAAGGCTGGCCTTACATATATGTTACAGCCCTAAGGTTTTGGGAGATGTCTTTGCCATGAGTGAAAATGTATTTAATTAATCATACTTGATTGCCCGACATATTTTTAATAAGTAATACTTACCATTACTTGTGGAGAAACAGAGATACGTTCTTTGTTGCATAAAACACAAAAGGAAACACTGTCTCCTCTGCTGCAAAGTTCAAGAGAACCTGAATCTGCTGAACCCTTGACAAGAGTTTTGGACAAGGAGATTCCTCGTGCATGCAGCTGTCTCTCAGATGTTTCAGTGGGGTCACTCTTCTCAGAAGTCTCCTTTCCTGGAGGGCAGAGTTGATGCCACCTTCTTGTCCTGGGACTCTGCTTTGCTCAGCCAGCCCTTACAGAAGCTAGCCCAGAAACCAGGCACTTCTCAACCCTAATGAACTGTAGCACTCACACTGCTGGAAAGACAAAAAAGAAAATGCAAAAACAACTCAGCCCAAAATCTTAACTGTACTTTAAATGATTACTAGCAGAACTAATTAGTTGTTTCTGATTTGCTGAATTCAATCCAATAAATTTGGCAAGAATGAATATATAAATATATATTATAATATATAATATATATATAATATAATATATAATATATAATAAATATATTCATTCAGGGATCAAACAAGCATCCATCATCAAAACTAGGTGCAAGTGACAACTCGTTATATCTAAGCAACCACTATTGATCAGCAAAACCCAGGCCCAGATTTTGCAAAACTCTAAAATTCATCACCTGGCTTTCAGAGGCACCAGGTATGCAGCAATGTTAGCCTCAGGGGAGTCTGGCAGTGGCTTTGCATCAGGCCATTTCCTTAGCTGTGTAAGTGCAGATTTATAAACCTACACTTCCATTTAAAATTGCAGGGTTTTATATGCTTGCTAAATCCATGCCATTTCATGAAAATAAGAGTTTGAAATCATAAGGTAGGCTAATGGACTTTAGAGAGCTGTGCTCAACACATTTTTCATGTTGCTGTTCTAATCCTAGTCTCCCTGTGGTCCCCTTTACAAGGCGGAGCTGTCAATATTTGGCAGGAAAAAGGAATCTGCATGGAGGAGGGTGGAGGCCAGCAAGGAAGGGGCTGCACCTGCACCGGAGCTGGGAAGGCTGACCCCGGGGTGCTCCCCACTCACCTTTCTCTCCCTCCTTGGAAAATCCCCAAACCAGCCCCTCCACACCCCCACCTGCCCGAGTCACAGAAGACCCCAGGTGGGAAGGGGCCTTGAAAGACTGCCAGGTCCAACCTTTTGTGGGAAAAGGAAGCCTAGAAGACATTACCTGGCACCCCCTCCAGTCATTTCTTGAAACCTCCAGTGATGGGGACTCCACAGCGTCCCTGGAGGGGTTGTTCCAGTGATCGATGGTTCTCTCTGTAAAAAATTTCTTCCTTATATCAAAGACAAAACCTCTCCCGGTGCAACTTGTACTCATTGCTCCTTGCCCACTCCATGCGGCTCCTTGTGAAGGGAGAGCCTCCGTCCTCCTTGTAGCTGCCCTTTAAGCACTGGAGGACTGTGACCAAGTCCCCGCCGAGCCTTCTCTTCTTCAGGGTGAGAAGACCGAACTGCTCCAGTCTTTCTGCATAGGGCAGGTCCTCACGCCCTTTGATCATTTTGTGGCTCTCCTTTGGACCCTCTCCATTCGGACCAGACCTGGACACGGTACTCCAGGAGCAGCCTGACCAGCGGTGAGAAGAGCAGTATGGTGGCATCTCTCTCTCTGCTAATGATGGCCGTGTTAATCCCCATGTAGCGTCAGAGGTGGTCATTTTGACTCAAACCCACCCCAAGCCCTCACGTAGGTGCAGCAGGGAGTGGTGAGTGAAGAGCAGCCAGCAGATTCATGTCAGGATGAGGCGCTGCTGGTGAAGCGATGACTCAATTCCTTCCATAAATTGCCCCCAAATCCCCCTGATCCCCCAAGGGAAACAGCCAAACTACACATTTTCTTCACAGGAGAGCAGAGGAGAAAGAAAAGGAGGCTTTATCAGAATAACAAATACTTTTTACTAATAAGATCTGACAAAGGGTATGACTCACTCTCCTGGGCAAATATTATCTCCTATTGACAGGGGAAGAAAAATTGTGCTAACTCTAGTGGCACTAGCACTCATTTAGCTCTTCCTATTAGGAAGGTGATACTGAACCAGCATTGCCGTCCGCGGTTTCATCTTCTGCTTGTGAATTTCTCTGCTTTCAAAAAGCGCTGCCAGAACTGATACTGTCAAAAACAACTCTGCGTTACAGGGTTTTTCCCCTTTTCTGTGACCTTGGTGATAATTAAGTGTCTCGTTCTCACAGAGAAAAAAATGTGAAGCATGAATTGGGCCGGCTGGCCTATCTGCTGATTTATGGGTCAGGTCTCTGGTTGTTACAGACAAAATTTTTACGTCTCTGATTAAGAAGCCCTGCTGATTTAAGGATCTCACAAGAAATGTGTGCATAATGAATTATCTACAGATTACAATTCAAATTGTTCCTGGGTGATTCATATCACCTTCCTTTATTAAATTACCATTTTAGAAGTCTAACAAGGGCAATGCGAACCGACAAGTTGTGACATTTTGCCATATATAGCAGGTCAGCAGAACAGCAAGTTTGGGTAAGTGGTGTTTGGCCCTAGTTTGATACGCCAGTGGAAAGCAAAGGCTGAAGGAGATACAAGAGAAAAGCAGGTGTCATTACAGGATAAATGCTTCCCTTCACATTTCCACCTCTTGTGGTTCTGAATCTGTTGATTTCTTTTCCTTGCCTGAGCAAAAGTTTCCAGTGAGCTGTCTGCAGTAAAGCCCCAGCTCCCAGTGTTACAAAATGGCACTGCCTGCTCTTGTTTAGGAAATGCTGAGGGCTACCAGGCATCGCCAATATATATCTGGGGATGGGGGACATGATGAAAATACATATAAAAAGTTGTGGCACAGCAAATACTGTTTTCCCATTCTGGCTTCTTCTATTAGCAGAGGCTTATCAGGTCTCCAAGCGGCAGGCTGAGGAACCTGGAAATGCCTGCTGTGTCCCATGCCTGCTTGAAGGGCTGTGCAGCAAATCAGCGCTGCAGACAGCACCTGTCTCTCGTGGTCTGACAGCAGAAGGAAACACAGTGAGCTCAAGCAGTGAGAACTGGGAAATGAAAAAAAAAATTAATGCAAATTACAATTACAGCATAGATTTTCACATTGGCTTAGTGTCACCTTGCATCTTTCTCCAAGCGGATGCACGATAGCAATCTCAGTCTGTACATGTGACATACATCAGGAGAGTATTAGAAAATGCAATTACCCACTCTTAGTCTTTACCTCAACACACCCCAGTAAGAGGGCTCCACTTGTTCCCGTTCGTGCTTCATAAGCTGACGTGAGCCAGGTCTCAGGAGGATCCCCACCCCTCCAGGCTTTTCCAGAACTCTCATTTCCTTGCAGAAATGCACAGAAAGCATGGAGCAGGTGGCAGGTGGTGGCCTGACCCACAGCACTCGTGTCCCTGCAGCTCTGGTGAGGACAGAGCGGGGAAAGGAGCTGCTCTCTATGGAGAGGGGAGAGCAGTCCTGCGTGGGAATCAAATAAACGTGCAGGGAAATCAGAATATGGTATCTGCATTTTGAAGGTGCAGTAAAGGCATCATTTTACTAAATAAGCAGTAAAGGCAAAAGACAACTGCAGTAGTTTGACAAAGAGACTGATGCTCCTGTAAAACGGTAGCTCTGTAGTTGCTAAAGTCCTGGTGTTTCGTATTATCTAGCCATTACTAATGCTATAAATGAACAAAACCATTTTCTGGACTTCAGTAATTTTCACCTTCAGAGCCTCTAAATAGCATCTTCATGGCAATAATTTAGTAAGGCCAGCAAAACAAGGCTTCAGTAAATGCACTTAAAAAGTAGTTAATACACACAAAACCAGACCATAACAGCTTGTACAACAAAAAAATGACTTTATGCAGGAGGGTTTCCATCTTTTCCACAGGGAAATCCTGGAAGAGTTGTGTTTGCATACATATGCAGAGCACACACTCTAAATCCAGCATGTTTGGGATGCCCAGGGCTTTACAGAGCTTATCGAAACACTGCTCAGCACACGTAGCTCAGCCTGGAGCCGGACACAGAGGAGTCGGTGCACTTTCCTGCAGAGCACGCCTGCTCTGGCTCGGTGCTTCAGTCCCGGGGCCAGACCTGCTGCCCCAGCTGAGCCCTCAGGTGTCCTGAGGCCCTGGACCATTGCCCTGTGCATCCTTTTTAATGCTGGGATGAACTGTCTGGCTCAAAAAGAGGCCTTGTTGGGGCAACAGATGCAGAAATGCCCTCCAGGAGCAGCAGGACTGAAGAATTTTTATGAGCCTGGGTGATGATGGCCAGAGCTGCTGGGAGACATGCAGTCCAAAACAGCACAAGCGGCAAAAAGAAGCCGTTCTTATACCTGCCTTCAAAGGATGCTGAAAGGTGTTTCTGAATTGCTTTTTCTTAATTTCCGAGTTCTTAATTTAAGAACCAATTGCTTTAGTAATCTTTCACAAGTCTTCTCCAGTAGAGGAAGCCCTAACCTTTCCTCAAGTATCATTTTCTTTGCAAAAGACTCTCTGATTTAATTCCAAACCCCACTCAGCAACTGTATCCCTCCTGACCTCAGTGGCTTACCAGCCTTTCTGCTTTGCTTTTCCTCTTTTTACCCTATTACCAGGAGCAGTTCTATATATGTGTGTGTGTGTAGGTATGAATCTATTTATGTGATCCCTCTCTAAATTTTACATTGATTTTGAGGAGCTCTGGACTCAGTTCTGGGATATTACTAAGACAATATACACAAGCCATTTAAAAAACTCTAGGTATTTAAACTCTTTGGCAGTTACTCCTCTAAATTTCTTGTATGTATCCTCTAGTAGCTAGTTCTCATCTTAATGCCTATCCTAAAAGTTGAGTGTTCTTATAATTTGACTTTTAATATTTCTGTAACAGGTCTCTTAGATTCTCTCAGTAGAGTATCATCTTTTAGTCAACTAGGCTTTTCTTTTTCCCTCTCAAAGTTTTGTTTGTTGTGAAAGTCATTCAGTCGCAAGCAGAGACTCTCCTTTTTCTGGTGAGATGTGGAGGAGAAGATGAGAGAATTATTTTGAAGAGTGGAGCTGGAAGAAGAATGAAAATAAAAGCTGAGCTAAAAAATTAATGTTATTTATCAAAATTGTTAAATGTGGGAATCCAGGCTAAGAAGTGAAAATAATAGTTATTTACCAGCCATTCATTTTAATATCTGCCAAAGATTAAAGTGGGTAACAAAATGAAATTCCAGAGCAGACAGAGCAATTACGGGCTTCTCAGGAATGTATTTCTTCCTGGTATTTAAAAGGACCTTGGTGAGAGCTGGAGGTGTCTCGCCGACCGTGCTGTGACCATCCGCTCCCTGTACCAGGAACCCCAGACACTGCTCTGTAATGGGAGCAGAGATCAGGGGGCAAGTTTCCAGTGGCAGAGCTGGTGTCTACACTGGTGTGGGTATTTCTACAGAACACCAAAACCTGTGGTGTGGATACGTTGCACCTCGTGCCAAAACTCTTCCACATGAATGACTTACCAAAATAGGTTTCTTTTTACTTCACAGTCAGCAAACTAGAGTAATACTGGGTTTTTCATAAGTTATGCCTTCTTGAGTTACAGGTCCATTTGTCTCTGAATTCTTGGAGAATTTACTTCAGCATAATCAAATTGTTTAACACGGCTCTTTTCTGTTCTGCTCTGTTATATTTCCACATTTGAATCTGCTGCCTCATTTCATATGTATTTCTTTTTCCAGTTTTTTTTTCTTTTTCTTTTTGCATTCTCCTTCACTGCGCGTTTCCATTTCCATATATTTGCAGGTGAGAAATTAGCCCTGCAGACCATGTTGTTCTCCATGTCGGGAGATTTTGCTCTTGCCTGCTTCCCTGCCCTTTCCCTGTTCCTCCTTCATCCTCTGCCTCCTTTCTCCACGCAGCAGGTCGAGGCTGGCTTGCCTCTCCATCAACACCCTCCCAGATCATCTCTGCTTGCTGCTTTTATTCTCTTTTACCTCCCTCATCCTTCCTCTTCTGCTTCACTCCCCCTCATCCCAGGTGTGTGTGTGTCTGCATGACACACTGGTAGCAGGTGACTGCAACTGCTGAAGGTGGTGGCACCTCACCATGGCAGATCAACTCCCCTTCCACTATTTTACTTATGGTTTACTTACAGACTTTTCCAAAATCTCGTATGGGCTTTATAGTGACTGGGTAGTGTTGGGTTATGCAATGAAAGGCTGGTGTCCCCCTCACACAGAGGAGGACGGAGGCACACAGGTGGTGGGACCCTGCCCTGGCCCTTCCCTGGGCTGTCACAGGAGGTGGCCAGCCCCACGAATGGGGGGACATTCATCACCATGGGGCTGGGGAGAGGTCCCAGCTGGCCCCAAGCCATGCAGCCCCCCTGGCAGCCCCTACAGGTGGCATCTTTGCGGAGGCTGAGCACTGCCCTGACTCTGCCCTCTCTGTCCATTGGTGTGATGGGAGTGGAGCAGGGCTGGTGCTGAGAGCTCTCAGAGCTCCGCATGCACCATCTGAAGTGGAGGAAAGCTCAGATACAGGCTGTCAAACTTCAAATAAATCCTGCTTCAATTCACCTGGAAAACATAGTTCCACATGGTAAAGCTGTAATCCCTGTCGAAACCTCTTCATGAGGGCGAAAAAAGAAGAGAAGCCGTAACATAAGTCAGCATGCTAGTGCTCAATACTGCGTATTGGCTTTCTTTGCAGAAAAAAAATGTTTGCGATCAATAGCTTTGACTTCTATTTTTGCCTACATCCTATTACCCCTTCAAGCGACAAATAACTAAGGCCATATTTTTAGACCAAAGCCATGAGAAAAAGTCATTAATAGCTTGCAACACTCAATCTGTGTGCCCTTGGATTACAGTTTTAATACAGCATGCCTTGGTGTTCAGAGTACTAACTCATGTGTAATCGGCCGTTTCACACACGGAGCGGAAGAGGGAGGTATTTCCCCTCGGGGGAGTTCAAAGAAAACAGACTTTGCATGGCAGCCTCAGGGATTTGTCATGCAAAAAGGCCACTGGAGTTCTCACCTTTAATAAAGTGAGGAGAAAATAAAAATAAATCCACTTACTGAAGTAAAGGGCATGTTGGAAACAGATGGGATAGAAACCCATAAGGCCTCCTAACCAAAAGGATTACCTTTGGTGAGGGCAGTGAGGTATCCCAAGCCTCCAAGAACAGGGATGGGGAGGCTCTAACACAGCCAAAGCGAAAGCCTCACCTGCTTCTACTCAGGCCCTGTCATTTGCAGGGAAAAGGAGGAAGGAACTCAGGGTGCTGCAAATCCATTTTGGTAGCTCCTGGCCCCACGCAGGCTCAGCTGGGGACAGCAAGCCTCCCCGGCCACCGCTGCAGTCTGCCTGTCCAGCAGCCACGTCCGGCACCCGTTAGAGGTGCACGGTGAGCTGTCAGGACACGTTCTCTTCCCTTCCTCTTTCTGCGCTCATTTTTTTATTTTCTTCCCTTGTCTATTCTTTCTCTTGGTTTTTGTTGTTTTCCCCCATACCGCTTCATTCCATTCCTTGCCCCATCGTCTCCCTTGTCTCTCTACCCTCGGCCATGCCTTTGTCCTCATTAGCTCCCGTTCTGTTCCCCACTCAACCTTGTTGCTCCTTCCTCCTCCCTACCTGTCCTCTTGTGACAACACAGCCATAGAGCACAGCCATTTTTTAGCACAGACTGGAAGTAGTGTTTCCCCAGGCAAGTATCTCTCCCCATGCCCCTGTGTCCCTCTGTGGACTAGTGCATGAAGTTGAATATAGCATCAGAAACAGCTGCTTTGCTCATACAGCCTTTCTCTCTCTCTCCTCCCTCCTCCTCCTTCTTTCCCCTGTATCCTTCAAATTTTGTACATACTTGGGCAGTGTCATAGCCTCAATTCGATTACAAACTAGCATGGCTCTGCTGAGGCTAGCAGGCAGGGTTGAATTAAAGGCTCCCATCAATGCCCCACACTTTCTCGCAAAGTGAAAAAAGAAACACATTGTTTTTCAGTAGGAGAGAGACTTGATACAGAATGATGAGAAAGTAGATTAGATTAATAACAAGAACAAGGAAATGGTAGTAGGAGTGCACTTCAGAAGCCCACCACTCTTCCATAGCTTTCAAGCATTTCTGTAATATTTGCTAGGGTAATAGAAAGGAGCAGCTGCAGACAAAGGCATAGACAAATTACAAACTGCTGGTAATATCTGTATTCAGGACAGCTCTGAAATATATTCGGATGCTGTCCCATGAGATATTAAATGATACTGTTATTGCATTAACCTACGGTTAGTTACTTGTCTGTTGCAAACGCACTGCACTGTCTTGGGCAATTTCTTTGCACAAAGCTTTCAAGGACAGTAGAGATCAGAATAACTTGAGACACATCTGTGTGTCTGGGTGTAGGGTGGAGCGCCGCACACTCTGGCCATGCTCAAAGTAGATTGGGCAGGGCCATACATCTTCATTAGAATGACACCACAGCAGAGGGAATATGCACGTGGACAGTGCAAGTACAGGAATACCTGACCACGAGCGTGCAGCCATGCACTGAAATGCCTTAAAGCAGACTGTGGCAGAAATGAGCTTCCTGGCTCCTATGTGAGGGCATCCACTTATGCACATGTATGTATATGTGTAACTACAATATAGATACATATTTATAAATATATACAGTATGCAAAAATATTTTATATCTATTATATATATATATAAATTATGGTTCTGCATCAGAACATACCTTTTGGAGGCTGGGTTTTTATTTTTTCTGAAGGAAAGCCTAGCAGTGACTAAGACAGTCCTTTCATACATCAGAATACTGCAAAAGTGCTGACTTGCAAATGTGATTTTCTCTTTCGGATTGGGAGTGAAGATTGCCTCTCCCCTTTCTTCTTCCCTGACTGTGTACTGTGCACAAACCTTTTGGCTGATGGAGGTCCTAGAGATGACTCACCTCTTCCCTCCAGGACTTAGCAGCAGCTCTGCTGTGAGCTCGACAAACCATCAGACCTGGTCCTCATGAGGGTAAGTCCAAGAAATTCCCAGGAGACCATAGTGAGAATTTGATTTTCAACCAGCCTGATGGCACTTAAATGTCTAAGTCCCATGTACTTTTCATTCAGCACAGAGACTCTGACACACCATGTACTTTTGAACATGTTGCCTTCAGTCTGCTTTGTGTCACTGCTTCCTCTCCGGGAAGTGGAGAAGTGTTTCTGTCTTTCAAAGGAGATGTTACAAAGACTAAAGATCATAATAGATGAGAAAAGTCCTTTATAGAAAGTGAGGGCACGCATTCATTGACCTGAATGGAAAGGGAGTCCTGGACTGGGGGAAGGAGGCAAATGGGAGTGAGGTTTGTTTTGTTATCAAGGATTGGGACTTGGAGACAAATCTGTGGCCACGCCAATTGTAAAGGCAGTAGCAGCACCTATGATTGCACGAGAGAGGGTGTGGAGGGGGAGCACCCCAAGGCCCCAGACCTGCAGAATTTGTCCTTTTTCCCCCAAAGCCCTGGAGGGGAAGGCAGCTGCAACCAAAGACAGCAGGGAGCAGTCTGGGATGTGTCCTCTGCTGTCTTAGGTATAAACCCTGTTGATATCAATCAGAAATGCAGTGCAGCGTTCAGAACACTCTCCTTTGGGAATTTTGAAATAAATCAAAATCACATTACATAGCCAAGGTTGCTGCAAGCTTACACATGCTTGAAGTGCCTCCTTTTAAAATCAAAAGCTGGGTTTCCTTTTATATTTTTTTCTCTTGCCACGCAGTGTTCATCTTCTCTCACTTTCGTTGCTTTCGTTTTTTCCTTCACATACATTTTTATCCTTTCTTCTTCCCCCTGGCTGCCCTCTAAATGTAAAAAGCCAAGAGTGTGGCAACATCAAGCACTGGTTTGGTTCTCTTTAAGGATGCTCTTTTATCATGGTTCATTTTTTTTTTGTTACCAGCCAGTAGGTGGAGCACATCCACTGTTTTAAGTACCACCGGACTTTTTGTTTTCCCGTTTTTTTTAACTCCTGTAAAACAATCTATCATTTCTGCTGCAGTGAATCAGTAGTTGCAAGGTAGTACCACACTATACAAAACAGCTAATCTTGGTTGGGCCTCAGCATTATACCACTGTGACTCATGTCAAACCATGTGGGGCCAAACACTGGCTGATCTAGGTGGGAGATAAAGTCTGAAAAAAAGACAAAAGAGCAGATGTTTAACAGTTTCCAGTTCTGTGCACTATTCTACCCCCCACCCCCCCCCGCACACACACACCCCGCACCCCCCCCCCCGAAAAATCTGCTACACAAGTGAGCGTAAGCCTCAGGACCAGAGCCCGGGCTCTCCTGCCTTTCCATGTCAGGGATGCAGCCATGCTGATCCCTGCCTCTCACACCTCTGAGGCTGCTGTGGCTGCTGCGCTTCTGAAATGATGTCCGAGCACTCCGCATCAGCCCCTCAACCAGCACAGGGGCCCTCCCTTTCCCACTGACATTGGGCGTATGAGAAATCTTAGGATATCCATCATTTCTGCCTGAGGTTGCACTTCTCTTCTCTGTGACATTTTTCATGAGTACAGGGGAAAAAGGCAACAGTAACAACAAAAAAGCACAGACCAGCTTTTAGGCAAACAAGCCCATCTTTAGTCTTCAGCTTTAGCCTTTTTAGCCTTTTCCCACAGCCCAGTTTTACAGTTTCATGGTTTTTTGCAGGGTCTCAGCTAGCCTGACTGGCATCACCTGTGTCTTCCCAAAACAGCATCTCCATACCACCAATATCCCACCTCCTGGCCACATTCACCTCTGGAGTGTGGTGGGCATTACAGTAGATATTAATCTTTCATTTCTCAGAGTATTTTTAACAGGCTGGTGAGTGTTTAGAAGGTGCCTTTGCAATCTGGTCATGAGGCAGACTGATGCTTAGTACTTCCAGCAGCCCCTCCCCACCCCACCCCCCTTTGCCCCCTTGAATGTGCTGTATAAATATTCACCGATGATTTAGAAAGCCAGTAGAGAATGTGCAAAGTAGGTAAGTAGGATAAAGAGCCCTGGGTTGCCCTCAGTCATCAGGACTGAACCTGCCTCCTCCCACTGTGTTCAATGGAGGCTGATGGATTTACACTAGCAATAACCTGGCTGGTTTGTTTCCTACTTTGAACAGAGAGAATTTGCCACTGACCCTCTTGGTGCCACATCCATCCTCCTGACTCAGTGGGAGAGCCCCCAGCTTTGCTTTGGTCTGGGTACCCACAGGAGCAGACCCACCGAGCCCAGCCTGCAGCTAGGAAGTGCTGCACAGCCCCATCCCGTGCCGTTTCAGAAAGGCACCACCATCAGCGGGCCACAACACAGCCCTTCCGCTGGTGGTTGTGCTACAAGCAGTGTGTGCCCTTAGAGATAAGACCACAACAGGCCTCCCTTCAGCGGCCATACAAAAGCAGTGCAAGCAGGGGGACTTGTTTGCTCTCAGTTACACCAACGATCTCCTTGAGGTTTCTTGCTCATTCCCCACTCCTTGCAGTCTCCTGTTTTGCTGTGCCCATGACTGCTGTACTGAAGTGCATCGGTCAGCTGCAGGCTTGAAGGTGAAGGCAGTAGTGTTTGTGAGGCCAACAGTGGAGACTCTCCTCACGCAAGACCAACATTTCATCTCCGCACTGTGACACAGCTGCTACCTGGGAAAAATAACAGAGAAACCTGAATGTGGTGCACTGTGGCCAGCGGTCACTGCTGTGTGTATTTTCCAGAGTTCATTTTATTCCCTGCTGTAGCCCTCCAAATTAAAAGCAGTCTGGTTATTTACATTTGAAAATTGGATGATATGCTGGACTGCTATTTCTCTATTGACTCTGCGCTGCTAATACGTTTAGAAATTGCCTGTCTGCTGCAGATAGGCACTGCCTGCCTGGAAACGTTTGGATTTCCTCTATCAGCATCACAGAGGGAGATGCAGAAAATAGGCAAGGACATTTGATTGTTTGCTCTTACCTCCATCCAGCAATAACAGAGAAGCCTTTATGTTGGACACATCTGCCCGATGTGCACTAACAGCCTCTGCTCTGCCTTTCCAAAGAGGGCAAAGCCTGGCCAAAGTTTCTGACAGATGCAAGTGAAAAATTCAATTTTTTTAAAACTGCAGATGTTGTAATTAGCTCATCCAACTCCCTGTGTGCCAGCTCGAGTCACTTGCAAGGCAATCCAGGCAGCACAAGCATCAGGGCCTACGAGCCAGCAGAACATGGCGCTCCGCTGGGCGCCCAAGGTGGCTGCTGGGCCTCACCACCCTGCTGGCGCACAACATCCGTGCCACACACCACAGTGGCTCAGTGGCGCTGAGTTTGTAAGGTGAAGAACAGAACAGAAGCTGGTTTTCCACCAAGCTGGCAGCAGTGTATGGTGGGGAAGGAGCAGCTGAGAGCTGGAGAGGGGAAATGCTGTTTTGCAGGTGCAGCGCTTGCCTGTGAAACGTGCTTCAGAACGGGGTAACACTGGATGGCAAAGACCCTGGTGGGCAGGGAGAAGCAGAGCTCCCGAAGCCCGTAGGACAGAGGCAGGTGAAGAAGAGGAGAAGAGCTGCTGGCAAAACAGATGGTGGGGGAGACGAGGCCACTGGAGAGAGTGCAGTAAAAGCTTTGTGAGGAAGCTTGCCAGAAGGAGCATGCAGCAGAGGTGCCGCCAGGTGACAGAGACTGAAGGCGCAGGGCTGTGGCCAAAACCAGCTCTGCAGCAGGGCTTTCTGAGCCTGCATCTGCCCATGCTCTTGGAGGCCATGGGGGGGTGATGACACAGGGCAAGCTTGTGGCTGTTACAAACTGAGTGACTGGGAAAGCCTCCTTGGCTGCCTCTGCACCCAGCCATTTTATCCACTGGAAATTCAGGGCTTGTTGTGTGTGCTAGTGCTCGGAGAGAAAGCTGCTCCTCACTGCTCACGTGGGCATGGCAGACACCTCTGCCTGAGGGGATCCTTGGAGGAAACTTCCATGTGGTCCTTTTGGGCCTCTGGGCGTCCTCTCCTTCAGCCTCATCTCCTTCTGCCTCTGCCCCACTGCTCCCACCCTTTGCAGGACATGCCATATTCGCATACTTAGCTTGAAAACTGAAAGTCTCAGGAATTTTTGTACAGCTGGCTAATATTTGGGACACGGAGTTGCTTGTTATTTGCAGTTTGAGAATGAAAAGGCTTCTCTTCTGTTTCCTCCACTGTGATCTATGTTTGAGCTATCCAGCCTGGCGGCAGGAGCAACAAACCCTGATTTCACACAGATGACCTGAATCAAGGATTTCTCAGGTGGAGCCTCCTCAGCCACCTCTGCCACCTCCTCCCCACCCACCCCACATGGCCCGTGGGCAGTAGTGTGGATCTTGCTCCTGTCCCCAGGCACCACCTGGGTAGCAAACAGCAAACGGCTGCATGCCTGGTGAGTGTTACAAAGCTGTGCGAGTGCCCTCAGCAAACACTGACAAATCATGAAAACCCTTGCAGAAAGTCAGGAGTAGTTTGCAAATGATTTGCTACTCATTCAGGAGGCTACAGTTGTTATAAATCATCACTGTTTTGCCCGTGTCCTTTTGAGCTGGAAGGGCATGGGTTAATAAAAGTTTGATTAGATATATATATTTCTATATAACCCCTGCTGCTTCCACACACATACGTGCCCCCAGCTGCTCCGCAGTCTGCAATGCAATCACCAAGGTGTGGTAAAGGAGCTATGCTGCCTACAGAACTCAGGAGCTTTGTACTGCAATGGAGAGAAATATTTATTTCCTCAGCTGTGACTAAAGAGAATATTCCCTGTGTGCAGGGGTGTTTGATGATCATGTATGGCTGCATTTAGCATGATCACTCATGGATTCACACACTAGACCAGCACAACATCATACCTATACATCGTATTAAATATTACCTGTGTGTGGGAGCAGACACGTTTCACGGCTATTTTGTTAGCCCCTACAGTTTTAAAGCTTTTTTTCCCTTTCATTCTTTTCTTTAGATTACAGGGAAATTTCAAGTGCCAAATGATTTGCTCCTTGCGCTGCTGTTTCTTGCTTTTACTAGAGTACAGCACACAACCTGGGGTCTTGCATCCTGTACGAATAACTCAAGTGAAACCCACGGCACTGACAAGCACTCCAAATTAAAATGCCGGTTTGTGCTTACAGAAACGATGCTCATCAGAGCTTAGCAGAGGGCCATGGAGTTCAGAGGAAGATCAGGAAATCACACGTTAATGGATGGCTGCCTTGGAAAACAGCAGTAAGCCGGTGCTCCTGCCTTAGCCAGGAAAGCCCCATGTGAGCCTTTCATAAATTAAACTATTTCTGCCTTAAAGAAGCCTCTACTGCGAGCACGCTGCTAAACAAATTGCCCCACTGCCTGCTTGACCTTGAAATATTCTTCTAAAATGACTGAGCCCACATGTAAACCTGATCTCATCTGTCACCCACTCCACCCAGCACATGCACACACCAGGTCTCCTCCAGCACCCATTCCAGCACAAAGTATCCCCTGTTTTCTGTTTTCTATCATAATGTTCTCACTATGTGGGAGGAGTGAGTCTGTGGTGAGCAAATATGGGGCTGAGGAAAAAGCCCAGCCTCGGGAAAATGAGAGGACTTTTTCTTGAGGCTACCCACTGCCTTGCACTTCTGTAAATTGCAATTTGATATATTAACCCTTTCCTCAAGCCCTCCATAAGCTCTGGAAACTGCATCAGTATTGCTGATAGCATCATGCACGTGTTCATCCTAAGTAGGTTATCCTTCACACTGCGCGGCTTCAAACTGTCTTGCTGCAGTTCATCAGTGGGGAAGGATATTTTGGGGATGGGCCCATGTCTTTTCTCCACATCACAGGATAAAGTGCTACAGATAATGAATCCCACCTGTAGGATTTCTCAGTTTCCTGTGCAGTATCACACCGTAATACACGCAGAAAATATATGTAACTCTCTGTCTTTCAGGATCTTAGGGACTGTTAAGTGACCATCTAGTTCATGGCATCCTATACTTCCCTAAGGACTTGTTACACTGAGACAGTTCGTTGTAGTGCACAGCAGAACCATGCTCAATCACAGATTGGAGCTGCAGAAAATCAGGACACACACAGACACAGCTCCTCTGCACTGTGTTTGAGAGCATGGCTGTCTGTGTACTCTGTTGCCATCTTTTGTGATCTGGCCGAGGCACAACTTGCTCACAGTGGCACTTTGTGCACATACAGCAAGTGCAATGAAGCTGAGCTAATTCAGTGTCACACACGTGTTTTGGCAGCACCAGTAAAGCCCGGTACAGTGGGCAGGGGTGTGTGTGATGCTGCCAGTGAAGGAGTACTGTTCCCACGGCTGCCAGAATGAAGTGAAGGGGGCCAAGGGAGAAGGAAAGGGAAAAAAGGAAGGAGTAAGACCAGAACCCTGACTTCAATAGCCTTTCTTTTGTAAGCAATACTGTTAGGTGTCCAGACTTAGCAAATTCCAAATTTAGATAGTGTCATTAACTTAGGTTAAAAGGCATTCCCCATAAAAAAGTGGCAAGGTTTCTTAATGCTAGAAACAACCTTTTGCAGAAGTTATAGGTCCCACCATCATCCTCTGTATGGTTATACAGTCTTTTCTTACAGTTTTACAGCCCAGGGCAGAAGAGCCCAGGGCAGGTGCAAAGCCTTCACTCTGGGATATTGCATGGGGCATAATGAGGGAAACAAGTTTTTTTTTGCTGACCCTCTCCTTGCTCACAGTGATTTTTGGGGTGACTCATTTTTCTGCTATTCCTTTTTTGAATAACACAACTCTAAACAGTGGAAAAGGGGTGAGGAAGAAGAAGGTGGCTCTTGAACACCCCCAACCCAGCAGAAAAGAAGGCTATTCTGGTAAATAGGCTCCTGAGGGGTAAAGCAATTGCAGGGCCCTCCCTGTGTGAGTGGCACCTGCAGTCAGGTCACAGCTGTGACTCACTTGCAGAAAAGAAGCTGTAGGAAATTACATGAAAGGTAAGATCTTGACTGACAACACTATTGTAGTGCATTTGTACATGGGGCAGCAGCGGAGAAACAGGTATCAAATGCTTTGTATAAATCAGATGGATCAGTCAGCAATGTTATTCTGCAGATGCTAGGCAAGGAACAAAGTGATCGAGTCATTCACAGAGCCCAACTGGAGAAAAATTCTGTGCACTGGAGCTGAGCAAATGTCCCCTTATCCGTGGAAATGGAAAATTTCCATTAGAGTTGGGGGTAGCGGGCAGGAAGGCCACCAGAGCACAACGGCTAACAGTCTGGAAAAAATAATACAAAGTAGTGCACGCTATAATGAAACAGCTGCCTTAGCAATAACTGATGGGAGTTGCTTAATGGCCATGATTTTTTTTTCTTGTACAAAAGAAAAAAAAAGTGCCATTTTACTCTAGGCAAAATAAAGGGTGTCTCTTGCAGCCTGCTATTAAAGGGGTTTCCTTCTAAATGGTGGAATCATCACTATTATTTTTTCACAGGTAATTACTCACCACAGTTAATTTGAAGCTGCATTTGAAGTGGAGATATCCTATTTTACCCTTTTCCCCTTAGCCTGTCTTAATATTATTATCATTTGCTGCTCCGGTGCCCATAGCAACAGCCTCTGAGTTAGCCGCTTTCCCCGAGCGAGGGAGCGCTGCTAATGCCTGACATTTAGCCAGCGGGCTGCGTCTCTCCGTGGGCTGTGCCTGTCCAGGGCTGGCAATGTTTCCAGCTGCCGTGGCGCCCAGGGGTGGCCCTCAGTCAGCAGCGGCTCCAGGGTGCGCTCGGGGCCCCGTTTCCTAAGTGCCACCCTGGAAATTTGGCTGCGGCATCCGCAGAAAGCCGCTTTAAACGCTAGCGGTCTGATTCTGCCAGGTAAAAATTCCCACAACTGCACTAGATAAAGTCTTCCAAGCATTTATCTTTTGAAAATAAGAGTCACTTCAGTGACCTGCCTTCACAGGCCACGAGCCGAGCAGATTGTGGCCACCCTTGGAAGCAGAGCCCCTTGGGCTGCTCTGGTGGCCACAGCCTGCGGGGCCTTTGCGGCGCTGCTGGTCGCACAGGCCAGCCTCTGGCCTTCACACAAAGTCCAGCCACACACCACCTGGCAACCCTTTGTTGTTTTTTTAAAAAATCCTTTTTTTTTTTTTTTTGATTTAAACACCACCAAGATCCACAGAGGAACAAAGCAAGAAAAAAATGCTGAACACCAAAACCAGCATACCTCCCTCCCTACGAGGGTTTTAATCACCTTTTGCACCAGTGGATTAAAAGAAAAAAAAGTGGGTCTCTCGCTAAAGGCCCCATTGACAAAAGGGAAAACTTTGATTAACTCCGGATTAGAGACGTCAGGAATGCTACGGCAAGGCAGACAGCCCTGCCCGGGGTGCTGAGGAACAAAGAGGAGCGTGTGCGTGACGGCAGAAAGGCACGGCTCCTGCCTGGAGGGCCGAGTGCCTCGGCGCATGAAGAGCAAGCGGAGAGCCCAGCAGGACGGAAAGGGGGCAGAGGGGCTGAGCCTGCTCTGTACGTGAAGCTGGATGTTAGAGGGCCCTGGTGCGCTGCTCACGGCGTCTGACACGCAGAGGTCAGGACTACTGAGCCCTTGCAGCAAGAAAATAGGGAATTCTTGGGCCTGGCATGGGTACCTGCAATTGTCAGGGGCTGGACTTACAGATAGAAGTGGTCTTTAGCCTGTCTTATTTTGTTTTCTCTCTGTTTGCTTAATGTAGAAGAGGAAGCCAGGGGAAAAAAAAAAAAAAAAGAAAAAAAAAAAGGTAGAATGAAGTAAGTGCACAGTAATTTGCTGAAAGGCTCACCAGCATTTGTCTTCCTGCAAGATCTCGCTAAAGGAAGGCTTTGAACTTGCCAGTGAGCTCAAAAAAAAAAAAAAAAAAAAAAGATAAAAAAGATGAAAGAAGCGAAGTTATAGCCTTCATGTCTTTTTCACCTTCTGCCAAGGCTGGAGGGCTGCGCCAGCTCTGCCAGGTGTGTCAGTAGAAGAACAGAAGAACAGCAGCAGACATTACACGGCGCCAGTGTGCTCGTGGCCACTTCCCCTAGGAATCAACATTCCTGAAGGAACTTCAGCAACTGCTGCATAAAATACTGCTCTGGTGCTGTAAGACGCATGGCTCGTTATAATCTACAATTAAACTGAATTAATGTACATGTTCAAGCTTTATCTATTTTGACAGAAACAATTCCATTTATTTTTTTTCTTTTGACTGAACAGTTAAGAGGCACAGCACAGCAAAGAGCCTTTGTATGCATGTGTGTGAGTGCATGTGCAAGCACGGATGTACACAGACACGCACACCCACACAAGGAGGAACAGGTTATTGGGTGCCTCTGTGTGTGTGCATGTTTGTGCAGATGCATGGATGTAACATTTTTTTCTAACATACCTAATATTTTCTCAGGACCGTGAATTTCCAAGCTCATATTTCTGGTTGGTAGGGGGAAAAAAAAAAAAAAAAAGGTAGTTTCATGTCTTATCACTTGCAGCTGACTGCAGGCTTTATCTAGACGTTCTCTGCTGGGTGCAGCTGGGAATTATATTGGCAACAGCCATTAATCTTCTGTGCAGAAGAAATATCTCCTCTATCAGTGTTAGAATAAAACCATTTGTCTGGGGAATGAAGCACAACTAAAAATTATCCTACTGCAGAAATAAAAATCTTCTCATAAGGATATTTTTGATTATGTATTAGCACTGCCATGGATCATCGATAAGGCCATCTTTAAGTAGTGCAAGCTTAGCTGCAAGCCTTTAGGTGTCAGTTTTAATCACGTTGTGGGACACACTGCTACTGTTCTGACAGTGCTCTAACCTCACGCTATGTCCTAACACTGCCAGTGTACAAGCAGGTACCTGTGTAAAGCTCCCTACATCTGCAGCACTTGACTTCTCTTCCCATAAAATACTTCAGGGTCCTACCACTCCTTTCACGTACCCTGAAGGACCGGCCTCGTGTGGTCCCTCACCAGACAAGGAGCTTTGCTCCCCAGCTGGTCACACCGCTTCACAGTTCAGCTGCTCATCAGTTTGTTGCCTGCTTCCAAGTCAGAGGAAAAAAAGAGCTTATGTCCTGCTGAGCTGGGAGCACCACTGCAGCGATGAGCAAGAAACTCTGTCCTCCCTTGTTTGCAACAGAGTGCTGAGGAGCGAGCTACAGTGGCTGGAAGAAGCTGACATGCTGATGGCAGCTTCGTGGCAGAAAGGCATGCAGAAGTTGAGTCAGGGTGTGCCAGGGACTGAGCCATCTTCCTGCAGCTTCACAGAGGTCTAACCGACTCGTTTATTTTAACACTTCACGTTGTTGGTTGGATCTTCAGATTCAAGTAGACCATGTGGGAAGAAAACAAATATAGGAGTGCTGAAGGAATTAACATGATTTTCTAATTATTATTATATTTCCTGTTATAGAAGTGCATCGATATAGGTGTTTTGGTCCTCCCCTCCCCACCCCTCCCTTCCCCTCCCCTCCCCTCCCCTCCCCTCCCCTCCCCTCCCCTTCCCTTCCCTTCCCTTCCCTTCCCTTCCCTTCCCTTCCCTTCCCTTCCCTTCCCTTCCCTTCCCTTCCCTTCCCTTCCCTTCCCTTCCTTCTTTCCCTGTGTTGCAGTTTTGAACATGCTGATAGATTGCAGCAAGGATGTTGCTGTTTCCAGAGATGGTCACGTGGAGAAAAACCTCTTCCATTCAGCAAGAGAGACAACAGAAGATTGTGGGGGTTATGAGAGAGAGAGAGGAGAACCTTCCACGGGTTGGATTGCTTAAGTCAGCATATAGAGAGAATTTGCTTGGACACAACTAGCAAAAGGCATGTGCCAGCATGTAAATAAATACTATATTAATTGTAATGCTCAGATAATTTTCATAAAAGTAAGTCCTTACACCTGTCAAACAATTCCCGTGTTGACTGATGAATATGAACCTTGGCAGGGCAAGAAGTAAGGATTTAGGCAATAGGCTGAAACAGCAACGTGGTGAAGCCCCACAGTTCACTTCTGCAGCTACACGATCTCCTTAAATCTCATCCCTCCCTTAACCACAAGTGCTTTTTCACCAGGTTTTCAGGACTATGAGCCACTAAATATATGCTGTAATCATCGTACTTAGCTGGTAAGCAGCACTACCAGCTCAGGGGGATTGCAGTACAGAGGCGCTGCGCCTCAGTTGTTGCAGGCAGCCCCGTCTTTCTTGCAGTCTCGGCACTCTCTGGTGAGCTGATCCGCTTGCTCGGAGCTAAAACAAACTCCCAGGGACATCTCTGAGTGGAGTGTGAGCTGGTGGGGGAGGACTGACTGGGATTTGGTGTGCCAGCTGACAGTGTGAAGTAAATTTCACCTGTCGGTATTGTTCAGCATACCACGGGCGCAGGCTGCCTGCGGCCGCGCACACTCCACACCGCAACGTGGGAAGGGGTGTGAGGGATGGGCACCCTCAGCAGGGATGGCCATGGGCTCCTGCCAGACCCCGTGCCCCAGGGCTGCTTCCCCTTGCCCAGGAGTGAGAGATGACCCTCTGGGATGCCTGGGGGATTTCCATACAGGTGCCCCATCAGACCGCTGAGCTGGCTAGTGTGGCCTCAGCCTGTCTAGCTATCCAGAAGGTACAGGAAGGTCTGTGAAGTTTACTGGCAAATGGCAGCACATTGAGCACAGCAGCCAAAATTAAAGAATAATCATCTTCCTTTCTCCCCAAAAGTGAAGAAAGCACATTGAACTGTTAACTTAAAATGAGCAAATAAGTCTAAAAGTGAGCTAAATAAGCCTACAAATTAGCTAAATAAGCCTAAAAAAACACATAAGGAGAATGTTTTTAAGAGGCATTCAGAAATGCCAGGTTTTATCAATGGGATGGGTGGGCTTGTAAATAGTGGAGCTGCGGGAGCGGGGAAATCGATGAAGGTGATGGGCAGCCTGCACATGCTGCCTCTAGGAGCTGCAGCAGCCGTCTCTTCACGCACGTTGTGCCAGCCCATCAGCATGACCGGTGCGAGGCCTGGGAGAAGCGGCTGACAGCATGCACTGAGCTCTCGGCAGGGCCCGGGTTTGCATTTCCCGCAGCAGACGTAGCTCAGGGAAGGCGGGTCAGGCCATGCACATGTGGTTTTGCCTTTCCCTGCTCCTCCTGGTGCAGCAAAGGAACGAGGCAGCGTTCAGCGCCTCTTCTTCCCCGCTCACGCACCCCTCTGTACCGTTCACAGACCTTACACCTCGGGCTCACCGCCGGGCTTAAAAGCCAGCGGTGTCTCCTGATGCACAACCAACCTCAGCACTGGCGACAGGGAGAAAACCAGCCTCCCTTTTCCTTAAACCAAATTAATAGGAGATACCTCGTCACTGATGGCTGCTGTGCCTCATGGATTGCTAACATTTGGATGAGACTCAAGTACAGCAAAGCACTCATCGACTGATGTATGTATGTAGGAGTGAATCCAGAGTAACTCGAGTCTGGAAGAGTAGATGTGGGATGCATATTTATTTCCTCAAATTAATGAAATGAGGAAATTCATACCTCCTCCTTCATGGTATTATCAAAAGTATGTGCAAAGATATGCTTCTTTTTTTTGGTCTTTTTATTTTATTGTTGTCAATTATATTATTTCTGCCACTGAAAGGTAGCTCAAAGGCAGAATCGTGATACAACTGAGTGGAGTCTGGGTATGAAAACCTACACGTCCTTATTTCTTAGATATGAGATGGGACCCATGTGAGCAGCCTCTCTGATGGGAACACACACTTCCCAGAGCCCTAAAGAAGAGGGGGTTGTTAGTATTGTGCCTGGTGGCAGCGAGGCCACTTAGGCATTAGACTGAGGAAATGGCAACATTTGAATCTTGCCTCCGCTTCACCGAGCAAAACCGCCTGTGGATTGCGCTGAATTTCATCCGCCTCTGAAGCAGCGCACACCGGTCCCGCAGAACAGCTTGCATGCTTCGAGTGGCTTCTGCTTTGCCCAAAATACTGATGGGGAGAAAGAACAAAACCAGGAGGAGCCTCTCGTCCTCTCCCAACCAAGTCCTGAGTGCTACGTGGGCACTCTGCGTACAGAGCCGAGGCCCGGCGCCGCCGGCACCAGGATGCTGCAGATGCAGGACGTGAGGCAGGGCCACCGGAGGGGAGCTGCTCCAGACGGCTGCAGAACCTCAGTAAAAAACATGACACGTTTTATAACATAATTGCGTGCTTTATTGATATACACAGTAAAGCAGTATATAATACAATAGTAAGGCATATATTTGGTGAAATTTGATATGTTGTGAAAAATGCAGTAAAACTGAAGTTTATAAAAATAATTAGTAAATGTTACAGTGTTGGTGTTAAAACACAATATATTATGATATCCAAGTAATAACCCAGTACTGAGTAACAATGAAATAACATGCCATATGGTATTTATGTATTCAATTACACTGATTATGTTTTACAGTTTAATACTTTGTCATTATAAGGAATATGAAATAATTCCCAAATTATGCTTAAAAAAGCAGCGATAAAGCTTTCAACTTTTTAAATATTTTTGACAGACTCACTCCAAAACTAAGATCTATAAAGTAAAACAAACAAAACAAAACCCTGATGAAAACAACCGTGCAATCCATTTTCCTCCATTTTTTTTTTTCTGAAGAGCAGGTTTAATGTATAAGGGAAAAAAAAAAGAAGAAACCCAGCTCTTTCTCAGATCTCAGTTTAAACCTTCTGATAAAAAAGACCGTGAGAAACACAGAGGGTTCCTACTGTAATAAAGTGTTAAAAAAGCTCTTTATTATGAAAGCAGAGACTTGGGGGGATTGTACTTATTCTTTGTAAATTATTGTCATTATTCTTTAAATGATGTGACCTGTTCACACAATGGACGAGTGGTGATGTAACATTATCTGTACGTAATTGTCAGGAACACCACAAAACCAAAGTGAGGTAGAAATAGCATGACTAGCCATGTTCAATGTTAACTAGCATTCAAAATAAAATCTTTCCCAAGTTTAATTACACTTCATACAAGAAGAGGTAACGGATTTTTACTCTTGCAATATAAAGTCAGACGGTGTGTTTCTATGTATTCTAAGATAAAATTAAAAGCTGGTTAAGAAAATGAAGTGGTAAAGCTTTTGCTGACAGCACCTCATACCCAAACCTACCTCTCACGAGTTGCAGTTAGGTGGCTAATCTGTTTTTCTGTCAGTTCCTCTCTTTCTCACTTTATTGTTAATTGTGCGGTATTACTTGTAGAGAGAAATGGGGAAGGAGAAAGCATCAGGGCCTTTGTTTTGATGATAAATATATCATGGAGCAGTGTGGCTACCTTCACCTGATTACCATACACGTGTAAGAACAGCAGTAACTCTCCTACAGCCTTTCCCAAAGGTTGCTCGCTGCATTACAGCTCCTTGGGACCAGCCGCTGTAGCAGGCTGAGACAAGAATTGCGGAAAGGTCCGTTTGTATTTCCCAGAGGATCGAGTAGCTCTGTGTTCGTTAACAGCACCGGACGCTATACAAGCAAAGATGCTCAGTGAGAAACCTACTTGTGCTTCATGCCAGAAGCTGAGCCCACATGGGGTCAGGAGGGAGCTTCCCCCTTTCTTCTCTCGTGTGCAGCGAAGTGATGCTAACGGTGGCAGCGGCAGGGGAGAGCTGTGCCCCGCTTCTGTGAAGCACGGGGTGCTGGCCTGGCCAGCAGAGTACCGGACAGTAAGGTCCAGAGGTTTGATCCGGTAAGGCAATTTCTACGTTCCTTTACTAATAACATTCAGGAATTTAGTCGGCAGAGGAAACACCGGCGCATAGGACAGTCATTAAATTCTTTCCTTTCCTTCCTTCTTTCCGTTTTTTTTTTTTCCATTCATTTTTTGCAGACTCTGTCATGTAATGTGCTCTTTCGTTTAATTATTGCAAACTAGCTGTGTGATTCCTGTAACTGTTAATTTTATCGGAAAGAGGTGAAATAACTACCTTCGCTGGAAGTCCAGGAGATTTTTTGTAAGCCAGCCCTAGTCAGACAAAACCAATGAGAAATGTAAGTTGGCCGTTTTGATGTTGCTGCAGGAAATACTTTTTTTTTTCCTTCTTTTTGACAGGCAAGGAAAAGAACACAGAACATGAATCTCTCTCTGATGCAGCTGCAGAGCTGAAATGATACTAAACAAATGCACTGCCTCAATATTTTTTTTTTTGTGTTTTTTAAAGGGGGTTTCTATAAACAATTATTTTTATAAAGCACACTTTAGTTTACAATCTTTCTTTATAACTGTTATAAATTTTTTTAAACAACCCGAAATGCGTTCCATATAAAGAAATGGCAAGTTATTTAGCTATCAAGATTTTACATGTAGTTTTCTTATAATTTTTGTACAATTGCATAGACGTGTAAAACCTGCCATTGTTAACAAAACAGTAACAGACTTAGGAAACTACTGAAATCTACAGTATAGTACCACTACCCTTCACAAAAATATAGATTTGTTTTCTTGTAAACTCTTACAGTCTAATCCTCTTTGTAGTATGAATATTATAAAAACCATGCGGGACGCCTGAAGTTGTAAAACACATCTTGCTATTCTAACACCTTGTCGTCGGTCATCACTGTAACTAAGGTTTCCATTGCTCTTCCCAAGTCATCTGCCATGTGGAAAAGGCTTCCTACATTGTGGCCTGAAAAAGAAAGTCAAAGAAGAGGATATTAAATGAGAAAGAAAATACTGCAAAAAGAATGAAAAAGAAAAGGCCAGGTACAGATAACATCACTCTGCGAGCAGCTCACCACCACTCTCAATGGACTACACCAGACAGTCTCCTGGACAAGCATGTGTCATCATTAGCAAAAGCTGCCCGTTTCGCTAAGCACTTAACAGCAATACTAGCTTAAACAGCCAGTGTAAACTACGTTGACAGTAAGCCAGCATGTTTGTGTTCCAAAAAAACCCCAGTAGTGAAGAAACTATTGTAACAAATGTTCACCAAAAGCCACGATTAAATCCAATGACATCACAGGAAAGTTTCCAACTGGTTCTGCAAAGTGTTTGACCACTCAATGTTCTATCAAGGAGAAAAACAGAAACAAACAGATCAGCAGTAATTAACTACATCATTAAAGCCAAGAGGTCCCAACAGGATGTCCGCACAGGTAACTAAAACAAAGACCAAGCTCAATGTCTGCAGTTTATTCCATGTTTTTAATGATACCCTTTGCTTTTCAGTCCAATGAAAACAAAGATGCCGCAATTACCAAGCAACTACTACGCAGTGGTTTATTTGCACATTTTTCCTCACTGGTAACCACTGTAAAGTCCTGAGATGCTATAACCACAGCACGTGGACCTCCTGTGCAGAAGTGATAAATAAGCACAAAAATTCTGGAGATGAAACCTGTAACTTCGTCTCACACTCATTTTTCCATTGTTGCAAAAGGAAAGTTAAAGGTGGCAATGCTGATCAGCAGCAAGGAATTGCTTCAACAACGTTAGAGACTAAACAGCCTCAAAGGTAGGGAGATTGAATTGCCAAAAGTCGTCATTCGAGGCACCTGGCGTTCAGCTGGACTCCAGCTGCTGCTCAGAAGAGGGTGGGTCTCCTCTCTCAGTCCTGCCGCCCTCTACGACTGTCTCAGATGCCCCCTGGCATCTCACATGACAGAAATATGGTTCGATCAGCTGAACCCCATCTGGAGTCTCCCTCCTGAAAGTGTATGACTGCAGAGGGAATATGACAGAGATCTGGACACCCCAAAGGATAAGCACTCAGTTCAAGATTTCTTGCAAGGACAAGGAGGAACAAGCAGACAGAAGGTCTTAAAACAAACAGAAGGAAATTATATTCCACACAGCATATAATTACATTACTGAACTCATCACCACAGGCTGATGTAGAGGCCAAACATATAAATGAGTTAAAAAAGGCATTAGAAAATAATCATGGAATCAAGATTTATTTAAATGCAAAGTGCATGCGACCTCCAGCTCAAGCAGTCCCCAAGCTGCAGAGTGCCAGCAAGTGGAAGTATTTAGCAGGGGAAGAAAACTCAATAAAGCTCAACGTTGCTGTGGCTGGAGGGGTTGATTTACTCCCTGAGAGTACTTGCAGTAGAATATTTGTTTGGGAAAGCACTGAAACCTCAAAACTGTCTGCCCACAACTCTGCTTCTCGGGCACACTTTGCATTAGCCTAAGCGCTGAGTGCTTGCCATGGTCCAGGAGAAAGCAGCACCCAAATGAAGACAGGACATGACCGGGACATCCCAGATACACCTCCCATGCAAGTCACTACCTATACGGTGCAAGAGCCTGACTGTTAACATTGCCCACCTACTGCTGTTGTCCCTCCTGCCACAACTGTCATCTTTAACAACAGGAACGATGCTTCCCTGTGGGACAAACCAAGCTCGCCAACACAAGCTGGAAGAAATGCCCGTTCCCTTCCAGATGTTCAAGGATTGTGGTTGGCATTTCGACAGCGCACAGGAGCCTGGAGTGATGTTAGTCAACATTCACCAGCATGTACGGAATAGAAAACAGATGACCTGAGAGATATCCAGAGAAGCTTGTTTATCCCAGAGAACTACTACCACCACTTTTTACACTCAAATACTACTTTTTTTTTTTTTGAATGTAGCTTTCACTCCACAAAATTATGTCACATCTAAATGGTAACTACTCAACAAGCTGCCAGCTTCACAGTGAGCTGTGCTGTGCGTGGCACTGTGTCTGGTATCAATACAAAGAAACACTTGGTTCTAATCTACTTGCACTAATGTACAGAGAAATAGATGCATCAGACAGTAATTTCATATATAAATCATTAATGTAGAGCCATCTATTCATCCTAAGCAAAACCTTCTAATTTACTCATCAGCTTGTCAAGTAAGAGCATATGAAAAATTGCTGCCAAGTTTTGGTCAAAATATAGCTTACTTTAAAGTAAATGTGTGCTACCACATTTATTTTAGATGGAAGGGATAATATCTCTTCATTGCACCAGGCAGGCTGTAATTAAATGCTAGCATAAACTTTCATAAGCAATTCTAGTAATGGTCCTTAATCTTCATCTACCTCTATTATAGATCTCTGGCTGAGAACAGTCCAGGAAATTTGACCACAGAAAGGGAAAATCTGACACAGTCATAGGAAAGCAGTAATTTTAGGTGAGAGATTCTCAGGTAGACTGAAACATCACTGCCGCTGCTTTGCTCTACTTTCCAGAAACTTTGATATGCTTAAGTATATTTATAGCATGGGGTATCAAGGCCGTATCAAAATAACGCTGGTGTAACCTGGGTAACCTGCATCATCCCTACAAATCATCCATACTGACCCTGCAAGCTACTTTCAAGCAGACTCCAGGCTTTAAATGTGCTTCTTCCTCACCTGCAGCAGCCCACAGACACCAGACAGGAGGGTGCTGGGAGCTGCAAAGTGTTAACCAGCAGCAGGAGGCAACACTGCCTGTGGGATCATGATCCCTCATTCGGGTTCATTGCCATCTGTTATTTCTAGGAACAGTGATGGGATTCCAGGACTTTTCAGGGACTCCAACACCACTCATTTCCAGCTCAGGAAGAGTGATCACCCTTCCATGGATTTACAGCAACTCGAGCTGCTAAAGCCCATCTTCAGAAAAAAATAGTATTAGTTAATATTATTTTGTTCTATCAGACACAGAGCTGTGAAGATAACAAAAGCAAGCTGATTTTATAGAAAGAGTCTACACCTAGAAAGAAAATATAAAATCAAAAAAATCTTCAATCAAAAGAAAATATGAAAGTCTTCCAGAAGTCTGCCACAGTAGGTGCAAAATGCTGAATCGCTCAGGCAACTACAACACAGGCCAAGAAGACCTAACGGATCCAGAGATCCCTAGATTAAATACTTTTAATGCATACAAATTACAGGAACGTATGCTAATGCTTTCTTCTTTTCTCTATTAATTTCTCTGTTATTTGTGAAATAACCACGCTTTTAGTCTGATCTCCCTGCACAAAAGCTGCAGGGGGTGAGGCTGAGGCGATCACGCAGACCTAACTCCACGTTCTCCCTGCATCACGGGCCACAACTTCCTCTGCGGAGAAGCCGAACAATCGCGTGCCTCCTCCTGAGCCATCCGAGCTCAGCACCCAGGGCACGATCCTAACCCTCCGCCGACTGCAGTGCGCGCTAGCAGCTGGGCCGTGAAGCGCACCGCGCCTGGAGGGGAGGACGCGGGGCAGCAGCGCAGACAGGCAGCGCCGCTCTGCTCCTGCCACTCGCCACGAACCTCAGCCAGGCACCACCACACTGCCAGCGGTTCGGATGTGGTTTGGATGTGAATCAAACAGCAGAGCTCTGAGCCGGGGGGCCCGGGGGCTGCTACACACGTCCTCCTGCCAGCTCCGCACCCTGTGGCCATCCCTAATGGGGGCGGGCGTCCACACCGAGCCTACCAGCTTCCACGTTAAGTCTTTCTGAAGCTGCCAAAATCAAGCCTTCCAACACGCAGTCACTTTAGGTGCTTCTGTATTTATTTAATGATGTCTACCATGCTTTGGGTTTGGGCTTTTTAAGGACCTCGCACTGCTTTGCATTACACGTTGAGAGGTGCTCACCATGCAAACTACCTCAGCGTTAAGGACATCACCAGCCCAAGAGCAGTTTTGCAGCACAAAATAAAAGATAAAAGTCCTTCTTTTTTTACCTTACGCCTCCTTGCAATGGAACCAGAGGCAGACTGGACAGGTGGTCTAATTTAGATTCATGACTCCTCACCCGCTGCAAAGTGACCCGCACAGCGGAGTACGGCATTTCACAGGTTTTCCGCGAATCCTCTGCAGGCAGCCAGCCGGGCTGCGGGCAGGCAGCACCGACCTGGAGCAGGCTGCCCTTGCTCTGGGGCACTCTGGTTTCTGAGCCCCTTTCCTGTGGCTCTCATGACCTGAGCAACCTTTTGACTGATGCAGGGAAAAATATCCGGGATAAGTGCTATGGGGCAGTTAGGATTTTGCTTCTCTTGCACATGGGAGTGGCAGTAGGACAATAAAGACTGCAAGTAGTTGAAAACAACATACGCAGTAATTTCTTGGTACTCTACCTGTAACAAATACACCCTCTTCTAAGAGCTCAAATGCACTGTTTCTATATAGCTCTGCTTTTTCTTATTGAATACTTGCTTTCTTGTCCTTTGTGAGATTGAAAAGTAAGACACTGACATTTTTAATTAAGAAGCAAATGAGAAAAGTACTGTCCCCAAAGCACTTAGAAAAATATATATCATAGCTTCCCACTCATTATTATTAATATTTTTCATACGACTCCACAAAAGAAGGCATTAATTCCATTCTTCTTTTTTTTTCACATTAAAGCTGAAGAAGTTTTATCCATGCTTCAGGCACTGAAAGGTTGGAAGACGTTATTTAAGAAAACTACTAGCACAGTCTTTGAAATGCAGCAATAACACTCAACATGGGCATGGACAGTGTCAGCTTAGACATAAAATGGAGGGAATACTAATACAGGTGCATTTGCTTTGAAAGCAGGAGATTCCTCTTTCTGCAGACACTAGCTACATCATTTTTGGTTGCACACAGAATGATGTGCCTCGTACCTGCTGAATTTGCTTTAGAGGCTATACTGGAATTAAGGCCCTTGGGTGAGGGCGCAGTAATTGAATATCAATCTCACAGTACAGCTTGTCACAGAAATAAATGTGGAGCATTCAGACTCCAAAGAGTGGACAGAACGTAAATTAAGAAACCCCAGCACAATGCAGTTTCTTTTCAGCAGCCCAGATTTGTAACCCTTCCCCCACCAAAGAGAAATCCTTCCTCTTGGTAGCGTGGATTTTGATACCCTTATTCATATCGAGTAATGCCATGAAATCCATGGGATTACACACAAAGACAATACCTAATGTGAGTAATGGGATCAAAACCTGGCCTAGTGGGTTTAAAACTGCATGATCTGACGTTGCACAAATGGGTTCACGCATAAAGCAAAAGCTGTTCTGTAACTTAGCTCATATACTTCACGGGCACGCAGAATTGTGTTTTATATTCAGGTCTGCAAGTTACTAAGCACCCTCTGGCAATGCCAGTGAGCACAAATACCACTGGAGAGCAGTAAGCAATTCACCGAAGAAGTCAACATTTTTAGGGTTATGCTGCTGGAATCAGATCAGGTAAAAACATGCCCATTTTTCTAACCTTTTATATTTTTAATTGTAGCAAATGTCCTCAGCAGCAGAACCTTTTCTTTTTTCTGAACAGTATGAATAAACGTGAACCAGGATAATGGAAATCAACAACCTGCTTTGCTCAGTTGAAGAACAACTCTCAGACCGAACGTGAGGGGCTGAATACGAAATCAGTTCCATGCAATTTCTGAACTGGTGCAGTCTGAAGACATGCCAAGCACCCTTTTTTGATCCATATGAAAGGATCTGACATTTCAGGACAGACTTCATCTGCACTGAGGATCTCACTCCTCAAAACAGCTGGACCCGTGCAAGCTGCATACGCAGAGAACCACTGTACTTCAGGGCACAGTGGCAGAACAAATCCTAGCTTCTCTGGAGCAGCGTGTGGCTGGCCGGGGGCTCAGAGCAGCCCGACTCAAAACCCCAGCGTAGTGCCTCCTCGTGAGCCCGCCCCGCTGTGACAGCGGGTGCTTGCAAACTGGGTTCAGCCTCATCCACGCTGAACATCTGTACAGGAAAGGTCATTTCACAGCTACCTGCAATTGCACTCGGGCAGTCTCTGAATATTTTATCTTTATTAATAACGTTCCCTAGGAATTCATCTTGCAAACGTTGTCTCTGGTTGGAGAGTGAAGAGCAGCTTTGAAGAGGGAAAATAAAGGCTCGCTGGAAATCCTTTAAAAGGTGCTGTGACAACACGGCGCAAAACATTTTCCTCTGTGAACAAGCAGCAACGTACAAATTCTGAAATCTGTTCTGCATCAAACCAACCACATCCAAAGTGCAGTGAAAGCCGCTGCCCGTTTACATCGCTGAATACAACGCTGTGGAGCTGGCGAGTGTTAGTAACATTCTTCACTGTGCAACAGTACATCAGTACATTAACACACCCCAATCTCTTATACCTCTCAACTCTCACTGTTTTAAGGAAAAAGGAAAGAAAATATTTCATTACATGGTTGGTATACTGGCACACGTATGCAAATAAAATCCTAAGTATGTAAGCAGAACAGCAAGAGACATGGGTCTTGCTGTTTTGTTCACACACGAGAATGGCAGAATATAAGTCAATGGCAGCAGCATTATTCACTGCACACATTTTTCATACAAAGGTTTAATTTCAATGCACTGTTTCCTCCTCCCCATTCCTGAATTTCCATCTCTGGGAGGATGTAAGAGAAGGCACGTCTCTGGGCTAACACTGTCTCCGTGGAGAGTTGAGAGGTACGGTACTGTTAGAGCACACATGGGGAATGCACTCAGCAAAATCAAACAAAACCAAAACGACAAGAAGACAATCCCCGCTCTTCAACAAAACCAAGCGAACCCGTGCTGCTGTCACACACATGCTGGGCACAGAAAGCAAGATGTGACAAACAGAAGCCATGGCAGTGAGCTTGCATCTCACTAACCTCTCTCACTGGCTTTCCAGGGGCATTTCTTCCTTTAGGAACAGAGAGAGGAAGTGGAAGAAATATCAGAAAAAAAAAACCAAAACACAACAACACACGCGAATATACTTTTTACACTGTAAGAGACACTTCAGTTTTGATTTAGGAATTTAATATTAAATAACTGCATTTCTGCTTTAAACAAAGATTGCAAGTACATTGAAATCCACTGACGATTCTGGGCTGATTTATTCAAGGAGAGTTCTGTAATCTGCTGTTTGGTTTTAACTTAGCAAAAACACTTGAGAAAACCACTAAAACTGACATACAACCCCTTCAGTTGAGGATAAGGATGACAGAGAAAATCTAAATTCACATTCTGGGCATGCAAATTTCATCAATTTGAGTACTTTTGCTAATTAGTATTGGTGGTAAAATCATGCTTCCCAACTTCAAAATTAATTTATCCAGACACATTACATTTTATTACTGCCTACATATATATCTGCATATACATTCATATATACACATGTTCACACACTTACTTTACCTCTCAAGCTATTAGGCTGCAGTATCACTATTCTCATGTTCAAGATAAATGTACTACAGATGATATTTCTAGCAAATTGATTTGCATGCATTGTAAAAATGGGGGGAGCAGAGGCACAAAGAAGGGAAAAAAATCAAGTAAAGGGTAAAAAAAGGGAGAGTTTCTCAACAATTTTAAGCTGCAAGAACAAAACGGAGCAGGCAATAATGACTTTAGCTGAAAAGATGCCTCTTATGAAGTTGTACAGAAGCCATTCTTTGATCAAACAGATTCTTCTCAATCACTTAGTGTAGTGCACTTGTTTTAAAAAAGAAAGCCAGGTGAAAACTGACAGCAGGAACAGCCCCCCCACACACACACCCTGTATGTGACAATAAAAGCACACCAAGTGACAATAAAGCACTCGCTGCCTCCACAAGCAGTGCTCCACTGCCACTGGTGCATTACTGGGAGCACTGGTACCACCAGACTGTAAGTCTTAGGCAAGAGAATCTGTGAGGTAGATGCTGTTCAAGAAAGAGGATGATCTTTGTCCCAGAGCTGCTGTAAAAAATGTAATTGTAAACAATGTACGAGACAACCGGGAGAGAGAAAGCTGTGTGAGAGAGAACACACCAGTCAGCATAACAGTGACCTAATTGCTGTTGAGTTTTTTTGTAGGTGTTGTGGCCTGCATAAAGGGCAGGGATAGAAGATGATAAATAACTTTGCAGGTATTTTACAAGGAGGAGAACAAGGGTCAGCAACAGAGAAAAGCTGAACAAAGAAGGTAATGGGGAGGAGGAGAGGACAGAGAGACAGTGAGTGGCATCACTGACCAGTCACAGATTGGAGCCACTATTCAAACACAAAATTAAAGTGACAGAAAAGGCTGGCATAACCTGTGAAGGGCCTTCACAGTGAAGGTTATCATTTATAGAACAGAAAAGGTTTTATTCCCTTCCTTCCCTTCTCCCTCTTCCTTATAACATACTTACTATCAGAAATGATAATAAAAACGGCAGTAATATTAGATTCTAGGTCATGTTCTGGATGTGGGATTTTATTCTGGACTTAAGGGGAGCCCTGACTCAGATTAAATCTGTACTGCACACAGACGGTGCCGCACAGAGGTACTAGGGCAAGCTTGACTGCTGGCAGAGGTGTAGCTTCAGTTTTGAGGACTTACCATAGTTTTATCCATCCTGTTTCTTCACAGGCTGTTACCTCCCTGTGGAATTTCATGCTATTCTGACTAGACAGCTTTATTAATGAAAGGTCTGTTCCTTTCCACCTAGGTCCTCGCTATGGGACTTCTGTGGCTAAAACCCACCAAAGACCCAGCTGCAGTCCACTCAGCCTGCCTTGCAGGCCTGCCTAACTCAGCAAGACGACAACTGAGTCCCTACACACCCTGCAACCTACTCGGGTGTCTGTATCGGGAGCCACAAATGCTCAAAAATGCCTCCTAGGAGGGAAGAAGAGAACCCCTCACTGACAGAAATCGTGTAACAGAAAAGCCTTGACAATGAAGATATAAAACCCTTTGCACACTTTGATCTTATTCTTAGGAAGAGCTCCAAGGTTTAGATCAGTCAGTGGTCTTCCTGAGACCTCCAGAAACTGCAGCACGGGTGTGAGAAAGTCCTGGAGCATGAGGGAGGCTTGGGTAAGAGGAGAGGAAGAACTGCCTACATCAAAATGCTAGATCCTTTTGGAGCTTTTAAGAGATGCCTACCCTGTCTGCACGAGCATCTAAATTTGTGGCTATTCAGTGCCTAGTTTAAGTATCTATGTGAGAAGGAAAGACTGGATTCTACCTGAAAAGGAATGGACTTAAAGGTAACTGGGAGAGCTCTGCTACACACTAAGCTGCTGGTGAGCGATCACCCTAGAATTTCTTGAATGCAACAAAGAGTAATGCTACTACAGTAAAAGCTAATTTCTTTTGGAAGAAGATTAAAAAGGATTTAATGGATTTTACTTTATTTTCTTCTTTGTATACAAATATATACAGTTCTGAAAATTTGTATTCTTTGAGACATCACAATACTGACACAATGCACGGGTGCCTGATACGTATTGCTCCTGCCCAATTCAAGATTTCCTCCCCTCCCAAAATAAAGGAGTCATCTTTTTTTCTCCTTTTTTGGAAATCTACATGACATTGCATCACCCACAAAGTTATACAGAGAACTACCAAATCAAACCTGAAAGCACAGGCACTAATGACAACTTCATGCACCTATGCAGTTTCACATCAAAGCACAGAGCACTACTGCACTGCTCCTCTCAGACACAATGCAGGAGAAGGGCAGGCTGCAGAGGGGAGAGACCTGCAAACAGTATTTAAAAAAAAAAAAAGTTGATTGAAGTTTTGTGTCATTCATTAACGTATCCTCAGTTTACATCAGGACTGAGTATTAAAAATCAGATAAGGTCGAGCCCTCCCCATCACTACTGCAGAACTCTGCAGAGCAGCTCAGCCACTACAGTACAGCACTCTGCCACAGGCAGAGATCAGGAAGCTACAGAATCACAGAGGGATAAGGAATCTCAGCCACCTGGGCTAACTGCTGTGGTATATATACCATATCTACACCACAGCACAGAGGAAGGGGATACACTCCAGAAGAGGCCAGGCTAGCTCAACTAGGAGAGTATTTCCAGAAGTCTGTGCAGTGTAATTACTCCAGTGTATTCTTCTTGTGATTCAGTAAATCAGGAAAGAAAAACCTGAGTCATGAGACGTTTTGCTGCCAGAATAAAAGAAACTCCATTATTTGCAGTGATCAAAGTTACTAGTCCCACTTACGTTAGTCCCGTTCACAACAGAGTGACAGAGCCTGGCTGATGCAAGACTGAGAGAAGAGAATGTGTCTGGCATGCTTTGATGTGAATGAAATAAAAATAAAACAAAACCTCCTTAGTGCCATTTACTTATTGTTGTGAGATCCTGTAATTTCACTGCACAAGACAACATCTGTATTAAGCAGCACCAAGCTAAATAATTACGGTGAGTGCTGATCCCTCTCCAAAGGTTTCCATGTGATGTCAGGGACATTTAGCTAGACATAGACCATCACGGTCGCATTTCTAACCACCTCACTGCTCCCACTTCCACAAGCAAGGGCTCTGCACTGAAATCATGGGGAGCTCTCTCACTGAGTTCAGTAACTCGAGAATTTCTGTCCCTAAATTCACCTCTGGGTTTCATTCATAAAAAGCATTTGCCACAAAACTGTAACCACAAAACAGTCTGGTTCACCATAAGATCCAACTGAAACTATACAACTTGTTTATCCTCAATGCTGCAGAAGAGATGAATTTGGGTTTAAAAATACTGTCCTGCCAATCTTACTTTCTAACTGTGAACTAATTCCCTGGAGATTTAGTAGCTTGGGCACAAATACAGTGTGAAAATGTTTTCCTCTGTGGCCCATTATCTACCAGGGTCAAATAAACCACTGAGGTGGTATTTAATAGTAGATTTCCACTAAATGTCAGACCTCTGGCTTTGACATCTGTTTTGAGTTAGCACAGCAGCTGTTTGAAGCAGCTGCAGTAGTTGTGAATTTGCTGGGAGCAGCAAAGTAAAGGAGGAATGGATGGGAAACCTCACAGATTTAAAGGAAAGAAAAACTCCTTAAGGACAGCAATCATCAGGTATTCAGCAGAATTTCCCTCTATGGAAATCAAACAGCTTTCAGCACCAACAGTCAGCTGTGCAAGGAGCACGGAGGTCCTGCGCTACTTAGGAAATGCTAAGAACTGTCAAGAGGTTAAACTGAAGAAAAAAAAAAGCAACAATAAAAGGCATATAGGAACACAAGACATTTCATCTGAGATCTGTTTACAAAGAGCTGTGATACGATTTGTTTAAGGCATGCTTCTTTAAAATGCATTCAAAATGAATGCTATGAAGTCTTGATGCCTCTTTTAAAACATCTCTGAGTATCAAAAGCTTGGAAAATATCATAATCAAAACAAATCTATCTCCAGGTGAGTGAAAATTAATTACTACTAAATTTTATTGCTTTGTTTCAGAAGTCCAAAATAAAAGCTTTATTTGTTTTAGAAAACTACTTTGCAACATGATCAAAGCTTAATCTTCAAATGGCTTTGATGATATTTAGACTAAACATTGATTTTAATTTCTATCCTGTGATGTTCAACTACATTTCGGTTCACCCAAGCACAGAAATTCTCTCCTTTTCTGTATTCATTGTTTATTCAGCTCTTTGAACTTTTCTCATAAACCAAAGCCTTCAGCATCCAGTTCGCTCTTGTCATCTTGTTCTGCATTCCTCCAATTTGTTGTTATCCTCATGGCACTGATACCCAGAATTATATTCCTTATTCAAAAGCAGTATCACTCCCTACACTGTGACATGCTGGAGTTGGACATTCAGCTTAAAATTTAACATGCTTATTTTTACAGGCCACGAAGCAAAACAATGTTTAATGTACTGCTGATAACTTCCCAGGTCTTTAAATACATCCCCAGATTTCTTCAACTGATTCCAATTTCAAGCTATATAGATGGATGTCCTTCCCTTCCTGGATTTCATTTTGTTATTCTCTTTTCATTTTCAGTCTAGGTAGGTTTTGACGTGTGCACAATGTCCTCTGTAGCTCTTCAGAGCATAGTCTATGAATATCACAGCTGACTGCCCTTTCTACATTAGTATAGAAATAAAAAAAATTATTTCTAATACTAGTCAATATTGGACTTTCAACCTATCTTCCTGATAGTTTTAATTCCTAAAGACAGTATGCGTTATAGGTGGTAGCAACTAATCCATGTAGCCTGAATTCATCTTTCAAGTAATATTTTTTGAGTTACTCTAACAGAACACACTTATGAATGCCAATCTGGGATGGCGGTGTTTCTTGCATCAGACGGTTTTTTAATTCTACTTAAAAAGAAGAATTAATTTAAGAGAATTTAATCTTTATACATTTGTGCTTATTGTTCATTTGGGTTTATTGTTCTTTTTCCTGAATATCTGTAAGTGGCTTGACATTCAATGCAACCTGTAATACAAAGAAATAAAATGCTACTTCCACCACTTCTGAATCCTTATATTATGCTCTCTTTTCAGTCTGCCTTGCCACTGCTTTAACTCTTTTGCAATTACACTTCAATGCTTTATTACAGATTGGAAACCCAAGATAAAGATGTGTTTCCAGTGTTTTCTTGGGACCAATCAGCTTTGCTTCCTTTTCTCCTGTCTGCAGTCTTGTAAATCCCAAGAAGGATCCCTGATACCTGTGGAATCTGACTGCATACGGATGGCATCTTCTCATAATGATGGCCTAAATGAGGCTGTGGCAAATCATCTGTGGATGTAAGCTTTGTTTATGCAATATCACGATATTCAACTGAGAACATCACTTATTAAAATGAGAGTAGAAGAAAATTTCATTATTGAAGTTTCCACAAGGTCTCAGCAAAACTGACAATGTCAGCAGCCTTCTACAACAACCAGTGACTGGAAAGCCATTTGCACTGGTTGTATAACAAACTACTTTTTTTTCCATAGATGGTTTGACCTTTCCTGTTCTTCAATCAAAAAGAGTTATATAAACCTAGCATTCATGCAAATGAATCCAAAACTATAATGAAGAACTAAGAAACCCAATTAAATGTGGCACTAATCTCTTCATCCCAAACTGTAAGGTTCAAGTCACAAGAAGTGAACAGCTTTTTCTCCCATATGGACCAATCTTACTGTGTAGTAGCCAAAGAGAGGGGAAGAGGCAGATTCTTGCAAAGCCCAGAAGTGGTTTGGTCAGGCCATGGGGAAGAGTCCTGTAGGAAGCCTGACTTTGCCAGACTCTTTCTGCTAGAAAATGGTTTTGTCCTCTACAGCTGCTAGTCAGGCAGGAAAGCAGGAACAAACAGCAGCTGTGTTTTAGAAAACTTGATATGAGTGATATATGATTTCACGGACAGGAGGGCTTGCAGAATCCAGAGGCCAAGTACTGTGGAGGAGTCTCTCTGCTGTAGAGTCCAAGGACAGAAAAATAAAGGTATCATATTTATAAGCAGTGGGAAAACAGAGCTCTCCGAATCAGCACTATCTGTGGCAATAAATTGTTAGCTGAACATACTAACTCTAATTTGTTTTCATTTGTCTCAGCAGGGTATTGTCCCACCAAATACTTTACCACTTTCACTTCATCATTTCTTGGTACCGAATGTATTTCTTGCAATCTCTTTGAAGGATATTTATGATCACATAATCCACTTTTAACTCAGTTACCGAATGAAGAAAAAAAAATCAGGAAATGTATTATTTCTCCATATTGAAATTACCACATTTTGCATCACCAGAATGCAAATATGAAATTATAGCTTAAATTTCTGAACTAAAATATTAACTAATGTTACACATTTCAAATCTTTTTTTTTTTTGACTAGACTGTACATTCTGTTAGTTTTATTATTGAAGCTTTCTATTTTTCACTAAGGAAATAAAGAACCTTTTCTACTCTCAGACAGCAGGGAGTAGTATCTAAGAGACTGATCTCTACCTATTCATACACAGGAAATGAACCGCTGTATTTTAAATAACTCATTAACTGTTGTTTTGAAAATTGCTCCTATTTTACTTAAGACTAAGCTTGTTTTTAAGAAGAAACACTGTTTGTCAGTGTCATCATCTATGATAACAAATTAGATACCCCAGTGAAGTGTGAGCATTTTAACATATGGTTGTCTGCAGCTAGACACATAAAATTATGCAAGGTCTCATACATAGAATGTATTTACAAAAATGATGGTCACTAATAAGAAAGCACTGGCTGCTGAAACCTCGCGTACAGAGCAACTTTATGAATATGCCCATTCTTGTCTACATACCAATATTTCAAAGATTTTTCATCTGTTGTGTCTGAGAGTTAATACAATAGGTAAAATGAGGGCTGGACATATGACAGCCTCTCATATAACACTGAGGAGGAGATCAGTGTAGTTAATGATACATTGTATTAGATTGTCTTAAACAGTAGTTTTCTATACTACTCCATCTTTCAATCTGTAGCATGAGTTATTATACAGTTTATACTGCCTTCTCCTTTTCCACTGCTCATAGATGATGCATGGTGAGAGCTGAGCTCGCTTTGAAATCAAAGGATGGAGAAAATTTGACTTCACTGAAAGTCTAGCATGATGGTTAAGGCACGAAGCTGTGACAGAACTTCTGAGGGACGTGTGCTAACTGTGCAAGAGGCCCTGAAGGCTGTCTATGCCCCTGCTGAAACCCACCCAATAGGGTATCTATCAATAGACATGGGGTCTTTCTTCTGCCAACAGGTTTATGTCTGAGCCTTCTTTCACTGAGTCAGGTAACATCTCAAACATCCTCCCTCCTGTTAGGAATCTATGTCATTTTTCTTGGCAGCGGGGTATTTTCTCTGGGCTCTGAAAAGACCATTCCTCAATGAAAAAAGGCTGAAAAAAATAAAATTCCAATAATACAAATGCCTCTCTTTAGAAAACAACATGAATGACCAAAATGGAAATACTGGAAGAAATGCTGGGGCTGTATAAATACAGCCTATGCTGCCCAATCAAGCAGTCCAGTTGCTTTTCCTCTATCACTCAGAACTTATGTACCACAAGGTCAAGAATTTTGACTCAGAACTTCAGTATTATTTAGAACCACATTCTTCTTGGAAAAAGGCAAGAAGAAAAAATATGGTAGGATGTATTAAAAATAAATCAGCAAGGACAGACTGAAGGAGAGAAGCTGTGAGAAGAACACAGCAAAAGTGGAAAGAAGAAAATGCTAAGGAAAAAAGAGTCCAAGAGGATGTTGTTTCATCCACTTATCTAGCAACTGCTACTTGTGGAAGAAACTTGAGGTATAGAAGGGGCAGGTGGGCAGGTTGCTTCTCCACTCTAAACTGGACAGGTTTATCTACAACAATTGGTAAAATAAAAACAAAGAACAGCAAAATAAAACCTGAAACCAAACTCAAACACCTGAAAAGATAAAGGAATGGAAAGCACTTTTAATTTCTGCTCTGCCCACAACATCCACGACTCATTTACAAGTGCAATACTCTCCTCCACTGGCACATGCTCCTGGGTGGCTGGGCTTACCTCTGGAACTGGGGAAGGAGTTGTTAAGCTGCTCCATCACTTCCTCCAAACCTGTGCTTGTGTCCTGGGGAGGGCTGAGCAGGTCATCCTCGCCTGGAAAGCAAGTGCAAACCACTGTATTTAAGCCACTATGAAGCCATTTGGTAACACCTTACTATTGCATATGTCCTTCACAAAGCTAAGGCTGGTCACTTAAACACATTTTCTACTTAGTGTACAATGAAAATCATCAAGGTGAATTTTGTTGACTCTTTATGCCTCTTATGCTTCTCTCTCTTTTTCTTTTTTAAGTGTTAGGATTTAAGTAAAATTAAACAATGAATTTTTAAACAATTAACCCTAATTTTAACTTGTAGCAAGGGATTTAAGAAATAACCTGCTGTGGTAAAAGAAGTGGGGCAAAATGTCTGCCAGGAACATTTCGTTCTATAAATGATGCTCCTTGTTTCAGCTTCTCTTATTCTATTAATGGTAAAAGCAATTGCTGTTGTGAGTGCTGCTACTGAGGAGCTCTCTAATAGCACTGGATTCATGTTAGCGCTGCTTTGCCTAGCTGCATAAATCAGTAGAAACCTAGATTCTCATCTGCATCAGTATTAATATTTCTGACAGTTTAATTGCATCAGATTGGCGCTCCAAGAACATTCAATTGTACCATAAAAGGGTTTAGCAGCAGTTTAATAAAGCGAAATACATTTCTCCCACTGAATAATTTCTATAACCTGATTATAGGGCAGTAGCTTAATGGGAAATTCAATATATTTTATTTTTACTGGGGTTATTTTGGTCGTGGTTTCCGATAACCAAAATCCATCTGTTGATTTTACTGTAGACCCTAGCCTTTAGTAGAAATAAAGCATCTGAAAAGAGAATACACCTAAAGGATGCTTAGAATGAGATTCTCCTTTTACCAGATTTCTTTTATCCCTATTAATACAGAAAATGAATTTTGCCTGTTGTAATAACCACAGAGAGATATACCCTTATTTTGAAAATGACTTAATGACCCTTTATTCTAAAGTCTTGCCCTGCTCAACTTCAGTAATAAAGTACCTAGAAGCTAACTTGCTAACTACCTAATAAGCTACCTCGCTGTTAGCTTTAAGATTCTTTAAACTTTGCCACTGCTGCATGCTAGTGGGAAGTCTACTAAAAGAGATGCTAAAGGAACAATTCAGGGCTGCACAGATTCCATATTACTCAGTGTAGTGTTGGCCTCACCTTAGGACTAGGAGTTTCAAAAGACTTATTTACTGGCCAAGAATTATTTTTCACACCCCAGTAAACAAATTGGGTTAAAATATCTGTAAGAAGCTCTTAATTCACATACACAGCTTCTTTTAATGGTCTAAAAAATGGCTGCTGAGACTGCTGCAGTTTGTTCAGCTTTCCGCTGGTGCTGGGTTCACGGACCAGAACAACCCAAGTCACATCATAAGCTATTTCTGCATCAAGCGTTGCACCAACAGAGGTGCTTTAGCAAAATAAGTGTCCTTCCAGCCTCTGCTGGATGCCAAGGTGAAAACTTAGAGCAAGGTCTTACCACTTCTACCCAGGCTGAGTACCTTATCAGCAAGCCTGCAGAAAACAGGCGTTTTAATGTTTTTCAAGTTTTTCTTCAAAAGAAGGGGGCACTAGTTCTCCTGTCCTGGCCAAAAAGAACTACCAAGAACTACCGTGGCAAACTGACAACAGGTACTGACTTCCAAACATCCTGGTAAGTGCTGATACACCTTGAAATGTGTTTACCCTGAAGACTGCTCTATCTTTATTTAAAATACACTGTTTTTATTCTTTCTCACTTGGATGATTTTTTGGAGCATTTCCTTGTAAATAACATAATAAAATAAGACATCAGCCAAGCAATCTTCAGATGTCAATTACCACTTTACCCAAACCAGTCTTCCCAATTTCTTTCTATAAGGGGCTTGGAAAGCTGGATGGATGGCAAATGTTCTGGTGGCACCTGAATAAATTAAAGTTCAGCAACAACCTCTGGGCTCACAAGCCTCAGAGAACCTCACTACCACTACAGTACTGGAGGCAAAAGTCAATGATTAGGGCCTTCCCATTAGGACTCTATGAGAAGAGAAGCAGAACCTTTCAACTTGCCTAGGTGTCTCTGGTTATCAAAGGATAAGCTCTTCTATTTGCAAGTAAGGCTCTGAGTGGGCTGCTGCTTTTACCAACAGGTTGGACACCACCAGTGGTGGAAAGCTTTTTACAGCAATCTCTCCTTGAGAAAGCAGAAAGACAGGAAGAAAAAAAAAAAAAGTCTCCTGTCAAAGAGAAAAACATATGAAAGCTGCCACTACATTATCTCATTGCCTGAGAGACCTATAGATGCTCAGCATTTTCTTGAAAATTATTACTCCCTCCCTACCGGGAGCACGATTCTTGTATGAAACCACTATATGTATGTATGAAAGCACAATTTATGACACCATTCTGGTTCCATTCACAATTCTAGAATATTTTAAATTGTGCTTTAAAAACCTCTCAGACTAACAAAAAATGCTTTCTGGTGTGAAAGGTGACAATAAACTGTATTAGCTGCAGTTGGTAATTCTTTTTATAAACTCTGTTCCATACTGCTGACCCTGTTGCATTGCTGGCTCTCAACATGATCATAGTGATAACGATTCAGCATCTCACCATCCTTCCACATAGTCTCGATTCAACAAACAAAAAAACCCAATTCATGTCTAAAGATTTGTTTCAAATTAGGAAGTTTTAGCAGATTATATGATTATATGCATGTTAATTTATTCCGGTCTCACAATGTAAATTAGAATAATTTTAGATTAAGTCAAATGAAAGGAAGTACATTATTGTATTCCTGGCCTTCTAAAGGCAAAAGAATCTGTAAGGAGTTTTAATACGATGGTAGGGAATCAGTCTTCCCTTTTTTCTTGAGCACTTTAATAAGCATACTTTGTGTGATGGAATTCATGATGTTTCTTCAAAAAGTCAACACAAATTATTCCACAGTAAAATATTTACTCACTAGTAATGCAATTACATGATTCAAATCAAATTCCCGTTACCCGTGACTGTACTCTCATCCTCAATATTTAATTTCCTACAATTTCTTTTTTTTTTTTTTTGGTGGAACCTATGGAATCCATCTTGTTTGATACCAGCACAAGTTGACATTTCCACCCACACTCAGGAGGGAAGACAGACCTCCTTAACAAGTTGCATCTCCCACAGGTCCTCATACCAAGAAGAACATCCCTTCCCATTCTTCTTCTCACTGGGATAGATTCTTTCACAAAACACAGTGAAAAGCTCCCACTTAAGCCTTCTACTTTTCCCAAAAGCCTCTCACTGATGCACGCTAAATACATTCTTGTGTATGAAGTTGAATGTTATTTTCAGATTTCAAATATTATCTTGTTCAAGTAATTTAAGTACGTTTGCTTAAAGATGCTGCAAGGGATGACTGCTTTTTCACTAACATAAAACGCTTACCACTTGCTAATAAATATTATAAAGCAGACAGGAAATCAGGAAAATGCTGCAGAACAGTTACTAAAAGCATTGAAATAATAATTCCAACCTCAATCTACAGCATATTATTACTCAACCTTACTCCACACCTCATATGACGTTTATTAGCACATCTGATGTGATATTTACAAAAGACACTAAATGAGTACTGCTGAAGAGTGACAGCTCTATCCTACTGCTTGAGCAACAACATATTAAAAATAAGATCACATCAGTTAACATGGGGATGATTAATCGTACATTTGATCTCTTAGCCATAATTAATACTATGTATGTTTAAATCAGCCATGTCATGCTTCATAGTTGAAAGTCAATCTGAATGAAACCGTTAGATAGTTTTTTTGTTATGTTTGTTTTCAGAATTCAAGCCCTAGCTCGGTTTTGCATTCCATGTCAAAATATCCATGCTACGGTGTGCATCATGATCAAAACCAAAAGCCTGAACAATAATGAGAATATGAAGAGCCAGGTGACATTGAAGACTATCGCAAATGTCTACTTCATTCTCACTTGAACTAAACAAGGCAGCAGAGTAGTTTCTGCCTTTAAGGATTTTTTTTTTTTGAAAATGGAACATATATTTTTTATGACAATCTGAACTTAGTGATCTTACCCATGGTTTCTGAAGTCTGGCTGCCAACTACACGAAGAAGCATTGGCTGACTGCTGTCTGACCTCTGCAAAGAGGTAGAAGGAGACGATAGCGTTGTACCATTTACCTTGGCATCTGCCTGTGGCTAAAAATTGAGGAAAAAAGAAGAGATTGTTATTAACAGTTCAGTAGAGTTGCACAAGTCCTTGCATCTCTGTATATATTTTATTAATTCAATAAATACACACAATTTTCTTTTTTTTTTTCAAGTAAATACATCCATGCAAACAAATGATTTAAATTCTGAATAAAAAAGCAATACTGAAGTGTGATTTTACCACTTGCCACTTGCGGTCTACAGAACAATTTAATATATTTTGCTGACCAGTCTCTACAGATATGATTTTGTGGTATGTTAATTGTTATTGATAACATTTCACATCCTGTTTGGAAAATCGCTCTACAGAAATCTCAAAAAGAAAGGCCTGAGGACTCGCCTGCTCCAGTAGCTGCCTCAGCCTGTGCAGCTGTGACTCCAGCTGTTTGTTGTGATCCTCCAGAATCTGCATCCTGGCCTCCAGGCGGCCCTTGTGCTGGCGAAGCAGCTTGGCTTCTGCAATGAGCTCAGCATCGCGGGGACTTTGCGGAGAAACTGGCATCATCTCAGGTGGGGACGGCAGTGGAGACAATCCTTTGTGATCATGCTGTTGCTTCAAACGGTCGTACTCTGCCTGCAAGTTTCTGTTGAGGAGTAACAAGGAGGCAAAGCTTTTTCAAGCAGAACAGGTTTATTTGGGCTGTCCTCTGCTAGGGGCAGTCAGAGTGGACCTCCTCTCCTGTGATGTGACACCTGCAGCCACTGGAGGGGTAGAGGCTCTGTGATAACACCTGCCTTTGGTTCTGCTAAATCCAAATCCATGTAGGATTACAGCTCATAGATTTGCACAAAGCGGATATAATGCAGAACAGTGATACAAGCATTACCCAAAGGCTGTCTGCATCACGAGAGTTCACAGTTAATTCCCTTCCAGGGCACATAAAACAGAAGGCTGGCTGGGCTCCAGGCACCATCCTGAAGCACAAGTACAACGTGTCCTGGGTTCAGTCCTCAGCTTCCTGCATTTTATGGTTGCTAGCAGAAGTCAGACTGCCTCTTCACTTCCAAGCATGAATACACTCTTGTAGTAATTAGTGCTAAAAGAGCGATCAAAGCACTTCACAAACACTAATCAAAGCTTACACCACCTGGCCAACCTATTTCACAGATGAGAAAATTAAGACAGAAAGAAGGCCACAGAAAAATTCAGAAAAAAAACACAGAATTCAAGAGTTCATTTGCAACTCTGCTGTCATTAATTAGGTCACATCATTCTCCTTTCTTTATATGTGCAATTGCATTTACAGTCTAGCTCTAAAATTAAATTGCAGTGCATATCACTAATTTGGGGGGCTATAAGTTTTACCTGCTTTCAGACAGCACCGCCTACGGTGCTACAGTCTACTGTGACTTTATGGCGCTGTTAAGCTTGTTCTATTTCATAAAACTCCAGTTTTACTCCAGTAAAACTCTCCATAGATTAGTATGATCTATAATGGTCCATATGAAAAAAATCTACCAAGAAGTAAGAGCACAGAAGGTAAGAAACTGAAACCTTGTTGGGGTTAACACAGTCCAACAATGTAAAATTAGTACTTGGCAGCAGAAACTTTGTACGCAAGGGAGGCCTAATAACCTGCACTGGGATTTTGGTGCTCTGATGTTCCTTTACTGCTTCCCAGAGGGGGGGAAAATGGCTCCATAGACAGTAGCCTGCTAACTGCTTACTCATCACAAGCAGCGACCCAGATTTTATTTTTTTCCAACTTGCTCCTATTTGAGCTTGTGAAAACAGGCACTTTTTCCAGTTTTGCCTGCAAACCACAATACGCTCTGACAGTTTGGTCTGGAGGCTTAATAGCACCTCAGAAACCTCCCCAAAAACACCATTAAGCTCTGAAACATTTCTAAAGGTGTGTTTCTGTGACCAGAACAAGAACTAAAGCGGTATGCATCATTTCACATGGATAAGGAAACGATGCCAAGCATAAGGACAGACCATTGACTGTTCTTCAAACACTGCACTCCTGCCCCGTGGCAACTGAATGATGGATGCATCTTAACCTGGGACAACAGTAGCAACCCCACAGGGGGTTACATGGCATGATCCCTCCTCTGCAGGAGTTTAAGAAGGTTAAAAATATATCTATATCTATATCTATATCTATATATGTTAATCCTTCTTAACTTCTGATTGTCCCATAATTCAAAATTTCTTTCTCTAAAATCCACACAAGGAGTGGACAGAGACTTAGAAAAGTGTTCAAGCTGTCAGACACTATCTATGTTCTTTCTTTTCATCATTCTGTGAACAGCTAAAAATGCAATCCCATGAAGGGGGATGACAATTTCTCTAAGAAAAAAAAAAAATCCCACATAACTGACAAATGAGAAAAGTGCGTGGAAGACAAACCAAGAAGGTGCTATAAAAATCAGTTATTTTCTTCCAAATCAGACATTTTTTTTAAAGGAAGATTTTTGCTTTAAGTAAATATAGAGTTTAAAGTTCATGAAAATTATTTGGATGAAAGAAGGGTTATGCTGGGTGTTGCCTTCCATATGACTTAATGTCTTCTCATACTGTTAACTGAATGAACTGGTGAATAATTAATAAAAATACTAAAGGGAATAGAAATGAGAATGACAGCAATATCACAGAGTCTTACTACACACTAAAGTTTATACAGGATTGATCACTGAGCTTTTTTTTTCACCAAGTCTGTAGATTGTGGCTATCGCTGCCCTGTAAGGAATTTCCCAGATGCATGATGCAGGCAATACTCTACTAACAGGAGACTTAAAAGTTTGAAGGTTTCGAAGTGCTGTAAAGCAGAAGATGAAGTACCAGCCTAAGGGAAACTAAATAAATGCCCCTGCTGATACTTACAACATAATCAGGTACTTTGTTACAAAGAAATCTACAATCTTCCCCTCGAATTTCAAGATAGAGAAGCTCTTCCAGTAAATATATTATGGAAAATCAAACGAGGACCAGGGAATAATTCAGATAAAAATGCCTTCATGACTGATTCAAACTAGTTAAAAACTCTTTCTGAATTACTACAGAAAAAGAATGTTGTAAAAGGATACCGCACATTATCCAAGCAGAGGCGTCTGAATTTATGAGTTCTACAACACGATGCAGTAATTCTGTTAGAAGAAGGAATGACATTTTGAAGAAAGCCCAAGAGTTTGTCCTGAGCATCTGTGTCACTGAGTTTGTAGCTGTACCTTTTCATTCCAGTTACAGAGTCCTTAGTCCAGAGAATTAGGACTCATTATATTGACTGCTTTCAGAGCCGTAAGAGCGATGCAGGGTGCAGATGATCAATAGCATCCGTAATAACTGAGATCTAACATACAGGGAATTGTATTTACATAGGGGAAAAACGGTTGAAAGTCAGGAGAAAGAAATCATTTGAAAGCTGCTGTAACACCATCCTAGAGGAGAAAACGATCTGTTTTTATTCCCACCTCTGGAACAGTTTTAAGCTGTGTGGTGAAACAGGAATGCTGCTGCAAGCCAGGCGTCCAAGGAACTGTCCACAGCCCTCAGAATATAGCATCTGTGTCTCAAGGAAAGGCGCTGTCTTACATTTTCAGCATTAAATGGGAAGTTAGAGAAAGGGGAAGCGAAAGCATAATCTCTCTAAATGAGTGTGACTGAAGCAAGGATCGGCAATATTCAGAAGCCCAGCCTCGCTGGGTGACTGGGTAACTTTCACAACTGGATGTCACAAACAAACAAAGCTGATGCATCCTCTGATCACCGGGAAAATATATTCTACCTCAGTAAAAGAAATATTCAAAGAAAAAAACCATGTATTTCATTAACCATGCTTCCACCTCTTTTAAGCATTCAGGAAGAAAAATAACAGAGGAAGCATGCAATGTAACCCTGATTTATGCAACTGTGAAGATCTGGGTAGTAAAGAGCTCATGAGTTATTAATCACATCTATCACTGGCAAGATTAATTGCCTGGTGAGGGAAATCCTAGTGGACCAGATTTGCTGAATGTTCCTCTCAGAGGCAATTGCAAATTTTTGAATTCGGGTTATTTTTCATCTACCTACAGAAAACCAGTGGTTTGAGGAAATGGACAAAGCTGGTAACTGAACCATGTACTACCTCTATGCCTCATTAGAGTACCACTATTTGCTTATGATGCTTCACACTTAGAAGATTTACTTCCACTTCTTCAGTGCCAAAATAAATACAAAAAGGAGTCAGAGCATATTTAGAAATACATCACTTTCTAGCTATTGGCAACGATACAGAAGAAACTTAGTTGAGGCCAGTTATCATTCTTCAGGTTTGAAGCAAGACTCTTGCTGCATGAAAACAGGGTAGCTTTGAGATTTGGGATGTTAGTGCTTCTCCAGCAGCTCACAGCCCACTGCGCTCCCACTGCAAGTCAGGAAAGCAAAGGAAAGGCAAACAGCTGATCCTGGAAGTGTCATTTACTAAGTTCTTGTTACAGAACAGCTAAAAGATGGGAGAAAAACAAGAAGACAAGAAGAGAGAAGTCTCCCTTTTACAGAAGTATTTGATTCAACTAACATACTAGGCAACTTTCATCTTTCTAGCCATTAAAATAGCAGAAATTAATTTTTATTATTTGCAAAAATAATTGAGACCATCTCAAAACAAAACCATACTTTCTTTTTAATGCCAATACAGCACCTCCTAGTCTATAACTTATGTAATGTACTGCTATAGATGGACACAAAAAATCTGTCCCAGCTGTTTCAGAAATACATTCACTCTTAAGGAAATTTCAGAATGTTTTTAGGGCATTTTTGTAAGTGTCTGGGTTTTTGTCTTATATTGCAATGTAGTAATACCGCCTTCTACAGCAAGATTACTTTATGTCTATTGGATACATCAAGAAATGTTCTTATCACAATATTCAAGGAGATGTAAAACTAAGCATGAGTCTGAAGGCCGAATGCTCAAATGAAAAAGTTCCACCAATTGAAAATATTCTCTAAATTGTTCACATTTTAGCAAATATAAATTATTTAACAGTCAAGTTTTAGGCATACGTTATTTACTGAAGTCATATTCGCAACTACTAAAGCACCAAGTTCTCAAATTTCTAGCAGATAAATAATAAATATCTAAGAAGAGGTCCTTGGAACTGAAAAAAAAACACAACACATTCAGAAGTGTGTCACAGCTAGGTTAGTTTATAATTTGGATAATACATTTCAGAAGAATTCAAAATAGAAAATAGGCAACAGATCTTTTTAAACTGTCCAAAAGCAAACCTCAAAATTTCAATTTCAAAGAGTCTTTTTCATCTGAATAGCAAGTCAAGACAGAAATATTTGGAGACCAGAAATTGCAGCTGAAAACCAAATGGAGGTCAGAATTTTATAAACAGCTCCAAAGAGGTGAGGAAGAATAAAAACAAGAAGCAAAAGGGAGAAGTTCTTTTTTTTTTTTTTTTTTAAAAAAAAAGTAGGAAGCTGTGGAGAGCAGAAGAAAAAGAGAAATGACAGTGTTTTGTTATCTTCGTATTGCTTCTTGTTGGTACTGAATGCAACTTTCCCAATAGCTGCTGAGAAGTGAATGCAAGTGCTGACCATAACTGTAAAATAATACAAGACACAGCAATGACAGCTAAATCTTCATTGTCAAAAATCATCAGAAGTGTATGCAAGAGAAGTTTTGTCAATATAGGCATGAGAAGAGGAGTGTTTATCTAACACTGTTACCGTTCTAGCCACTTGCCTTCCCACGAACAAGCATCACATCAGCCCCAGAAAGGAGACGCACCCAGTGACAAGACCCGAGGTATTTACAAGGGAAATGAAACAGTCCAGCCACTTCAAGGCTGGGCTGAGGACCGGGAGATCACAACATGTTTTGTATCAGTCAGCCCATTATCCAGCAACAGATTCACCGAGTCTTCATGCTGCAGCAATAAACAACATTTACTCAGAGGATTTGTTAGAAATAATGTGCAGAACACATATTCACCCTCTAGAGCCAGGGTGACACAAGGAATTAGGTCACGGTTTCTTGATTCCCTTTGGTAACAGCCAAAAAGGCTTGAACAAACTCATTGGAAAAAGATTAGAAAACAGAAATTTAAACAGACAAAACTTTTTAAAAGACAGGTAAGGATATGAATGGATCCTGACTGATCCTGTCTGAATGGTTTATTTTTTGTGACAGGAATCACTGTTTCCTTCACAAAACCATGGTCATCTGGCTGTGACAATCTATCAGGATGATAAGCAACAACCTGTTCTCTTTCGAGCTTCTACCTCATATTTTAAGTACAAGTTATTTATAGAGCTTTGCAGAGAGAGATGCAGAGAGACAAAAGTCATGATTTTGTCATAATCAGTGAAAATCACAGCAGTGTGACTTCCAAGCTGTCCTACAGAAACAGACCTCTCAGTCCCTGCTGCATTAAGACCTGAATCACCCAAAATAGGAGAGGTTGCTTGTGGTGGCATCCAGCTAGGAACTAAGCCTCCAACAATAAGAATGAAAAAACAACAGAGAAGCTTATATATGGTCAAGCTTATACTTTACAGCTCTTGTTTAACTGACAAACTTTAAAACAGATATTTTTATGGTATAATTTTTGTCAGAGATCTTTTCACGTGTTACTCCCCAATGGCAGTTATTATATTTATTAAATAAACCTCATATTAAAATACGAGGCATAAAGCCCCAAAAGGATTTCTTTAGCATATTTAAGTCTGTAAGTCCAGGTTCTATTAATGTTCATACACCATCCTTCTCATCCAAATCTAGGCTGCTTTAAAAGCCATCCTCCTTTCCACTGGGTAGCTTGTTTTGTATACAGATGGAAAAGCTTTCTGATTTTTGTTCTTCTTCCATGATTTACTCCCTCGTGCTGTTTAAAACAATGACACCCCTTCCCTGAAAACTAAGCTATTTTACTATTTTGTACTAAGCCAATAATTTTTAACTAAAAAATTCTGAAAATGCAAAATATGATGGCTTTTTAAAAAATATTGTTTCTCCTTCACTTTAGAAAGTACTTGGGCTTTTTGTACAATGCCGTAGAAGTCTGGAGTTAGTTTAAAAGAAAATCTGACTGCCGTTCATTGAGGAAAGGCTTTGTTTACTACAGCTTTCTGTCTGAAATCCTTTCTTCATCCTTTATGCCTCATTGATTCTCTACGTTCTTCCAAATCCTCCTGAAAAATGTGAGTTCTTGACTGTACCTCTATTTTTCACTCTCCTTTTTATCAACTCTGCAGAGAATTTACATATTAGATGGAAAGAAGCTCTGAACAATGCCTTTTCCCCAGCTTTAATTACACATGGACACGAGGACTTCAGTTACATTGCAATGCTAGTGGAGCATCCGCAGAATATGGGAAGTCAGTGTTTTCATGAAGACATGGGGAGGCACACACAGGGGTCTGTCAGACATCATGCCAGTGTTTTCCATGCAGGCTGGAACATAATCTCCAGCTATTCTCTCTACTACTAATTCCTCACAGAAAGCAGACTTTAACAGTTCAATCTTCAGTTTAACCTGACCTGAAGATTTTGTATTCTGATTCTGAGAGGGTGCAACACTACTGGAAACACAAGGGCATGAGAAAATAAAGGTGGATTAAAATTAACTTTTATAGAAAAATTACAACTTTAATGAAAAAAGCCTGTGTGAAAGAAACTAGTAGTTAAATTAGTTACCTCTGCCCCTGGAGATTCATAGAGACAGGTCTACAGAAAAATAAAACTGCTATTTATGGAGAACAGGCTCCATTCTCTTCCTGCTTGAAGCTTTTTACTTCTACAGAAATACAGACCTAATCTGCAGAGGAGAAGCTGATGCAAGTCCAGAAGGAAGCACAAGAGAGATTTACACCTTCCTCCTGTTCCAGGTGACAGAATTGCTTATTTCAGGCTTCTCTATGCCAAAATCAATTCAAGGTGTTCTGCAAGTCCAGGCTCTGTTCTTTGTAAAGAATCCCAACCACAGTCTCATAGAGATGATGGGGTGATGGAGGCACTATAATTGATTAGAACCATCCAAAGACTTCTGCATGGAGAGAAGATCTATGACACTTGCCAACTCTTGCCGTTATTTCCTTGACATGCCTAAGGTAAATGATTACTGCATTACACCCTCAACGTAAACAAGACTGAAGTATCTAGCTTTTGCAGAAGCAAGAAAAAAGAATATGAAAACGCCAATAGACTATACCATAAAAGCCAAAGACAAGAGAAGGCAAATAAAAATGTGTTTTTTTGTAGATCTAGTAATTTTAAGCCAAAGACAGGAGAAGGCAAATAAAAATGTGTTTTTTGTAGATCTAGTAATTTTATCTTACATTCTTATTTTAGAAGTTCTTGGCTGCAGTTATTAATCTACCAGTGTCAAGATCTACCAGTTTTTATGCTGATGGCACAAGACTCCAGAGTACGTTAGAAACAGGACTGCAATGTGATGCTGCATGAAATCAGTTGTTTTTTCTTCTTTTAATTAATGAAGATAACTTCAATCATACTTCAACTTAAAAGAAGTGGTCAATAATATTTGATATCTAAAGGCTAAGGATATGGCAACAAATAATGCCAAACAAATAGAAAGAAAAGAGGACAGAAGTTTTAATTACCAAAAATTACTCATTTTTATGAAGAAATTACAACTTTATAACTTAGTTCATCCCTAAAAATTCTACCTGGGTGCATTCCGTCTAGCTGGATTGCACAGCTATTTCACAGATTTTTTACTTCAAATGAATTGGGAACTTCTCAAAACCTCACATATCACACTAACCAGCCTTTTTGAGAAACGCATGTCTTTCCGAGAACTTTCCCCTGCCTTTTCCAGACAGGTGTGCAGAAGCTTGCACACCCTTCCCTCATGTAATGGCAAAGTATGGTACCAAAGGCATGAAGGTTGTTGCTATCATGGAAATAAAGGAAACAGTGGAACCAAAGGAAATATGAAACACAGCTAGAAGAGCTGGTTAGATGTGGCACCATTATCACAAGTGTATTAGGTGACCCATACACTTGTTTGCAGCTCATCATTTGGAAGGCTCACTGCTTGCTCATCACTGCACTGAACATGGGAATAGTTAATAATGACATGATTTCAGACTCATCACCTCTCTCTTACAGAGGGAAAACTGTGAATGGCTTAGAAAAGCTTAGCAGAATGAACTTGTTTTAAAAGACATCCTGTTTTCATTTTTTTTAGCATCCCCTCTTCCCGTCTATATCTTCAGGTCATAGCTGATCTCTGCCACAGCTGGCAGCGTTACTCACCGGTTTTCTTCCTCCAGATCAGCAAGAATTCTCTCCAGTTCACCTCTTTCTTCACTCTCCAGAGAAATCAAGATCTGGGCGGGGCTTCGGGGCTGGCTCAGGGGGGATTCCTGGTTCAGACTTTGACAGTAGTGCTGGATTAACAAGTGTTCATCATCGCTGTAAAACAGAGGAGAATAAAACAGGCTGTTCCCTTCTTCCCTTTTAGCTTTGCAATGATTATGAGTAAATGATGCACTCCAAGTGTCTCATTTCTTATAAGGAAATTCACTGAACTTTTTGTAACAAAAAGGAGAGCAATATAACTTAAAACAAAATCCACTGAACTGTTTAATATAGTCTATGGTAATTTTCCTCTTCTGTAGAATTCATGTCTCTTCCCCTCTGCTTCTCACATATTTAAAGCCTAGCTGTGCTGCACCCGACAATCTCAGCTTTCCTCTTTTGCCTACCTTAAATTTGAAACTTGCTTGAGAAAAAAGCTATCTTATCCTGCCTCAGCTATGATGAGCAAGGGTCATTCAAGCAAAGGCAAGGCATTTATTTATTTTTATACCAACTATTCTTACTCAAAAATGGCATCCTATACTTACCTATTTTACCCTACAAAATTGTAAATGGAGTGAAGTAACAGAAATATTGACTAAATGTAATAAAAGTATGCTGTTTCTCACTGAGGAGTTTTTTCATTTTTTTGTTTGAAATTAGAAGTGATGTATACTGTTGGAATATAAATAAATTGTATTTAATAGGTATGATGTGTTTCTTTACTTTTATTGCCCCTGAAACTGTCAGGTATTTGAAACAGACAATTCTCTGGAAGAAAAAAGCAAATCAAGTTTTGAAGATTTTGACCATCTCACAGAATTAAATGGAAGTTTTAGGTGCTAAGGAAAGGCATTCAGGCCCTAAGCTACGCAGCTAACACCTGCAGTATTTGTAAAAAAACATGAAAGGTGGCAGCACCCCTAGTCAATGGCAGAAAAAAATGACACAGTTGTTGGGAATCCTATTTTTGTGGTAATACTTACAATAAAATAATTCAATTTAGCTTTTTTTCTGTTACGTTTGTAATCCAGAATTTAACAGACATTTTGAATAGCTGTTATTGTTCAAAATCTTAAATATTCCTTGTTGCATTTTTTTCCTGAAAACGTTAATGTTGCCATTTCATGGACTGCAGGTGTGCTAAAGCAATTTAGCGCACATTACCATTAGCTCATAAATGAGAAATATTAATTTTTCACAACAGGAATAATTTCCTGTTTTTAAACAAAATTTAAAAGGCTTGCCAGTTCCTAAATTTATAAGCATCTTAAGTGAATTAACAGTCAAAACTAACATAACTACTGTAGCATGTCATTTTCAAAGTCAGTCTTTTTGTGTGATTTTTAGCTGCACATATTTTGTATATATAATTACAATGACAATACATATTTTAATGTTTTTTGTCTGCATATATACACATTTTCTCTTTATTTCTCTTCCTCCACCTGTGTAGTGTTCTAACTGTAATTTTAATCCAAAACTCATGAGAATGTCAACAAAAATGCTTATTAAGCACCTGACAAACAAAACTCAGTTACACTTGCAAATTTATGGTGAGCTTTGATTTTTTTTTTGCAATTCTTATCTTGATCTTGTTTCTTCCAAAACTCAGAATATTTATCCTAATTTTAATAGTGCAAACTGAATAATGAACTGACTGGATAATCAGTGGTTATGTTATTAACTGAATCACATTAATACAACTTTTAATTTAGCAAAGAATGAAGACCAAGCTGTAATAAAAACAATACGGTTTATGTATGATCTTCTGGTTAAGGTAACTGAAATATTTCAGTGAAAAACCACATATAACAACATTACTGAATCAATCTAAAACTGACATTTGACTTGGAAATGAAGTTTTCATTAACCATGTGAAACTATCCTAACATCGTTTATGTATTAGTTTTCATGTATCATTTTAAATTTCTCCTCTTTGAACCAATATATTAAAAAAAGTATTTGGTTGTATGCACATGATTTTCTTTCAAAGTTGTTAGGTAACAATACTACCAAGTCAAAAGAGTAACTACTTCAAAACACAGAAACAAACCACTTTTTTATCCACGAACATTTTGCAGATGCACAAATCCCTACAATGTGCAGATGCACATGTCCCTACAAATGATTTGGAATCTGAATTTAAGTGAATGAAAATTGATGGAAGTACTGTGATTTAAAGGAACTTAATATTTAATGTAGTAAGAAGAAGACTCTGTATTAATTTTCAGAGAAAATCCTCAATACGTGGTAATGACGAGATTATTGTAGAAAATCACAATTTTTTTTTAATATATTTTATGGATTTAGAATTTGTGGTATTACTCCTCCTACACGGTTAACTAAGACCAAATTTTCAAGCACTACAGTGATTTATGTGCTGCTCTCCTGTTTTTAAACATACTATTCACTGTTAGTTTTCTAGTTCTATGCCATTTCATTCGGAGAATAAATAAGATCAAGAAAGCCATGAAAGAGGAGAAATATATTATGTCAAAAAAAAAAAAATCTCAGTGTGACATTAGATTGAACTATTCTTCAAAAATTTCAACTACATTCCTTTAACTTTTATATATGATTTTGTACTTATAAGTAGTAAAACGAATGCTTCTCAGCAATTTGTCCAACTTAAAAGTTTACTACTTCTAATATATCATGGTGAGGATGACTCCCCACGTCTTATATTTGTCATATATTTCTTCTATTGGTAGACCACTTTTTTTCTTTTGAATGACATTTTGCCCACACATTTTCTACCTTACAGTACTTTAACATGATTAAGCTTACAGTTCAAACAGAAGGGACACCTTTTTATCTTTGTCCTTAAAAAGTATCAGATGATGAGCATTTTTTCAAGTAATATGGGAATTATTTCCTGAATAAATCACTATTTTTTTGAGAAATTAGTAATTTTATTTTGAAGGTATTAATCATCTGTTGCACAAATTTGTTATTAAACTATAAGCCACAAGTCCAGACACTACTACATAAATTGAAAGAACATGAGCTCTTCATGAAATTGAATCAGGCGTAGCGCACAGCCATGAGAATTCAGTACTACAGAATTTTATGATAAGCTATTAACCTTCACAAGAAAACCCATGTCAAAAATACTAAAGTGACCTACTTACATGCTCTCATTAGGTGAAATACTGTCATTTAGATAAGAACCATTGCTGTTCTCCATTTCTGCTAGCCTGTGGAAAAATAAACATACTCATTAAAATAAATTCTATTTTCCAGAAACTTTGTTTGCTCTAACATTCCTGAAAAAATTAAAGAGTTTGATGGTTTTGATGACTTAAGAGAATTTGAAACTCAGATGAATTTACATTCTGTGTTGATTATCAAAAGGCTTTGCAATAGGTGATCATGAATAATTGTGTTTTTCAATACAATGACCTGGCTAAACTCACTTTTCAGCTCTTCAAATTTTCAACTCTTTCTCTGAGGGTTTATTCAATTCCTCATGATTAATTAATTCCATAAGCAAAGAAAGGCCTTAACATGCCAGGGGATTACACAGATTGTTTTGTATCTGGCAATGCCATCATCAGAAGTGAAATAATTAGTCATTTCTCATTGGTTTCGACAGCTAGTCCCTTCTACATATACTGCATACTTCCAAGAATATCTCTACTTATCAAATGATTTGGGGGGACAGAAAGAGGAGGTTGCAGTAACATTCATTATCTCAATCCTTGCAAATTTGCTTACTTGGTGGAAAAGCACATTATTTTTCATATTTGTGCAATTAACCCACTTTTTGATTCTTAAGAGCAGTATGAAAGTGGACAAGTGAACTAGAACAGTGATATACCATGATTTTTATTCACCAAATCAAGGAAAGATCCTGTTTGTGGTAGTCCACGTGGTTAATTACTTAACATTAAAATGGCATTTGAGATTGATGTAGAATTTGGAGACTTCTGCTCTTCTGATGCGCATGCTTACAATGGGGTCTACATTGAAAATGAAACCCTGTGCAGACTGAGTGCATAGCTTAATGAAGACCCCCAGGGAACCTAGAAGTCGTTTCTAACCACACACACATGCGCTCTGGCATGCAAGTTAGTGGACAGGCTGGTTAGTAGCAACCACAGGTTAATAACCCTGCATCCCAGAGCCTGGAGGAGGAAACCCCAAACCCTACGTTTCTTTTAAGACCCGCTCAGGCAGCAGCTAGCCTTTGGGATTTTTTTATATGACTGTTTAGAGAAAGATCTGCCTAATGTCCAGCTGGTCTCATACCTGCTAGCATAATGTTCAATGCGTGAATGAGTATCATCATGTGAAAGCTGAGGGGACGAGGCAGGCCTATAAGGCAGAAAACACTGATTAATCACAAACAATACCCTTTCAAAAGTAAAAAGACACTTAGCTATGTCTACGCCCTCACATCTCTATGCCTTAGGCTTACACTGTGTTTGGTAAACAGCACGTTATATCTGTGAGGCAGGAGCCTCCTCAAGCCGTCACGCAGCGCTTTGCGGTACAACACGGCGCTTTGACCGTCTGGCAATCCGTCCATCCGTTGCAACGACTCCTCCTCACACAACCCCCTGAGAAACCTTTTTCCAGAGGATTTGGAGATGAGATCTTGCCCCTGTTTTCCTCTCACACCTGCCTCCTTCATTTGTAATTGCATCTGGCTCACGGTCCCAGGCCTGCTCTGGCGGCCCTGACTTCAGGTCTCACTGGGAGCCTTTCCCCTGCCTCCCCCCTGCCCAGGACGTGTCCCTAGGCCAGGAGCAGCACGTTTCACCTGAAAGAGCCTGCAAGTGCTACCGCACCAGCAGTCAGAAACATAAAACGGCCAAAGTTAGCCTTTAATAACACTCTGAAGAAATTGATAATTCTGTCTTGCTTCTTTCCCCAGTTGTGACTTGAACCATGTAGCAGCATGTTATACGGGACACTGCCCATTACACCGGGTTTCCTGCCTAATAAATAATATTTTTTTTTTGTCGATCAAAGTAATTCATGGGACTCTTCTCACAAATTAGATTGTTGTTTCGTACAGCCTCGTCTCTGGAGAATACCAACGTCAGGATAGTATCACCTCTGCACTTTGTATGTTGGGCTGGCAGGAAGCACCGTACTGCCATGTGGGATTTTGCATATCTACCCATACCAGGAGGTGCCAGAAACAAACAAAATAATAATAATAATGCAGCTTTCCAGATTGTACAGTAATCTCCTATTTTAGCTAGATTTCAATCTCATTTCTTACGATTCATTTTAGGACTCCTAAGTGATGAATTATTTTCCCCTCACGTAAAATTGTTGGATACCGTGGTTTGGGCTGCTTCTCCCCAATGGGGACTGCACTGCATCTCAAGAGCAGACAAAATCTGTTTTGTATTTACTCATTGCAAATAAACCCAAACTAATAACCTCACGGTGCTTAATGCTCCTGTGCTAGGAGTTTGATCATCCTGCAGTAAATCTCCTAAAAGATCATTATACTTTATTGGTCATTTTCCAGTTTAAAAATCAGCTTGCAAAGGGCTTTATAAAATTAGGATCTTTCAGAATTCATATAACTATATACTGTATATAAAACAGTCAATGCCTCTTCTCAAAGAATGGGAAAGTTTTTCTCTTTAATGTATTACAGACAAAGTACCATGAATCCCATTTTGTTTTACATGAGCTTTGGCCTCCAACTGTACTTTTTCCCACTGCATATTCAAGTACTACCACAGCAAACCAGAGGATAAATACTCAGTTCACAGATTTTCTCAGTACAGCAGAGATTCACGCAGACAGGCAATTGATTATCTGCAACCTGGTATCCTATTTTGTGTAAGAACATCAGCACTGAAGGGAAGAGAGGGGAAAAGGATGCAATTTATCCAGATCATGTGGCTTTCCAAGCACAATAGTAACTGTTTTCTGATAACTTGATGCTAATCTCATTTTTTAATTGCTTGACAGGCAGTACCTGTTAAGCTAACCTAAACCGATACTGTCAATGAAAGAAGAGGGTTTGTTTTCAATGTACACACAAATGCTACTGCTAGTACTGTCCACAGATTAGGAAACTTGTGTTAAAAGTAGCTTGATTTTTGAACTGGATCATCCTAGTCCATATTACCCTGTGATTGCACACATTTGTAACAGTAGAAAGGAAAGGGCAGCACTTGGTTGGGACCAGCTGGCAGCTGAGTAACAGAAGTGATGCTCCTTTTGGCAGTGGCACAAGGTAAAATATTGGCACAACTGCGTAACAGTATACTTGCTGCTTCAAAACTACGCTTTACGCTCCGAAGTGAACAAACTATATAATATGCATTTTTTTTAAGACAGCTCAGTGTTTGTATAACTTGTTGGAGCTTCTTATGTCTCTCTGCCAAGTGCACACATGGGATGAGTCAACATTTCCAGGTTTGCCCCCGCTTCAGAATATACTGCAAAGGAGATCCACCCCACCCAGCTTTTTAAAAGCTTGCTTATTAAAGCAACCTGTTGAGAAACATTGCGGTTTTCGCATTGAATTTAGCTGCTCAGAGGTACGCAGTTGCCAGTACCTGAGCCAGCTTGAGAATGGCTGTGCTGCACTGCAGGCAGTTGCACAGACACACTCTTAGATGACCATCTGTGCGAGAGCTCGCTAGCCTCACTTTCTGAGCACATGTAATCAGCTCACGTAATCAGTTTGAACACTCAGCGAGGAGGCACAGAAACACAGCCAATATTTAACCAAGATAGCCATTCCTTTTACAAGGACTCCACAGCTGTATTTCTCACGCTGGTGTCTGCAGCAATAGCCTGAGGAATTCCATTCATGTCAAGTGGCAAACACCTCGTCCAGCAATTCCCTGAACCAGTGGAAACCTGGCTGACAGGAGGAGGGCATTTTGTGTGCTATTCAGCATTGCAGTAGATGGCTCTTTGAAGTGTAGAATCACGTCAATTGCATTTGTGCCACTGACAGACCACAGTCCAAATAAAAAGACATAAATTCCCATAAAAAGTGTAAGCTGCCCCTTTTATGCCTGGCAAGTGGAATATACGTGCAAAACACTGTATAATAAGTGACCCAGATCACTAACTTATAACAAAAATATATACGTATGTATTTACAAACAAATTCAGATATTGTAACACATGTTGATGTCAGGATGTACCTAGCACCATCGAATGCGATCAGGTTATGCTCTTCTGGAACAATTTGAAGACAAACAGAAAGCTGGTACAAAAGCACCAGAAAAAGGCAATGATAACCACAGTAAGAAGTTTGTCTGCCAAAGGTGGAATCAGCCCTGTAACTGAAAAATAGCTTTAAGGCTGGCTTGCTCAGTAACTTGTGTTGTTACCCTTGTCTAGCACTAAGGAAAGGAACAAAGGTAGTAGAAAAAAACAACAAAAAAAACCCAGAAACTCCTTCCAACCAATATTATTAGTATTTTTTTAATTTCCTGCTTTCTTGTCAGACCAGATGAAAGGATTGTTCTCAGGATGATAACCTGAGTTGGTCTGATAAAAGGTGCTACCTTTCTCCATCCAAATCCTGCCTCTAAGTATTTCTCACGCTTTCTTAAAAATTACATGCACGTTAAGCTCTCTGCAGTATTCAACACTAAACCTTTGGTGTGAATTTATCAGCGTAGGCATACCATGAAGTTGTTACTGTAAGTGAACTAGTGCCAGTGCCTTACAAATAAGCGTGTTATGGCAGCTTAATTTCATGTTATGTCAGACACAGCAATGGCATTCCATATTACCCAAGCTTTCTTTAGAAGGTTACTTTTAACTTTCCAACTGTTCTAAGGGGTAAGAAATCTAGATACCCAGTTTTGTATACAATATGCTGCAATCAGCCCCAGATGCATTTATAAACACTAAAAGCACCCTAAAGTTCAAAGCCATTCTATTTCAACCTGTCTCCAGCCTTCTGGCAGTTTTTGTGGGTGGATCCTCAACCATATGTGGTTTGGAGAAATACGCATGTCATGCTTACTCGAAGTAGATTTCCTAGAGGACAAGCACTGCATTTGACTTCCCAGTTGTCTGTGCTCCAAATGAAAACTATAAATCAGTATTCCAATGTATACATTTCACTCTTGTTTATTCTACCAAAAATTCAATGAAGGTGCAAGCCATATACATTTCACCATATAGAAATATATAAAATTCTATTTATTAGTCTCTCAGTAGTTATCAATATGTGAATTAAAAATAAACCTTATTTAACATTATTCTAAAATCATCCATGTAACACTAGTAGTAGCAAATGCCACAATGGTAAGTTATATATCTTTAGTTCAAGTTAAGGGTGTTACTACAACATTAAGACAATGCATATGCAGGAATGATGCAAGAATGAAAATCCAGTCCACAGTTGAAAAACCCTGCATTTTTAACTTCTGAAAAAAAAAAAAATACAGTAAACATTTTCCCATTTCAACTTGCCCTCACAGAGCTTTTTGTATCTAAAAAAACTGTAATAAAATATCCAGTGAGCTTTGAATTAGTTGGGGCACATTGAGTGTGCAAGTATGAATGGCTGCACATAAAATTATAGCTTTATCTACAAAACAATGTCATTCCTGAAATTGAATTAAATCCATAAAATTCTATTTGTATCGTTTGAAAAGCATTTAGTGTACATTTAGAGGGATCGACGCTTGTTCAGAAACAAAGGCTTTTAAATGACAAACTCTTATAAGCAATAGTAGGACTCCACCAAAATCCCTGTTAATTCAATGAAAATACATACTCCAGAAAGAGTATACAGTACACATTTCATGACTGCTGGACATTCCTGGACTTATCCCATTCTGTTCATCTGCGATCAAAACATTCCTTTAGAGAGTGTACGAAAGGAAATAATCGTAAAGAAAGAAGGAAATGAACTTATGCAAAACTAAACAAAGAAAGAAACAAAAAAGTGAGGGAACGCAGCAGCAGTAGCAGCAGCAGCACACTTCAGCAAAAGTACTCACGCAGAATCTACTGGCCAGAAGTTGATCAGAGTAACAGGACTGCAAGACAAAAAATGAGGAGGTGAAGAGAGAGGCAGAAGAAACTCAGCAGCAAAATAATCACAGAAAGATTAAAAAAAAAATCACAACAACTAAAAAACAGAAATCCAACAGACTAACATGAGTGACCATGAAGAGCAACCAACCAAAAAGAGAAAAAATATATCTAAAATTAAAAAAAGAGAGAAAGAGCGCAAGAACAAGCTGTGTGCAATTGCCATTAAACAACTGATTAAACTTGTAAAAAAAACAAAACAACAAAAACAAAGGGAGATGGGCTACTCATTAATTTTTCCATGTGTATCATTATTGTGGTTGTTTTTTTTTTCCATAAAGACTTCACAGTAATTCAATAAGACTAAATTTATAGGGTGAGAAAAGATGAAATCAGCTGGGAAGCTCTCAAACATAGTAACCTAATTTAAAAAATAAAAGCACAGAAAGATACCCATTTGGAATAAAATAAAATTTTAATGAAGAGATCATTAGTTTCCAAATTGCTGTATCAAACTTAAGAAGTTTATAAGGCTGCCAGTAAGCGTTTTTCTTTTACTGACTGAAGTGGAAGTTCCTGTGAAGATGGGTGAAAACAGATAAAGGGAATGGCAATTGGAACCCCAGCTTGTGTTTTCCTGCCAGCCGTGGTTAACAAAAAAAAATGAAAGAAAGAAAGAAAGAGGCTTTATGCATTTAGGAAGTGAAGGGAGTTGGCACCAGCTGGGGAGCTCAAAGAGCATACCAAATGAACTGTTTAGACACTTTAGAGCTACTCACGTTTCCATGTTGTCTCCCTCCAAGACAGTTTGCACAGGCAGGTAGCCCATTCTTGGGTGCTTTGCAAAATATCTTTTTGTTCGAAATTTGTTTTTTAGTACCTTGGCAAAGTCACGGACATCTTCTCCGGAAGTTGTCTGAAAGCCACAAATCACAATGAAATCATCTTTCATGAGGTTATTAATTTTAGTTGCCTCTTCCTTTGATGGGCCATTTGAAGGAGCAGCGGCCACGCCAAGCAGCGCTGGCCTCCAGAACCACACATTCTATTTATTTATCACTGTCACCTCAAAATGTACTACCAAATGGCACAGCTAGTGGGGAGGAAGAAGAGAAAGAGGAAGCTCCAAACGCCTGTAACAGGGTCATGCCTCTTCTCAGTGATTTGATGAGGACAAGCAATAACTAAACAAGAATCTGTAATTTCCTCAAATTGCCTGGGACCCTCTGCCTGCTTTTTGTGCAGCACTGAAATGGCTGTAACAGAGCACATTCAGCCGGCCTGAGGGACCTGCAGGCTGCTTTACTGGCTGGATCCTGACCCTTCCTGCACGCTGTTTGTTTCCATCTCCTGGATCTATCAGTCCCTGAAAGCCAAGGCAATGCTCCTGGTACATTTCCTTTCCAGTTTCCCTTCTCAGCCTCCTCTACCATTAATGTTTTGATCAAAGAAAAACAAAAAGCAGGTGAGAGCTGCTGAAATCTCTTATATCAGTTATTTTCTTGCGTCTGTCTAATCTGAAGCTAGCAGGCACTTAAGATCAATAACCTGAGGAGAGCACAATTTACACAAAGTTTTCTACTCTGTCGCCTGCACTCAGCCTCCTTTCTCCCTATAGAGACCAGCAGAGGAGTACAAAGTGCAATTAGTTTCCTAAAGACCAGAATGAGCCAGAAAGAGTTCAAAGTATGTCTGCTGGGAAGATGTAACACTTCTTGCAAGCCTGATTAAGAGCCAGACAATTTTCTGAAGAATTTTAATGGAAGACTTCAGTTACATTAGTCAGGCTGTACTCCACTCTTTACACCTCACAGAGAAGCTCGACCCTGAAATACTGCTTTTCTACAGTAAATTAAGTTCATCCTGACCCACATACCGGTATCGCTTCTCCAGTGTATCTAATTTGAAGGAAAGAAATGAGGGAAAGTTAATCTTTCTGACATTTTTTAATGAGTTCTATGCCTTCTATTCAGAGAGGAAGGAGGTGCTGGGATCCATCAGTCAAGCCTACTTTCACAGAGCTGCTGATACACAGATGTGTGTAGTTTTAGTGATTGCTCACGTAGAAAAATTAAGCATCCCCTGAAAAATAATTTGCAGGAAGACTGAGATGCATTAACAGAAAGGACAAATGGTCTTCCTGTGCTGAGGATACCTACAAGCTTCATGTAAAGCAAATCTGGTTCTCTTTGCAGTCAGTCTATCTTGTATGAAAATTCAGTGTGATCAATGACTGGCAGAGAAAAAATATATCAGAACCTGCAAGACAGTACAGCAGCATTTGTATTTTCAAGAAGCTGAGCTAATGCTCAAAAATATTTAAATAAATTCCAAGTAAAGCCATTTTGGGAAAGATTAAGTACGTCTGGACCACCTAGAGGACTCCAGAAAGGGCACTTACTGATTTGGCCTTAGAGGCTCCAACAGGAGGGAATTCTCTCTCCTGCATGCCATCTGCACTGCCTATCGAGAGAGCCCCTAAGAAGGTCAGCATCAAGAGACCAGCTATAACAGATCAGCTGGGAACAGAGAAGAACTTTTAATACCTAGTGTTGGTATAGATAGATTAAGCACAGCTTAATTCATGTTCCTCACATGTGTAATTCATAAACTTTTATTCCCACTTTGTCTATTTTCAACGTTGTGAACACTTGCAATTGCATTTGACTGTAATTTGATTGTGTTTTCAGGCACAATGAGTAATAAAGCATTCTTCACTTAAGACTTTCCTGGGACGTGTTAGCTCCCCTGAACCTTCCACATGAAAACCAAACATTAAAATAGCGTGCTCGCATAGAAACATTTCAATCTAGTTTGAAGACTGGTATCAGAGGAATCCCAAGAAAAAAGTGTCTTCTAGTGACAAGCACCAGGCACCTCTAATGTGATCCAGTTTCAATTTCAAAACTGTTCAAGGAGCACAAGAACGGCAAAAAAAAAAAGTGATTATTATGTGGACATACTGATAGACTGAGCCCATTTTCAGTGAAACTTTCTGATTTATTCCACAGATGTTTTACTCCACGTGATTTTCAGAGTAAAACTATACAAAACAAAATTCTCAGTAGAATGGATTTATGAGGAAGAAACAGTGGAGTTTTCAAGCATCCTAGTTCTCTTAAATGAAAGTAATATGTAGGCAGCTGGGTCTTGCACATTCCAAAACTATTCCAAAACCAAAACTACTTCTTGACATCAGGAGAACTTTACCACCACCTGACTTATCACAGTTTGGTTTAAGAAAGTGCCTTGCCAAACCCTCACCCCAGATCTCAGCCTCAACTGTAAACAGTAGCTGTAGAAACTTATCTCAGTTTGACATGCTTGCTTCTGACAAGGTCATATTTTTATGCTGCTGAGTTACTGTTTGTTAAACCCAAACAGAAAAATGACGCTACACTGAAACCTCGGTCTAGAACTGTTCTTCTATGCTTTACTTGAAACCTTTTTAAAAGGCACCTTTCTTTGATTAACCATTGCTGCTTCTTCTGTCTAAATAGAAACTAGGGAACTGTCTTGCCCTTATTTTGCCTCAGCCCTTTGCAGGAAAGAAGTTATCACATCCCTTGGACATTTAGCATGAGTTCTCAAATTCCCTTTGAGCAGAATTAAAGGCTGCAGTGCTCCAAAATTTCCTTGTAGTAAGAGGGAGTGGGAATAAAAATACCAAGAGGCTTCATTGTGCTCATCTAGCTATTGTAAGGATATGTCAAAGAAGGCGTTGCATGTCTTCTGTCCACTAAAATGCATTCTAAGGTGAGAGATTTGTCTGGAGGAAGAGGAAAAAGTGCTTTGCCATCTGCAAAATTGTTTTCATTCATTTCAAAAACAATTACATACTAGACATGATAGCTTCAGTGGATGTCTTGTTCAATCACACAGTACTTAGGTTTAGTTTTTCAATAGCAGCAACACAAAAAAGATCAGCGCTTGCTGTGTGTCACATTCCCTTTTTTTCCTAGTTAATCCTACTCTAATTCACTTTACTGCTGGTACAGCCAGGCACAGCACAAGAGCACGGGCTGTGGGAGTTCAGAATTCACAACAAAATTTACTGTCTGTAAATGCTTCTTTATTCTGATTCAGCAACCTGGATGCTGTTGCAAGTTTTCTGTTCATCATCGTGCAACCTCTATTGTGAGGGAGAACAGAAACCTGCTGCACCCTGCCTGTGTTGCAATGAGTTGCTTCAGGCTGTGGGAGTGTCTCACAACGTTACTTCATTTCTCACTTCTCACACTTCCCTTGAACTTTCCTTGAAACACTTCTTAGGAACAGGTAAGAAAACACCAGCAAGACGTTGGTTTGTGCGTTCTCTGCACCATTTGCAAACTCCCACACCACCTATGAACAAGAGACAGAGCAGCAAGCTGCGGAGCAAACCAGCAGCCGACTCAGCAAGAATGCACTCAGCTCAACTGGAAGGACTGCTCCAGCACGGCCGGCCAGCCTGGCGGGCTACGGCTGGGATCGTGACAGTTTGCTCCAGGAATGCCTGCGATGGAGAAGTCTGTTCAGACTCGTCTCAGCAGTGCTAATATTTCTCTCCAACCTGTGCAGCAGCTCAGGCAAACCACCCTTCCCACTAACCTCAGTCCTTGGGGGAAGACGCTGAAAAGCAGCAGCCAGTGAATGCTGACAAAAAGTAAGCAAAAATATATAGGTTGCCCTAGCAAAGAACTGGATTAAACAGTGTCATTTAGATGCTACAATAAAAGTTGATAATGTAAATAAATATCCATAAATTACAACTAAAAAAACCCACTGAATTTGCTTTACTATGTTTTAGGGGAATAAATTTTTCTCTCTCTTTCCTAAGAAAAGCTGAGTGTTTTTACTTCATTTTGGCAATGCCTTTTTGTTTGGATGAAGATGCAAAAACTATTCATGACATTTTATGAGGCTAGCCTACATATAATTTTGATGCTTTGTTTTCACCATTTACATTTGACCAGCAGACAAAAGTACAAGACTAATGACCACATTATCAGATTAGGAAATGAAATCAGTGTGTGCAATACTGCTTCAAGACCACCACACACAATAGCAAACACAGCTGAAAGCTCAGGCATGCTGCACTGTGGAAGGGTCACTTGAGAGCTCCTCTGATTTATGCCCCTTCTCCCGTGGTCACGAGAGGCCAAAATGAAAGAGGGACGACACACCAAGAGAATAATACAAATTTTTCTTTGCCAGATGCTTGGTACAGAAGAAGCATTTACACAAAAGTGATCCTTTTGAGAACTGTATAACAAGGGCGAAGACCCTCATGACACCATCCATGCAGCACAGAGCAAATGTGCTGCACTCAACACAATGAATTCTGGTCTTCAGAAATGAAATCTAACTTGCTACTCCCAAGAATTTCCCTGGTATTTTATACTGTCTAGTCATCATACAATAAAAAGATACTGTCAAATAGTGAAGACCTTGAAAATGCAATTGTAGTGTAGCAAGCAAAATAAGTGAAGCGACAAACTTGCTGGGGAAAGGAAGAAAAATCTCACATTGATACAGAGAAAACATTGTGATCTAAGATAGAAATATGTATTTGCACAAATCACAGGCTTCTTGAAGGATACATGAAGTAAACTGTACGGCACTGAACATGGAGCAGATCATTAGCATGCAGTAACATATTATGACACAGCACTGCACAAACAATGAAACCGCAATTTACTTCCAACTATCAGAGTGTCTTTTTACTAAGCATTAGAAATTCCTGGAATGTAGAATTTATAAAAGGTGATTTCTTTACAGGGGGGAAAAAAGCCACTCAAACGCTCCATTACCTTGCACACAGCAAATGAAGTTTTTCCTTTCTACTTAACAACGGGCAGTAAGGGTCAGTAAAACAGCTACTTACTGGTGTGCAGTACTCCACCATGGGATAGTGCATTTTATGACCTTTTGCAACACGACCAGAGAAGAAGCAACTTTGGCAGATGTCATAGTTAAAGTGCTTTAAGCTTCTGTACCTAAAAGAGGAAGAAAAAAACATGGCTTCAGAGCTCAGTAGGTGAATACTTCCTGTCAGCTCGTGAAGCTTTCTGTGTCATTAAGTGCTCTTCCCTGAGATGTCACACAGCGCACAATACACGACAATGCCCACTTAAGGGACAGGATTGCTGCCTCAGAGCAACAAAGCACAGATGCTTATCAAAGATTTGAATCTTCAAAATGAATCACTCTGTATCACAAAATTTCTAGCAGAGGGCAACAGTGAAGAGTTCTATCTACAGAATCCCCCTCTCTCATAATATGCAAAAGACAGCACCAAGCTTTTTGCTTCTACAATGCTAATTTCAGTTCTTCTGGTCTCCTTCATGACTCCTAACACAGAACTTCTTGAGCAAACAAAATTCAGATAAGCAATGCCCTCCTCAACAAGTAACACTAGCAAGCCGTTGAGTGCTGCATACAAGGTAGGAATGTATTCATGTGGTTTCCATCATCTTCATCAAAATAATTTTCATTTATAGAATGCCATCTCTGCAAGAATCTGAATGCACTTTCAGGCCATTATTTAAACTCATCAGCAATATGAGACAGCTAACTGTTGTGTATGCTACGCTGAAGTGCTTGAAAGACCCGGAGGCATAAGGGTTGTCTTGTTCCAAATACGCTAAGCAGTTCGGTCACAGTAACCTCAAAAGAGCATTGTTTTACGTGTACTGAGGCTCACAGTATTAGCTTTCTAAAAGCTGTCCAATACAGTGTCTTTTTGTCGAGTGGGTAAACAAGGTCTCGGTGACTTGCAAACGCATAAAAAAATCTGCAACAAATTCGACTACCATAATAGAATTGTTATATGAAGTTAAGAGACAGATGAGATCAGACAAGTAAAAGTAGACACAAACACAGAGCTCCAGTGTCCACTCTCCATGTTTCTGATGCTAACTACAGACTATCCATTCACTCAGCATCCTTTGATTTTCCAAGTGCTGCATTTTTCCAATTCCATCCACTTGTCACTGGCTGTTTATACAAACCGTGTGAGTAATTGAGTAGTTTCACAAACTGTATCTGCAACAGGAAACTTTTACTTTGTGGATGTGTTGAACTTGTCACATCCCATCCATTGCTCTTCTTCAGTAATGCTTACTATTATCCCAGTTGCAATATGCAAGGGGAATAAAAGCAGAAGAACACGAGTTTAGATGATTAAAGGAACAGCCTGACTGAAGAAAAAAATCAGACTTAAAACAAAGCAGTACCTTTGTTATTTCCTCTTTCTCACTGCCTGTACAATTGCACAGGAGAAAGGACTGCCCTACTATACATATAAAAGCAACATTCATACTCACACATGTTAGAGCAAAATGATGGCTTTTCTATGTGGTACTGCTTGCTGTTGTTGTTGATATGCATTTTACAAATAAAGTTACAAAAAGGTCTTTGTAAACAACACAATACGATGGAAGGAAAAATGCCAGCAGTGAAAGAGGACCATGAACAGAAAGGACAGAAACCATACAAAGCAGCTATTAGGAAGCAAAGTGATAAAACAAGTCTAGGCATAATTGAAAGTGAGTATTTACTTAGCTGTTAAGTGGATTCTCAACAGGCATACCAGCACACAGCCATTTTACCACCCATTGACTTATTCATTGCTATAGTAACCACAGTGTTGATCCAGATGTTCAAACAGATCAGCAACATTTCCAGCACACTAGGTTAATATTCCACCAACCACATTCCTCTGAAAAATGCACAGTATCTTTACATGTCTGTAAATTTTCAAGTCACTTCCTTGCTTTACGACATGAGAGAAAGCAGTTCATTAGGATCCAATTCAGAAAATGAAGCTGCATGTATAAGACAGACTGAATATAAAGCAAATCCTGTTAGCTGTGCAATTTGTCAATACTTTGGATGAGGCAAAGAAGGACTGGAAGGGAGAGCAGGACCTAGAGGAACGGCAGTATCTTAACTGATAAGCAATTTTTTGTTCTCTTCAGCTCTTTCATCACTGCACCCAGTCTAAGCGTCACCCTCCCTCATATCCCACCACAACTCTTCTTATCCTGAACATGCATAAAATCAAGAACACGATTTGCCTGGAAACAGAGATGCTGATCCACCAAGCAGTGTTCCGCAAGGCAGAGAGGGAGTTACTTTGTACCTGAATCCGATAATTGGGCACTCCTTGCAGATGTTACACTTCGCTTGGTGCTTGGCAGTTTCGGCAGCAGCCACCCTGTGCAACACAGGCAGCCACACCATGGACTGCGGTTCCAGCCTCATCCAGTCCAGAAACAGGGCTGCTTCGATCTCGGGCTTGTTATTGGCCTGGAGCAAAGGTGGAAGAAAGACAAGGGCTCAGCAGAAGGGATTTGTGTAGTACTAGCTAACTAACAGCTCAAGTCACTGGTTTCCTACCTGCTCCACATCTTTTCCCTGAACACCATCCAGCTTTTCCTCCCATCCACCCATCCAAAAAATAAAAATAAAAAAAATCTCCAGGATACTGCCTTCAAAACAAGAACCGAACATTATTAACATTTCAAGTCTCTCTTTTTCTTATTCTCTATTACAACAGACAGCACTACCATGTACTCTTTTAAAACAAAAATCATCCACTCAAAGCATCTGGCAAAAAAGATAATCCTGTGTTTCCTATATCTCTTATCTGTACTTGCATAGCACTGTTTCTCATTTCTTATTTTAAAAAATACTGTTTATGTTATCCAACCCATAAAAATTGCATGTCTTTTTATCAAAATTCCTTTCTCTTTAACATCCTCCATTGCCACCCTGACCTTTCTTCAAAATGCACGTATAAGGAAATAATTCAAATTCTTTCTCAAGCCCACTGTTGAACACGTAAATTCTGCCTCCTTAAATGCCTCAAAATCCCTCTTCCCACCACACCATCGTTAAATTCCTTGTCATTGCCTGGGAACACAACGCAGTTTTGTCCCACAGAATATGATGCATTTAGCCTCGTATTCCACCTCCTGCTAACCTCCTGCTTTCTCCTCTCTACCAAGGGCCAAAAAGCCCATTAAAACTTCGTGGCAGTCCGTCCTCTGCTTCCTTCCCATCGTATCCTGAACAGAACTAAACTTTGTGCACCTGTTCTACAGTACCTTCAAGGAACGTCCATAACAAACCAGATTCCCATTGCACCGTGCAAACACCTGAAGTCATGTCTTGTCCCTGCCTCTCAGCGTTACAGCAGGGAACAAGAAACAGTAAAGAGACGAGAAGCCACAGCAGCAATCAGCACAGGCAGAGGCCATGCTGCACTGGCAGACCAGCCACCGAAAAGAACATTGCGGAATATGGACAAACAGCTTCAAAAGGGATCTTGAGGAGCAAAGCAAAGTGACAGTGTGAATGTTTACATGGGAACTCCTCTCCAGCGTGAAGGACAGCACCGAGCAAGCACTGAACTGGGTGTCTGGAGCCTGGTTTCAGCCCTGAAGAGACGATGGATCAGGTGGAGATAATGAAGGGCTCCACCGGGAAGGCAGGAGGGAGGAGGAGCCCGCACGGAGCACAGAAGCAGTGGTGGAGCAGGACACTGTCCCACTGCATCTCTGTAAACCACCGCTACGTGCTATCTTAAATTCCTTGACACTTTTCAACCCCACCTCACCCAGCATGAACAACATGGGTATGAACCAAATACATTTAAACCCCCTGCCTTTCTTTTTTTTTTTCTCTAACCAGTCAAATACAGTCCTCTGTGAGACAATCTTTTGTATTTGAAGTTTCACAAGGCAAAGACTTAATTTGTGGTTCCAAACCTATTAGAAGCACTTAAGCACATAATAAGCATTAATGTATCATGTATATGGACCACAACGAATAGGGGATTGAGTGTTTTTTCTTAATGCTTGCTCTTTCCCAATTACTTTCCCAATTTCTCATTAAATTTGAATTTAGTATGACATAGCTAAAACCTTTAGTTTCTTTCAACTAAAATACAATGCTAGCAACAAATCTGGGGATTTTTTTTTTTTTCACAACAGACATAAAGGCAGAAAGAGCTAGAGGGAAAACCAGTATTATCATTTTTTTAAGCTAACACTGTTTATAATCTTGACAAAGAAATTAACTGATCAATACTTGCAGACTGAGAAAAATGCAAAGTCTCCTAGACTGAACTCCTAACCACAAGAAGGAAATTAAAAACAAAAACACAGAAACGAACAAACAAACAAACAAAAAATCACAAATGTCTCTGGAATAATACATTGCATTAAAATTGACTTAAAATGCTGCTGCAATATTTTGGTTAATTAGAAACAAAATATTTTTTGGTCGGGATTTTCTTCTGGGGTAAACCCATCAAGCCACAAACATATTTACAGTTCTTCAGATGAAGTCCCCTCAATGCCTGCCTCTCCCCCAAAACAACCTCAGCACCAAAACTGAGAGAAAACTGAAAAAGTAAAGAAACATCCAGGCAACACTGGCAAGAGTTTGTTCAGAGCAGCAGACCCTGCTTTCCACTGAAGGATATCAATGAATTCAAGAAAACAAAATTAATTCTAGAAGTCTCTTAAGAGGAAGGAGCATTTATGAAATGCAATCATTTATGTGCCTCTTTTCCGGCTGGCAGCCACGGCAGCAAGGGGCTGGGGTGTGATTTTCTGTGGATCACTCAGCGAGCCAGCATCCGCCAGGAACTACACTGGCAAACCACTCCTCTGCCTGGTAGACTACGCTTACTGTACTAAGGTCCTCTAAGCCTTTAATATTTTAGGAGTATCTCTTTAATATTCCGTTTCTAATAGAAAAACATGAAGTGTACTGAAATGCTGCAGCGCAAGCTGCGGACAGAATAAAAATGAGCAGCTCAAAGCACTACTCTGCACTTGTAGTTGCTCTAAATTTGCAGGGAAAACGTTGCAGTGATGAAAGCCTTTCTGTAACATTCGAAGATCTATTTTAATTTTGCAGTCACTGGCGATTGCTAGCAGTCCCAATGGTTGCCCACACGGAGCTCCGCACCCCGGCTGTACGAAAACTTGTGCTCAGAGAGATTAGGTGCATTAAAATGTATCAGAACTGGTTGCAAATTATATTACATGAAGATTTAAAGCCACGTGGAGAAAAGCTGGTCAGGGTCAGATGGTAGAGGACACACAGTTCTCGACTGTTCCCTGAGCTGCTATTACGATTTTTTTTAATAATCTCTAAATCCAGTAAAGGCAGCAGCTGACGATTTTACATAAGGGAAGAAGTCTGAATTTACGCAGTACATATCTGAACCAACAAGAGCGAGCTGTAAAGAATATTAATGGTTCTTCTCTTCAACACATTTCTGTGGAACTCCCAATTTTTATGGTAATAACAGAGTGAATCATAAAGTAAAATTCATAAAGCCCTTTCGAGCTTACAAGTAACAATTTATTATTGGGGCCATTCAAATTCATCATGCTCCACACATCTGTTTTTCAGTATTTATTCTGCAGAAACAATGGGGAAATGGGAAGCTGCGCGGTGTTGGCATCTTTATACAATACTTAGGAGTTGAATTTTTCTGTTTTTTAAATTATTTATTATTATTCCCTCCTCTTCTTTCAGCTATTATTTTAAAAAATACTCTGCAGTGTAAGAACTTTATCGATGTATTATATAAAATATGCTCCAAAATACAGTTGTGATGTTGCGTGACCAATGCAGTATGGTTTTGGACAGTCAGACAATATGGCATGAATTTCTGGTAACACTTTTGATGAGGTACATTGTGTTTAGGTGCAAGGTAAGGAACTAATGGGAAATAATTCAGTATTATTAATTTAATGGTGTTTTCCATCTAGGATGGAAAGCTTTATATTAGTCTAAGTAAATACTATTTTGGACAAACTGAAACTGAGGAATGGGATTCCTGTGAGTTGTTCAAGTTGAAAAATGCAGCACAAACCATGAATAGAAGCCCTGTCTCCAAGGGCTTAGCATTAGACCAAACCCCGCTGAACCTTGTCTTCCACTCGTGAATGGCTTCCCCAGCACATTTGCGTTCTCTCCACTGCCAGCTGGCAAGAAAACACAAGTCAAGGATTCATAGTTTCTAAGACTAGTGCTGTTTCATGGGCAACGAAGGGAGGATTATTTCAAAGGTAACTCTGGGTGACACTAACTGCTTGAATCTGCCTGACTGTTGGAGCAATGCTTAAGATCATTACTTTGACCCCTTGCATTACTCTTACACTGCTCCACTTAATGTTTTGAGTGTTGCGGTAAAGACTAATGAAAAAAGCAAGAATGCAGAAGTCATTTAGTATACAGCTTTGTATCATACACAACATCCCATGCACACTTGAAAATCACTATCTTCTTACTCTCCACCTCCCAAATCCTAAATCACTTTAAAATAGCTCTTCAAAACAGCTCACTTATAGGACTCTTCAAGACAGCGTCCCAAACTCAGGCACAGGTTCATAAATTCTTACTGAAATAAAACCAGAATTGATGTTTTCTTGACATTTACAGCATAGCAGCTTGAGGAAGGATTTGCTAGTTCCCCTTAGGCCAGTTCTCCTGTGTCAGAGCCAAAAGCAGAGGTAACATCCTACGAACAGAAATAAGGGCTGTCTGAATCTCTCAAAAGAGCCCGAGTCCCTCAACAATAACACTGCATCTGTACGTTATTTTCACATAGCTCTCCATTTAAGTATACATAGTTATTTGTACACAGTACTGATATTTCCTATTAAAAAAAAAAAAAAAATATATATATATATATAAAAAAACACCCCAGCAACAACAGAAAAACAGACCCCACAAAACAACTGTCCAAACCACTCAAATCACTGCATGTACAGCTGAAGCCACTATCATGGTCCTGACCCAGGGTTTGGACTGCCCATACTCCTATAAGGATTAACAGGCCCCTATTTTGGTTTCTATTTGTCTGAGTGAATATACTGGGTTTGGACATGCAGTTAAGTGGTTGTAAAAACCCTGCCATCTACTGCTGATCTTCACTGACTAAGTGCAAACCTAGAAATGAAGACTATACAACAGAGTATTAAAATACTTTCCTCTGTCAAAGTGAAATTAAACAAGGTCTAAAATATAGATATGAATTAATTGTACATATTTTACTGCTCTTTAGCTTCACCTGTATCAGTTTTCCATACAAAGCACTCAACACCCTGGGAAAAAAGTATACCTAACACAGCTGATAATCAAGAATCAAATATGCAAACTTTTTTGAGAAACAGCAAGAGACATTTCCATCTGAGCTGCACTGTCTCTGCTTTCATCTCCCGTTTCTTAAGTGTCCCAATGTCACGGTAAAGCATACATGGCAGTGATGTGAATACCTAGGTCTCTCTGTATTATGCAAAACAGCATCTTAGTAGTTTTGCACTGTGATTTAAACACAATACATTTGTCCTTTAGCCCATAACAATTCATTACCCTGTTTACTTAAAATATGTACCCATCACATACCTGGAAGGCAAGGGCTTTCAGTCTGCAGTAATACTGAGCTCCCTTGGTTTTTCATGGATCTACAGGCTACTTTTATGCAGTGTGGGCCCAGGCAGAAGGTCCCTATGACTGAACTCATCGCTCTTACCAAAACCACCCTTTCTTTGAAGTCCCAGAAGGTCAGCTGCACCTGCTCCCTACAGCAGAGACCCCCAGCAGCACTCCCAAGGGCTCACCCTTCAGCCCTGAAGCAGGGCCACCAGCCCCGCCACCGCAGCAAAAGCCCCCTTGTCCCCTGCTGCTGTGTGCACCTGGCGAGGCCATGGCAAGGGCACCAAACCCAAGGGGCTGGCAGAGGGATTTCTGAAGCACGTGTTTGCTGCAGAGCCTGACACTACTGCAATTTATGGCTGGCTTATCATCACCAGAACAACAAAATAAAAGTCGTATATAAAAAAAAAAAAAAAAAAAAAAGACATTCCTTACCGTGGGCGTGCAAAGACTTAATTTAATTTTGACACAGTAATGCAAACTGTGAATCCTGGCGCTATTTTTTAAAACTGAATTAACTGCCTGGAGTAAATGGAGGAGATGGTAAGGGGCCGCGTGAGGGAGGGCCGCGGGGCCACGCACACGGACGGGCCTGTGTACCGCTCGCAGTGTGCCCTGCACCAAGCGCCCCAGAGGAGCAGAGCTGGAACCAGCCCAGGCTCGGGTCAGGAAACACAGAGAGGGAAGGCCCTGAAAGAAAATTATGCCTCCCTCCCCTGTGGGGGAAGCTGAGAGGGTATCAGGAGAAGAAAGGATGAGGGAGGAAGCCAGGAGGGGCGGCACACGCCTCTGCAGGCTGAGATGGCTGTCCCTGCTGGGCACCCTGTGCAGTCCCCCTCGGCTGCCAAGCGCCAGCGTTGCTCCCCCTCAGGGGCTCCTTTCCCCAGGCACCGCTGCCTTGCAGCACCTCCTACGCCAAAAGCATCTCTCTGCACTCCACTCCTCCTCCAAATGTCTTACTTCTCTCCATTCCTTGTTGCTTTCTTTCATGTCTCATCCTACCCTGCCTTTCAGTTGCTTTCATCACTATTATTTCCCCAATTATTCATACCATCCCTTCCTCAGGGTGGGGTCCTTCAACCCAGGCCCTTTCTTTTCCACTCTTTGGTTCCTTCTTCCCATGTTTGGGTTTCTGCTCCTCTCCCTAGGACTCCCTCCCTTTTCAGACTTTCTTTCCTTGCTTAAGCCTCCCTCCCCATTTCAAGCCTTATTAGAAAGTTGTCTTTGTTGCTTCAAGCCAGGTCAGAAAACAGCCTCCCACTTAAGTTAAAATGGAGGCTTCATCTGCAGGAAAAAGAGAGGACGCAATTCCTCCTAACACTGTTTCTTAGTGGAGGTGAGAGAAGAAAACCTCAGTTTTTCCATCTTTCTGATTTATGGCCCGGTGAAAGGTTGTGCCCAGCTGTTCTTCTAGAAATGCTGGCACCTGGGTTGCCTGTTGGCATTTCTTCATTTGCAGTAAGACAAGTTTGCTAACTCATTTTATTCAAACAACCATTTATTCCAAGTTTTTTTATTCCTATTTTATAAAAAAATGTTGTGTGTCCCATCACTACTCATTTTACTGTTGTTTTTTTCCCTAATATAAACACACATTATCCCTCTTTCCAAAAAAAAAGTTTTTGTCAGATTCCAAGTTCATTCTCCTTATCAGTTTCTCAACACCATTTTTTAAGCGTGTTTGCTGTTCATTCTGGAAAATGATAGGACCTGGTGATCCCTAATTTTCTCGCAAAGTCATTTGCACAAGCCAGCTTTTGACATGTAGATTCTCACCACGGATTTGCTGTGGCATTATTTTGTGTTAGTCTTACCTGAACCCCCGTGTGGAACACCTTCAAAAGCCTTGAAAGCCATAGCAGGGTCTAACCTAGCTATAAAAGTTACCACGCACAGTTTATCAGCATGGCTTATCCACCCAGAATATGGCCGTAAAAACCATTCATCTGGAAATGACATCAAATACATACTAGAATTATTAAAGGTCAAGACACAGATGATGGAAATGAAAAAATATGAATCTTACAGAATCAATCTGACAAAATAAGTTTAAAAAATACAGAAAGCAAACATCCCCCTGCAACTAGAAGTTTCTGTTCATTTTAGAATTTGATTTTTATAGTCCCTGCGCATACAAAGATGACTTCCAAGCATTATTATTTACTGAAAAAAACTTGCTGTCTTTCCTTATTACAGAACTGAAACTACCACCTCATGAAACTTGAGCAGCAGGTAAAGAAAGAAGCAAACAATTCCCCCTGCTCCCATCCAGCTAACAGAAAAAAAAACAAGATATTTAAGGGATTGAACAAGAGTTTCTTCTATTGTGATGCAGAAGATGCATTGAGAGTTATCACAGACCATACATTACCTCCCATCCTCTACCTTTTCATTAAGCAGCTGTCTTAATCTTTTGCATTTTGCTGTTGGTTAGCAGAAAGATGAATAATTCCCTTAACTCTCTTCCTCCTCAGATTAAATAATTTACAAGCTTGAAAAAGAGCCTGGAGTTGGCTGTGTATTCCTCAAAAGATAGGGCAGAAATTCTTTTAGTACTGTTGAAAGAAAAATAGCATTACCCATTCAAACAATGAAAGGAGCTCATCAAGTGCTCCTCACCCCTAGTAAGCACTTCAGTCAGTCATCTTTCTGCATCCCTCTGCTGAGCACCTGGCTGCCATTGGTATGTATATACACAAAAATGAGTTTAACCATTGCTGTTTACCTACATGGCAGCAAATAAATGGTGATCTACTGCTGGCAGCAGAAAATTGTAAAAGCAGGAACTTCCACAACACAGACTTCCACTGCTTGCAGGATTCAGTTACTACACGGGCCCTGGTGCCAACTACTTGCTGTCCAGATGACAACATAAACTTTGACAACCCTGTGCAAGGCCAGGCTGCATGGAGCTTTGAGCAACCTGGTCTAGGGCAAGGTGTCCCTGCTCATATCAGGAGGATTGGAACTACATGCTCTTTAAGGTCCCTTCCAACCCAAGCCATTCTGTGATTCTACGATAATCTAGGCTTCTTCAATCACTGCCACAATCGCGGTGAATATGGCGCCTAAGAAGAAGCAGTGTAATTCATATATATCTTGTCAAAGAAATACACTAGTGAGTACCACTAAACAATCCTTGCTACCCTAGCCCTTCCTCCAGATTTTCAGTCTCATTCCAAAATAGAAAGGCTAGCTGGAAAGGAGACACAGATCAGAAAATGAACAGTGAGCGAAGATGAACTTACAAACTGGAAGCAGCTTCTGACACTCGGCTCAATGTTGCTGCCCCCGAAAGAGGCGACCTCCCCTAGCTGCCGCGGGATCTGGATGGAGTCGTGCAACAGGAGCCCCAGTCGGCGCTGGTCGCAGAAGCCGGTGGAGCTCGCCACTTGCTTGAACAGGTCTGGGGAAACAAAAAAGACACCATGGCTGAAGCATCGTAACGGGGACACAACAAGTATGGAGGAAAACTGCATAATTTTGAAGTCTCACAAGGGGGGTAAATGGCTTTGATGGACATGAACGTAAATGTATCTGCAGTTTGTCTGCTTCTCTTCCTACAAACACTGCTTCTGTTAGTAAATGTTGATTTTTAATAGGATTATTTGTTTGTACCCATGAAGAAAGGCCATTCTACCACAGTGCCTATGCCATTACTGATGATAGCAGCTGTAATTCTGACATACAGTCAACTGAACATCAGGATCTTTGATCCACAGCAATGGTAACACCTCAAAAATACTGTTTAACAGTAAAATAATCTCATACGACATACAACACTTCTTCAGCTCTAAGCAATGAGTGTACAATTCAGAACCCAGTTCTCTTTCAGATGAATTGATCTGGAAAACAAGAGCTCCTAATTTCAATATACCATAATCTTTTAATCCAGGTGTATTTCTAAAATGAAAGAAAAATATCGCAGTATGACAGAATCTGTCATCCACTGGGAATGTTAATATCATATTAAGCTTTCATTTTTGAAGTGAAATGTCACTTTAAGTCTTGTTCTATTACTGCATCATTCTAGAAAAGGATCCTTACAGGACAGAATTATTATCCTTCTGTGAGCCCAATTTAATTTAGTGGGAATTAGTTATACTATGTATACAATGAGGAGGTTTTAGAGTTTGTAATAAGGAAAATCAGGTTAGCATTAACTGAAATATTTATTTGGTAATATCCCTGTTGACAATACATGACCTGAATAAATTCTGCTTATTTTTCAAAGAGAGAAAGAAAGAGAGAAAAAGAGAAGGAAGGAAAAAAGGAATGAAGAAAGGAAAGAAGGAAGAAAGGAAGGTCAGCCACTAGAAAAAAAAAATCCCTTTTTGGAGCCTTAGTATTTCACCTGACAACAGGGTTACAATTATAAAGGTGATTCAGCACTTTTCGCGGTAACCTTCCTAGGGCAGCTTTGACACCTGTCTTTTTCCAAAGGAATAAAGGAATGGATAGAGAAAGGATTACATTTTAATTACACAAGTTTCACTTTTACCAATACTAGTTTTATGATACGTAACTTTGAGAAAATTTCTTCTCCATCACCTCTGCAAGCCTGAAGAATTCTGCTCTGTGAGAACCAACGCTGCTCTGCTGCACAAATATCAGAAAATCTTTAAGGGGCGCGACTCATCACGCACTTGCAGCAATACTAACAGCAATGGCACTATGACTTCGGCATGACCACAGCCTGGCAGAGACGATTTGTTCCTCTCTCAAAAGCTATGCAGTGTTCAATCAGTAAAACACCTCTCAGTAAAACACTGCGTTCTGCAGCCTTAGAAGGGGGTTATGCATTACCATGCATACACACTACAGGAGCCTATAATATATTAATAAATGTTTTCCTTTATAACTCTGATAATTCTCAATGGACTATCATTTAAAAAAATATCTGTATTAATTTTCTTAAAAAGATTTTCTGAATAATTTTTCACAAAACCCACATGAAACATCTAAAGAACTAAACTGTGACATTTATAGTGATTGCCCTAAAATCTGATCCAATTATACACAGACGTGTATAATTCATATAACAGAATCCGTTGTTGGAACTGTATGTTTTCTTATTAGCTTTCTTAAATTTGGATTAGAAGAATAATAAAATAATAACCATTAATGAAGAACTGCTACAGCACTGGTTCAAAATCTAATGGTGGTGGCTTTTTTTCAATGCACGTATGTAAGAGTGATGTAATTTAATTTAACCAGAGAGTTACTCTTGAGAAATACTCTTATCAGCAGACCTTTTCTGGATCTTAGCCTCACTAATGAACTGATTCATTAGTCAGCTGAAACTAAAACTTCAAGTGGAATTTTTTCAAGTATTTTAGGATATGACCCATTAAAATATGCAAAATAACTGCATGACTTTAATTTTTATTTACAGATAGCAACTATATTTAAACATAAGGTACTCAGACTCTGATCACATTGTGGAAAATATTTTGAAAAGATAATATATTTCAAAATGGTGTAATGCATGATGTCTTGTGGATCAATGCTGCTTTTTTACTGGCTTTTTCATCTTATTGTTTATACATTTTCTTTTGTCTGCTGTGGTACAGCAAAAGGGTTCTGGCACCCTTCTATAAGAAAAGGTTAAATCTCAGCACGTGAATTCTTCCAGCCAAGTGTGTGCATGCACATTTTTTGTGTATGAAGGTGTGCTAAACCAGTGGTCTTCAAAGTGAGGTGTATGTACCCCAGTGGGTGTGCAAATCCATTGGGGTGCAGTAAAACGTATTTTTGAACAATTAATAAATTATATATAAAGAAATAAAAATAGTATTTATTTCATCTTTATCTCATCCCTTTTTAATTTCTATTTTTGTCCATACTTTATAATGTATGTTATGTACATATAGCACACTAGTGCATATATATAAATAAATAAATATGCATATATTAGGGGTGCATGCTCAAAGATTTTTTTACCTATTATATTTTTTTTGCATGATCAGAAAGTTTGGTGACCACTATGCTAAAGTACCTAGAACAAATAGGGGTAATGAAAACATTAAATAAACACAAACTATCAAAGAAAAAAAGAATTACATTGACTTACATCTATACTTGTCTTCCAGGTGTGCTTTACAAAGGGATACAACACCAGTTTTGAAAGATAAAACACGGATCCTTCCTGTTCGACCCCTAATAGAAAAGAAACATTGGCTGATAATATAATCCATTCATATAATAACTTGTTGACTATTACGAAGTTTAACATTGTTCTGCAGTTTTATTTTAAAGGCACACAAAGAACCACTTTGCATAGCATAAACTAGCCTGCTATCACATACACAGTAAACTGAATGTAAAATATGGTTGTGTTCCACAGGCATAGTTAAACTGAATTGTGCAGTTGTACCAGTTCAACTAGGAACAGTCTCATGCAGAAATAACAACAGAAATGGCACTAGCAAGATGTTCAGGTGACTGATTAAGCTTGCCTAAAACCAGGGAGAACGAAGGCAGGTTGTACAGTTGAGTCATTACCGTAATGATGTTGTTTCTGAGCTCCTTCTCCTATCACTCAAACCTGAGCAGGCCGACAGCCCTGGTCCTCCTCCACGTCAGTTATTGCACTGCCTTGACTCAGTCTTCCTTCACGCTCACCTTCACACTGGTTTGTGACATGCCTGTGCTATCGCTTCTGCTTTTTAATGTGACTGTGGTAACAACATCATCCTCTGTGCTGCCAGCAGCACAGTGACAAACCTTCAGATCTTCTCTCAGGTACCTGGTTTAGTTCAATTTGCTTCCTGCTGCTGGCTTCCCCTAAGACTTTTATTTCATGTAGCATTACAAACGTGTAACGTCTATTGCAAATGAGACATACACAACATAGTAAGCCTATGTCTAAACACGGCTTTTGGAAGCACAGCCTTATCAACACCTTTGAAGTGCCACCAGTAAAAGACCACCACTGAAAATATGGTAAGTCATGTACAGGTACACTGTACTCATGCAGTAGGCTGTACTGTTCAGCCAACATGCATGTTTTCTTTTTAGTCCTACAAAAGCATCATAAGAGTCAACTGTACTCCTTTACCTATGTATCTTCCCTGCAACACCTACAAAACGTGCAGGCAGAAACTGGTGGACAAGGCAGAAGTCAGAATTTGCAGCCTTTAAAAAAAATTAAATAAATATTGTGTTTTTCACCATGAACACGCATTTGTTGCTTACCTATGCTTTCCCCTCTCCGCTCTTTTTACTCCCCTCCTTCAAACCTTTTCCAAATTAATTATCATCTGTGCCCTGAGAAACTCCTGCTGATGAATACCAGGCTCATGCAAATTATACAGGAGAAGAATGTAGAATGATTATTTCCCTGCAAGGCATATTAAATTGGAACCTGCACGAACCATGAGTTGTTCAGTTCACTCTACTCTCCTCCCAAGTCAAATCAGTAATTTACCATGCTACTGCAAATGAGCATGAGTGACTGATCAATTAAAACAAATCTGAAACGTGCTGGATTTGCAGAGCTGTGCCCATAATTAGATCAGTCATTGACTGTGAATTTGATTAGTATCTTTACAAATGACAGTTTTCAATTATAAGAAAAGTAAAGATTCACTACATTGAATTAACGTCTCCAGTACTACTATGCACTTCAGTTGATCTCTTCCTATTAAGTTTACAATGAAAACTAAACACTTGTAACCCCAAGGTCACCTCTCTACCAGCATAATTCAAACTTGACTTTCAGCAAAACAGCTAGGAGCTTTCCTCACACATAAAACAACTCTGTGTTTCATCGAGTCCTGCAATATACAATTCCCTAGCATACCTAGGGAATTGCCTGGAGGCAGCCAATTATAATTTCTAATGCTGTACTTTCAGCAGAGTGCTACATAACAAAAGCTAGACTGGACACAGTAAATCTAAACCGGATGGTCCAGCTTAGGAGCAGCCTGGGGAATTACTTCTATTTCCCTCTCTGCCACTAGCGTGGCTGATCTGGATTAACATCTCTAGTGCATCTTTTTTGTTTTTCACCAACTTCATATATATGTTACTCGTATTAGATGATAATTCAAAACTGGATCAGAGTTCAGTGAAAGCCAAAGCAGATTAAAGAAAAAAAACCCTGACAGTTAAATGAATACAGCCCCATTCCCTCCTACCAGTACACTACACAAAAATATAATGTAATGTGGGTAATCCACTTCACAGGATTGTACAGCTGCTGCAGATGATGTTATAAGCAACTGTCTTATCAGACGTGATGCTGCAGGAAGAGATTGTATACACATCTGTACTTTTTTGTGTGCAGGTGATCACTGAAGCTTCAGTGCTGTGATAAAGGGTGGATGGAAGAATGATGTTATGGCACTACAGTTCAAAATGTCAGTGGCAACACAGCAATTGTTTCATGTCTTTCCATTTCTATACATGAATGTTTATTCTGCCACAGTAATGAGCATGTCCGGCTGAAGGTAGCTGATAAGAACACGAAAAAAACAACAAATAAAGACTTCCACTGACATCTTTTTTTCACTAAATTCACCAAATACAAGAATCATGGCTTAGTCTAAAACTGACTTACAAAATGTGCTTTGGAATTTATCTGTGCATTCTGAGCAACATCACTAACTCATTGAATGGAACGCCATTATAATTTTATTTAGGTAAATTTACTCTCTTGTATTTATAGTTATAGGTACCCTTTTTCAAATTAAATTTTAGATGAAGCATTTCTCAAATCTGACTGCGAAGGGTTCTAAACACATCAGAGTATAGATGAGTCTCTTTCAGCTTTGAGCAAGGATTACAGATTGAAAGCTACAGAAAATGAACAGCTCTGTAAAGGTTTAGCACACAAAAATACTGACACATGCAAGAGTCTATGTGATGGTGTTCATGTGTTGCTCTTTAATTTCTTTATCTAAAGAAATTTTAAAAGCCGGGCAAAGCCTTGACCAAGAGAGGAGGTGCAGTCCTGGAATTGCTCTGAACACAGCAGTGTGCTCTCTTTTCCAGCTCTCTCGTTGCTTAGCTTAATAAATCTAGTATTGCATGCCTAACCAAGGGCTGTATCGATTCAACTAAATGCAGCCATTAAATCATTAGGTTTCTTAAACTTTCACTCCAACTGCTGTTTTTCCAGCTTCAAGCCATTCATTTTACAACGAGGCAGCCAGCTCATTACCCTTTCCCCCTTCCCCTTGTGGTGCTAGCAAAGCTTTTCAGTGTGCTACGTTTACAGCACCCATACATACGTGTCATAGACATTCAGCAGCCAGTTGAGGCACATGTCCACGCAGAGAGGAACATTGACCAAGTTGTTGTGCTCCTGTTCCAGTCGATCATAAATAGTAGTCAAGCAGTTAATGATCTGTAGAATATCCATCGGCTGGTCATTTTGCTTGAGGTTGTGCTGGTCCAAGGCATCGCATGCAGCAGACAGACTCAGGAGATCCACTGTTAAAACAAAACAACGCAATAAAGATTGCAGAGAAACAGCAGTTGTACTACCTGTACCCAAAAGATAAATTTAGGTACAAGAATTTGCTTGGCTTACATGCCTGGCCAAAGGACATTTTATATCCTCTGCAAGTCAGGTGCAAGACTGGTTCCAAGAGTCCTACAGGTGCACTGTTTATTCAGCTGTGGTCTTAAACAGCAACGTTTATAAAATGAAAACTCATTTTTAGCTGTAAAGTACCTACTATGCTATTGGATTGTATGGAAATATTACGTAAATTACTGTGTAAGAAAAAACTCCATATTCCATGTTTTATGTTCCTACAGATAGGCTAATATTTGACTACTGCATTCACTGGATGTGCTCTAAACATGGTATGTGTCATCAGCTTTCATGAGACGTGACACTCAATTCCTACAGAAGTCAAACAATCTTCACTGAACCAAATTCCACAAGGAATAAGCAAATGAATCACAGCTGAGGCAGGGTTAACTTCTCTGCTACTTTTTCTCTGGCGAGAACATGGAAAAGAAGATTCCAGACCTGTTCCAGTACTTACTAATAGAATTTATAGATTTTTAATTCTGAAGACCTTTTACATTTAGAAGTATCTCTATGACATTACAGAGTGAGACAAATTTAAAACTTATCAATCAACATACAACAGAGATTTCTGCCACAGACATTTAAAATCTTGATTTTCATTCAAATTTAAGCCAACTGTATTTTGAAATTTGGATGCCCATAGCAAAATAGAATTTCCCATCAGCTCTTAAAATTATTCTTACTTTCTGAAAAATAACATCAACAGCAGTATCATATTTTGAGGGACACCAAATCAGAGAGTTATGAGATGCTGGTGTACAATGCAAAACAGGAATCAAAACAAATCAGAAAAAATAGACTATCTGGGGCATCAGATCTTCTTGCTGCCATATGAAAACCTTTGTAAATCCTTGAAAGGAATTTCCAGAGGGCGAGAAAATGTGAGATAAAAGTCTAGATGCTGTTAAGCCCTCTCATACCATGGTTAGTTACAAAGTGCAGCATAATTCAGCATGACTTGGGGTTGTGGATTTTTGGCCTAAAGTGAACTGCCTGAAACCATTCTGGAAACTTGTTACAGAACTGGGAAATAAACTGACCCAATTGCAAGACCAGTTTTTCTGTCATTGGAATAAAAATATGTTTTATTGAGTCCTGGTAAGCAACACCTCTTGGTAATGTCAAAAAAATAAAAATAAAAATAAATTGTCTAAATGCAGAACCCCATATAAGATTTATTTTATTTTTTTAGAACTTCATTTGGTTTAGGGGCACATTTGCCAAATTCACACTTGAGTGTCCCAGAATACAATCACGAATGAAACTGACCCTGATGAAAAATACTTCAGCTGCACACAGGGCTGCTTGATAATACTGCACTGACAGTATGCTGGGATTTTGTAACTGCCAAAAGAATTTCGGGAGTATAAATATCACTGGAAATCAGTGGGGACTTCTGCTGCTAAATCCCTTAGGCACTTCTGAAAATTTCATCCTGTGTGCCTGACATACCCAGTGCTAGAGTGAAGAAGGAAAGCCCTGAATTCTATCCCTAGTATTACACCAAGAGATTGAACTTGAGTTGGTCTGTTTTGCACTGGGCTTTATTAGGAATTTACTTTTTCACATTATCATGTGGATATTTACTAAAAGAAAATATTTTGCAACATCATGTTTAACTTACTAGCATATAAAATATAGCTATTCTAAGGTCAGTGTTACAATCCTGCAAAAGCATATTTATCAGACCCATTCCTAAGAGTCATAGCAAGTTATTCTTCTTATAGTAATTTATTAGCCAAATTGGAAATACAGCAATGCTTTCACAACACCTTTAATGCAGAGCTTTAGGCTGAACTCTCAGTTCCTTTGAGACTATGAATCAACAGTAATTAAATGAACCCCTCAGGCACCTGGGTGGCAGCTTAATTATACATGCAGAAACTGCTAAACATGGGTCATTCCACTTTGTGAAAGCTTTTCCTGCTAATAAGCAGCAACTTCTGAAAAGCCCTTCACCCTGCTCTTCATCAGACGCCTGTCCTATCTTGAAGGTAATGATGCATGTCCATCTTAAAACGAGCAAGAAGTGTTTGCCACCAAGCTCTGCTTTAGGGGACATCTTTTCACGGGAAGAAGATTTGTTCTGGCCTTCACCAGAGTAAGTTTCTCTTGGCATTTCCCCACCACATTTAAAGTAACGTGTTGTGGGCCTCTCCAGAATTAGGAATTGTGTATTTCTTTCCTGAAAGCAAATATGGCAGTCCCATGAATGACAGCCTTTCAAAAGCCAAGTCCAAACACACATTGAAGAGTTGCATATTCATGGACATTCAGTGATTTGCACGGCTTTAATTACAATAAACCATACCACTTTATGCTTTGTATGTTTTTCAGGTTGACACTCCTCTGTTCTTTTCTATTTAAAATTCTAAAACTGACTACAAAATTTGTGTGAACTGTAGCTCCTAGCTTATTTTGAAATCCAAGTCATGTATATAAAAATTTACTTGTCCTCTAAGGCAAGAGAATAAGCTTAAGAATGTCTATAACTAGGCCAACCTGTGGACAGAATACAGGAAAAGTATGAAAGATGACCTTGAATGACTAACCAGCTGAAGGCCAGAAGAGACAATTTAACAGGCAGAATGTATGCTGTGGAGGTCATATACTGAACCTAGGCAAAACTCAACATATGGCTGGTGATAAAAAGTGTTAATGGTGTTCCCAGGATGCAAAATGACCTCCTCTGTAACCTCATGCAGTTGGCTGATACATTAAAAAATATATATTTAATCTAGCCTGTATATATATATATATATATATATATAAATATAAAGGAAGTTCTTGAATATTTTCTTTTGCGGCATCTCCAAGAAAAGTTTGGGAACACATCACATTTTATTGACTTTACAATGTTCAGATGTGGTTTGCACTTAAAGATCAGATCTTTTAAAAGTAGCAAAGCAAGAAAGTCAACATGCTTTGATGTGATTATCAAAGGAAATCACACATTTAAAAAAAACGGTGTAATAGTTACACCTGGCATGCCCACAATAATTTCACAGGCTGGGACAATAGAGACACACACTAGATTCTCCTGAAGTTACACAATACACAAACATTTATTTGTTAAGGATTACAATTTCCTATTATCCTTCAGGTTTAAAGCCCTAGCATCTTAATGTTCATTGGGCTGATTTACAAACTGAAAAGAAGTTATTTTTGAACAAAAATCTAAGTATAGTTCATGTTTAAAAGTGTTTCTATTCTCGCCACTGAGATAGGCTGCACTTCCACATCTACGGACTACTATTGTGTTCCCATCTTCAGAATCTGAAAACACTCCTCAGAAGGTAACATTGTTCTGCTTTTTACACAGTTTGCAGAAGAGAATACATATACGTATAGCTTTTACACTCCTGCAATTTTAAAACCGAAATAAAAACTGAGAGCTGAAAGCAGCACCTACTGCAGGAAAAATTCAAGGATTTGGGGCTACGTGTAGAATCCCAACACTGTGCTCTATTTCTACCAGTGCCAAATTGCAGAAAAAGAATTTTGTAAATAGTTTTTTTATCTAATTAAACTGAGTTCACAAGTGACACTTAAATCACAGAATACACAAACACAAGGATGGTGTCTCCAAGCAAAAATATTTGCAAGAACAAAGACTGTTAACCAAATTCCTTAAATACTTCTCCTTAGATACAAGTGTGAAGAATGTGCTAAAGTATTCAGTGTAAGCGCCACTGCATGTTTCTGAAAACATCCATTCTCAGAAAATCTACCTAAGTATAACCTTGAAAGATGAACAGACTTCAGTGCATAATTACAATTCCCCACTGGAAAGCCCAAGATGAGTGGAGAATTATTCAGTGGCAGAATCAAGGTAATTACAGATAAAACAGGATGCAAAGTTTTGTACTTTCAACCATAGAAGCTTGTCAGTTACACAAAAATTTCAGTTCATTACTTCAGTGCTGCACTGATTACGGATACTTTTCACTGCATATCATTCCAGTTTCTTTACATTGCCTTTTCATAATGACTGTCACAAAAACATGTTTGTATTTCTTATCATCAGCTGTCAAAATTCAATCTTTGTTACTACATCCATGCTGAACTTTTTCATTGTGTTACAAGAATTTTCACCTAGTGTTTAATTTTTTTTCTTTTATTTCATTTTTTATAAATCCAGAGATCAAGTCTGTTCATTAGTGGAATTCACCCATCCTTATAAGCCTAAAAGTAAACATGCTCAAAAAAAACCTGAGGTTTGACACAGTTCCAGAAAGCATGTGAGCACAAATCTAAACTTGAGATAAATCAACAGTTGAGACACTGCAACTGTGTCAGAAATTTAACCCTGTAATTAAACACTGAATAGCGAACATTAAAATATTTAAATAACCCTCCAAATTGTACCGCTTAATAAACTGTTTGCTTTGGTAACTTATTGGCCTACCAAGAAAATTATGAGCAAATGATTTAGCTATCAGGTTACAACAAGCTGAAGCGGACATGTAAGTGAAGTGACAGGCAGCAAACCATACACCAGCTGTGAGAACTGCCATGTCAGACCGTGCTCATCGCTACTGTAGGAGTGACTAGGGACTTCTGAACATAGCCCAAAGCTGGGGTGAAATGAAGCTAAATGCTTATTGTGATGATCTCATTTAAACGCAGCAACCCCCCAGGGTTCAGGAGTCAACCTAACACAATATTAGCTATTCCAGCTCTGGCACAGTTTGGCATCCGAGCTCTCACTGTTCTTATTACAGGACAATCCTGCTTGCACGTTGTTGAGCTGCAAAACTGTGGCTGGCATTTGATGTGGCTTCAGTAATGCACATAGAGAAAAGAGCTGGCCAAAGAGTGTGAAGATGAGAAATATGCAGGGAATGTTCATTTTGTTCCTGATCCGCTGTTTTGTCTCATAACCAAGAGACCTGTCGGCTGCCCAGCACTTCTGACTTGTCAGGAAGGTGCAAAGCCGTGGCAGCAGGAGGTCCCTCAGATGAGAGGCTTCCATGCACCCAGCAGCATTTTGGGGGTGGAGGGGGTGCTTTTCTACTTCTGAAACTGCAAATCAGCTCATGGCTTGGTAATAAAGTCTTCCTGGCAGCCCACACCACAGGGGCAAGTACTTACAGCAGAGGGCTTTCTGCAGCCTGCGGAGCTTCATGGCAGTTCTGTATGCCGAGAACCTGACGTTGTTCAGGTCCGCTGTTGGGGGAAAACACCAGAAAAAAAGATTAGCTTTACACCTTAGAAATAACCAGACTCACGATGACTCTGTTCAGTTGAACTCAAACATTACGATCAGTGATTCAAAGGACAGAGGGAAAAATGGTGTGTTAGAAACCATACTTCACTGAGCAAAAGCACTCAAACCTTGGCAATCAATCATTCAGAAGAAAACCAGCAAGTCCTAAAGCGTTACTTCCTTTCTTTCAAAGGTTCTGAACTTAAGAGCACTTGAAAGGACACCACCACCCACTGCAGCAGCGTTGCCTGAAAACACCGCAGCCTTTCACAGGGTCGGCACTGTAAGGGAGATAAGGATTTGGATCTCCTCCCTCCCTGCCTGAGGTGCCCAGCCAGGTTGCTTGCCGGCAGCCAGATGCACAGAGCTTCTGGGCAACGCAGGCAACTCCCAGCTACTGCTGAGACTCTGAAAAATAATGCCTCTTTTGTGCTCCCCCACCTGAGCAGACAGCAGCGTGCCCTGCGAGGTGCAGGGTGCCGGCAGGGAGCCAGCCGAGCCTCCAGAGCACCTTGGAAACTGCGGGGAGCCCAGAGGCCACAGGAGCAGGGCAAGGAACGGGAGCGGCCTCGGGCCAGTTTCACTGCAGCCTTCTCGTGCGGCTCACCAAACCAGATCACCTGCAGGAGTCCCGGCTGTGGAGGGAACAGTTTAGCCACGGGTTGTTGGGACACTGCAGAGACAAGGTGGCCACATCCCCAGCCAGCAGCACGCTGAGCAGATAACCAACCCGCTCGGCACGGGGGAGGCTCGGTCAGGGCTACGCGAGCATAGCTCAGCACTGCCTCGTGGCTACCTCCCCGGCAGGACACGGCCCCGCTTGGCAGTTTAAGAAGCAGGCTGTAGAAAGAACTGGAAACAAAGGAGGGGTTTCAAGCAAAACTTGTCTTGGACTTCATATGACCAGGCAACTGGATTTGCACCTTTGTCTTCTGCCTGCCTCTGCGAAACTAGACTGAAGATGATGTGCTTGCTCTGATCCTGACCCTGGCTTTGCTGAGAGCGGCCTTGGGCAAACCCGTTTATTTACAAGAAGAATAAAGATAGATTTACTGGGAGTGAGGTCAAAGCTACCGTGGCTGAGCTCCTGCCGGTGTATCAGCCAGCTCATTTACAGGCAGGCTGGCACACCAGCACCACGCTGCAGGTACACCACTGCTTGTGTTACTCAGAAGCAAACCCAAGGCGCAGAAGCGAGCGCGACATCCTGGCGAAGGGCTTCTGAACGTTTATGGGAGCAGACTGACACACACCTAAACTGTGCACAGGGGCAAGCTGCTAACTTCAGCAAAGAGAAGAGGGGCTGGCTGCTCTTCCGGGGGCAACTAAATGAGCAGATGCCGTTTCCCAAAGGGCACCGCCACCCCCTCACAGGGATGCTGCGGGAATCAGGCTGCGGCTGGGGCACCCTCCTCGCCGCTCCAGTCCCACAAAAACCCACGGGGCACTGCTACCCCCGGGCACCTCCTTGCTCTGGGCTGCGTGCTGGCACCTTGCAGTGGCTTTGCTCATGCCGACACGGGCTCTGCTGGCTCCTGTACCCAGCAATGCTGCTGGTTATGTTTAGTTTAATACTAACAGTGAAACCTGCCAAGCCTAAGGGGTTAAGGATGGGATGGCGTTTTGAAAATGTTAACGCCTCTGTAAATACAAAAAGAACGTGAAAAAAAAACATGATATTGGCTCCCAGCAGAGGTCCATTTAGCCCAATCAATAAGCTGCCTCCCAGACTGGAGAGAGAGACTATTACTGAAAACAGGGCAAATACAGAATGGTTCCTTGCAGGAGGATGCACTGAGGTACTGTAAAGGTGTTCGTGATGTGGCAGCTTGGGTATAACTATCCAGGCATCGTTTACAATGCTGTACAGGTATAGGTAGCAGAGGGAATATCGTCTCAATTACATAAATTTTAATTAAGCTGTTCTGAATGAGTAATTTGAGGTCTGATAATTCAGTAGTTTTGAATACCTTAATAAAGCTGTGAAGTGTTTCTAAAACACGTCTTGCAGCAGAAGGGAAACTTTCAGCTTTGTATATAATTTCTTTTTCTTTGCACAGCCGTATACACCTTTTTAATGGGCAGTTCTCTTGGGCATTGTGCCTGCCAGCCCGCTCTCTCACAATTATCCTGACAGGTCCACAAGCATTAATGTGGTGTGGAATAAAGCACGCAATTTAAATAAAGCAACTTAATTTGTCTTCAGGAGAAATTAATAAAGCAGTCCCTTGCAAACACGCTGTGGCTTCAGTTACATTTTGTACCTTGTTGTAAGACTACACTTGCGTTCTGGAAAACAAACAAACAAAAAATATCCCAAGTAGTAGCAATTTTACTTGTTAAACGTAAGATTGGTCAAAATTAATTGGATTCGAGGCTTATATACACTAGGTTATGGCTAGCATTTCACAACACGAAGAAGCTTTCCCTGAATTTTAAATGCATATTCTGAAAAAGCTTATCTATTTATTATTTACATTTTAAGAAGCATTAGTAAATATATATACACATATTTGAGGCCTTAATCAGGGCAGAAAGTACAAATCATGAAAACACTTAATCTTCAAAGTGCTGTAGTTTACATCTATTTTCCTGCACATGTGACATGCTGAATTTCTTATCAACCCCTCTGACACTGCTGCCAAGAAGCACCTGTTGTAAATGACCAACAAGCTATGTCGAGAGCTAACTTCAGAGCCCTCATCTTAGGTTTTGGGAAAGCAGGAGCAACGTTAGCTCTTCACTCTATATGCTGAGGCCGGGCAGCTGTAGCAGGCTTTTGCTCCCACCTTTTATCAGCATTAGCCCATGCCTTGTTTTTGTCAACTGCCCACCTCCCATCCTCGTTATGCCACCACCACCACACTCCTAATGGATGGCTAGCTGACCAGGTGAAGGCAGCCATTTGCTATGTCACCGTCATTCCATGTCACATCTTTGCCTCAGATTTTAGTACTTTCATTTTATTTTATATTTGGGACTCCTTTAAATGCCTTTCCTGACCTCACTTTCAGCCAGGTTGTGTCTGTACCTTTCATCTGCCTCTTCTTCCATTTCAGCGAAAGTACCACATTCTAACCATTCTAAATCCAAAAAAAGGACAATAATAAGAGGTTTTATGGCTCCTGAAAGACAAGTGTAATAGCATTTTATAACTACAAGACAGGAATTTAAATTCTGACTTGGACTACGATGAGGGAAGACTGTTCCATGGAGAGGGCAACACAGCAAATGCCCACAGAATCACAGGATGGCTGAGGTTGGCAGGGACCCCTGGAGGCCACCTACCCCAAGCCCTGCCCGAGCAGGGCCACCCAGAGCAGGCTGCCCAGGGCCGTGCCCAGGCGGCTTTTGGAGATCCCCAAGGAGGAGCCCCCACAGCTCCCTGGGCAGCCTGTGCCAGGGCTCCTCACCGCACAGCACAGAAGGGCTGCCCGGTGCTCAGAGGGAGCCTCCTGGGCTCCACTTTGTGCCCAGCGCCTCTTGTCCTGGCACTGGGCACCACTGAAAAGAGCCTGGCTCCCTCTTCTTTGTACCATTCTTTCAAATATTTGCACACATTGGTACGAATCCCCCTAAGAGGAGAAACCAGCACCTAAGGATGAACCTCATGAAGTTCAACAACGCCAAGTGCAAGGTCCTGCATCTGGGCCGGGACAATCCCAAGCACAAACACAGGCTGGGCAATGAATGGATTGAGAGCAGCCCTGAGGAGAAGGACATGGGGGTGCTGGTTGACAAGAAACTCAACATGAGCCATCAACGTGCGCTTGAAGCCCAGAAAATCAACCCTATCCTGGGCTGCATCAAAAGAAGTATGGCCAGCACACCAAGGGAGGTGATTCTCCCCCTCTGCTCTGCTCTCATGAGACCCACCTAGAGCACTGTGTCCAGCAGAAGGACGTGGACCTGTTATAGAATGAGCCCAGGGGAGAGCCACAGAGATTATTAATGGGCTGGAGCACCTCTCCTATGAAGACGGGCTGAGAGAGTTGGGGTTGTTCAGCTTGGAGAAGAGAAGGCTCTGGGGAGACTTTAGAGCAGCCTTCTAGCACCTAAAAGGGGGCCTACAGGAAAACATGAGAGGGACTCTTTGTCAGGGAGTGTAGGGATAGGACAAGGAGTAATGGTTTTAAACTGTAAGAGTGCAGATTTAGATTAGATATTAGGAATATATTATTTGCTATGAGAGTGGTGAGGCACAGGAACAGGTTGCCTGGAGAAGCTGTGGATGTACCTTCCCTGGACGTGTTCAAGACCAGGACGGATGGGGCTTTGAGTTTTTTTAACCATGCTCCTACAAATCTGCTGGTGGTGACTTTCCTCCCCCTGAGCTACTGCTGTGAAGAATGCACTGCTCCACAGAGCAGCGAGGGGAAGCCCAGATCTCTTCTAATTGGGCCCCAAATGCTTCCCTTGCTGGTGCGTGGCTCCATTTAAGTGAACTGTACAACATAAGACTGTCAGGTAATGAGGCTTGGTAACTCTGCTTGCTAACGTTAGTGGTAACGTCACTGGTAACAGCAATGGAGGAAAACTGGAGTAAGGCAGCATAAGGCACTGCTTGGCTGCAAGCCAGGCATTACTGCTGGGAATATGTGGAGGAGGGAGGAATGTGGCACAAGCAGCAACAAACTTCCAACAGTTTATAAAAACACTACTAGCTCATCCTTTCCTCTGTTTTTTTTTTTTTTTTTTCCTTCCTGGGTTCCAGGGGAAATTATCTATTGCTTTCTTCACTCCCAAAAAGACAACTGAAAACTCAGGACCCACTAAGCGTTGATTCCACAGAACTTTTGCCACCTCTGAGCAGGTAGGAAAGCTAAGTACAGCAAGCATGCACTTCTCCAGCCTTTCCTCCCAGTCCTAGAAGGAGTGCACAGTCCCCTCATCCCAATGAGGCGAGTAGAGGTCTGAAAAGCCCTTGGAGTGTATGAGACTTTTGGGTTGTTTTGGCGATACTCCAACCCCAGCCCTAGTCCTCACTGCTCAGAAGGTAACTTCCATGCTTTGATCAGAAAACGTAGATGCTCAAGAGCATAATCTGCTTACGTTTTGTATTGGAAAAGGTCACCTGGCCCCTGGAAACGAACAGACTGAGGAAAATGTGGCAGCGCTGTATTTGTTGACAAGAGTATTTACACACAGGAGGAAAGAGGAAGAGTAGTTCTCCTGCCACTCAGCTACAAATGAGCTCTCTGTTCAAGGAGTAGAAATGCTTCCAGGGGAGAAGTTTCAGGATTATACTACAAAAGACCTGTAAGAAAGGGCAGGTGGTGATGCCTTAGCAGCAACAAGCAATTCCCACCAACACAGCAGGAAGATCTCACCATGATCTTTCTCAAGCTTCTACCACAGCCCTCTCTCTCACTGTCACTGTGAAAGAGTTCGAAATGCTAAGGTATAAATGAGCCTTGGAAATTTGGAAATCTCCTTTTGCAGCTTTCTTCTTTTCATTACAGACACGACACGCCCCTCCACTTCCTTCACAGCAACTAATGCGGTGAGGAGAAGGTTATCTAGAAGACTGATCTCCTCTGCGTCCATCAGGCGCCTACAGATTATTCAAGAAAAACTAATGCTCCTTACACATGCAGCTTTAATGAAAAGGGCTCCAGTCTGTTGATAGGAAGAACTAAAATCAGAACTATTGCTGAAAGACAATCAGACAATTAAAGCCAATTAATCCCGTCTAATTAACCTCTCCTGCATAATTCTGCATGTTGAGAGTAATGTCAGAATGCGAGAGCTATGTTCTTCCTCAAAAGAGCTAAGACATAAACACATTTTTCAATGCTGCCTTTCTACGGTACTGTAGAAACAGCAGTAATTACATCTAGCAGGTCCTTATGACAGTGGCTAATCAGGTAAAAATCACTCATTTGAGAAGTGATCCATGATTTGCATCAAAAATTTGAACCGCCTGCTGGAGTGTCCCACTGACTACTGACACCGTATCAACAACTTAGATGTTGTAGACTTTTTTATTATTATTATTATCCCATGCTAAATTCTGTATTATACATTGCAATACCATTACTGTTTTTTAATAGCAAAACCAGATCCTCATATTCTTGACCCTTTATTGCATGAAATAAGGTGGCTTTTATGACTAAAAGCAATAAAAAAAATAAAGGGCAATAAGTTTGAAAAAACAGACCATTTTTAACAAGAGATGTAGTGTCCAGTGTGGAGGCATATTTGTTTCTTCAGCAGCATGCATCTATGACCCAGACGATCGGTTTTAGGTAATGTGTTATAACTGAACTGCTTTCCATGGCCATTCTTTAAAAGAATATTCACTGCGCATCTGCTCCAGCTGCTGTTAGTGCTAAATGACTGCGATGTTTCATTTGACAATGCCCTGTCCTCTAACACAGACTCATCTGGCTGAGCATTTAAAAGCTCTGGGACAGGCCAGACTCTCTCCTCCCAAAGGTAGTTGATAAAATGTGACTCACACACACAATGTAATCAGAAGGCATTTTAGAAGTCCTTTCTACCTGGAAACCACCTCATCTTTTAGTTTAGAGAGGTCACTTGTTTATATTATTGTGAATATTATTCTAATCACTTTTTAATTGACAAGGACAAAACACAGCCCATTTCATTTGCTTTTATGGACAGCATTTTTTACCACTGCCTGGATCCCATCAAACTGAAAAGAGCAGCTTGCATGCTTCAGGTGATAACTATCATCTCAAGAGCAATATTTGTCAAGTTAACAACTAGACCTCATAAGGTCAAATACTCACCTGGCCAGCCTCATCAAATCCTCATCTTCATTTAGTGAGATTTACATTTTTTGTGCGTTTTTTTTTCCCCGTTTTTTGTTTGGTTTGTTTGGCTTTTTTGTTTGTTTTTAAACTCTCACTTCTTTGCAAGCAAGAAGATATGAACCTACATCAATATATCTCAAAACCTGAACGCATTACACTACCATAGTATGACTTCTTCAAATAGCTGTTCATAAATATAGTGCTAGCAGAGGATAAGCTATTTGGGGAATCACAAGTCACTGTTGACTCTGATAATGCCTACCTAACAGAGGTTAAAAACTGTTTACTGTACAATCCTGAACGGACCATAATTCCACCACCAGCCACTAAGCCTTCATATGTTTCATCAGACTAATAGCACCCTGACTTTTCAAGAAGTTTCATCTCACACCAATTCAATGCAGCTGCGATTCCCTGACCAGTTGATGAGTGCTGGATACCTTCCTGCTGCCCGAAACCCATATATAAATCTTCTAATGATGCCCTACAGTGGCATATATCACCTCTGTAGGAACTGTAATTTAAAAATGCAAATGAGACAAATGCATAAAGGAAAGAAATTAATCAATAAACATTGCTTAATATCAGCTGAGTCCTAGCCATTGACTCTTTCATTATAACAATAATTAATGCGATCATCTACATTGCTTTGAGGATAAATAATGGTAAACAGTGATATTATATATGTAGACATATAGCTCAAGCACTGTCCACAAAGCGATACGGCGTGTTGTATTATAACCACTCTACCAAGTAGAACAGCCAACAATGTCTCTGCAAATTAATTAATAAGTGGGAGGTACTCGGGGCACCAAAGTGCTAATGTCTGCATTTAGACCAAAACGTGGATGAACGCCACAGCATGTGCCAGCATACCGATAACCTGATTAATTGACAAGGCCCTTGGGAATTTAGTTTCAGTATGGCATAGCTTTTATTCATCCTGGAAGTCTGAGACTGAGAAAGGACACCTGGGTTACCCCATTATGGGGCTGGGACATAGTCAGAGTTTATGGTCAGGTCAGCAACAACCTATATGCTAGCTGAGATGTAGTCTTAACAAAAAATCCTACAACAAATAAATAGCAAACAACTTCAAAACTATTAAGGAATGATCTCCATTTGCAAACCAAGAGGATAATACTCTTGAGCAAAACGTTTCCATATGGCTAGCTGTTTTACAGCAGAACATTACTTTGCTCTCTCTCTAATTTCCTCCTTCAGTGCTAATAGACCTAAGGCTTAGTTTCCAAGGAACGCAAGGTCCTTGAAACATGATGGTCCCTACCACTGGTAGCTCATCAGCAAATTAAGGCTCCTCTGCCATAGCTACGTGTACTGACTGTTAGGTGTATGTCTGCATGGGATGTAGCCATACCCTTTAGAAAGATGACATACTCCAGGTCCGAAGACTATCCAAGGGTGTTAGAACCCAAACAATCCTATTTTCCCAAATGAAAAATTTTATTACACCAATTACAGTTACCTTGACAATGACATCAGTGGAGAAGCAACATTTAAAAAACAGCTTCCATATCCTTGGATTTCAGTAGAAATCACATGAATGATGTGTAAGATAGGCACATGTCTTATTAATACAAGCATGGAAATCAATTAGCTGAAAATGGATAAAATCTCAGAGAAAAGCAACAGATAGTGTAATAGTTTTGTAACAGAAATGTAGAATTTTTTATGGCATTAGAGGGGCCAAGAGTTTAACCTCTTCAGGCAGCATTTCAGAAGGACACACAAAAATGCAAACCAAAAAGGGCAATGACATTTATCTTCCTCGGTCATTCAGTTAGAAGCTCCCGCTGCTGTATGGTGCAGCCAGCCACAAGATCACCACAGCGGCTGCTGCCGAAACTCTGGTGGAGGCTCAGAAGTGCCTCTCAGCATTTTCTCACCTTGTGTTAAGCCGATGAGACTTTTCTTCCATGCATGACATGGAGAACCGCCACCCCCACACCCCAAATTAAATGGAAAGCTGTCACCAGCTGCAGTGCACTGGAGTCTGCAAGGGTGTGGGTGTATTTTTTTTAACCCTCTTGTCCTACCTTGGGAAATTAGGAGAAACAGATGCCTCCTGACTGCATCCTGCTATTGCAATTACTGTTTACAGAGACTCAGGAAACTCATCCTGTCATCCCATGGGAAGACTGGAGGAGGGGGACACTAACAGTACAGCACGACAGACCAAGTTCTCCTGGACCACCACTGCTAAGGTTAGAGACATTATCAGCTTAAAGGCAAAACGCTGTCATTCTGAGCTAAGCTGTTTGCAATTAAATGTTCACACTCAGAAGACAAACTGAAAAAAAATAAAATGTAAGCAATCCCAAACTACTTTGATTCCTGCTCTCCTGGTCTCAAAGGTCCTTGGATTCTTTGGGACAATAAAATAATGCAAATTCTCATTTCAGTGATACCCTGGAGCCATCATGAAGGATGAGAAAATTTGTAAGGGGGCTGTAAAAGCACAGTGTAAAAAAGCAGATCTGCTGCAGGGCAACTGCTCTTGGAAAGAAAAGCTGCCAGAGCAGTTCTGGGTACTTTGAAGACTTTCAGAGGAAAGTTAGAAGAACAGGGGAGTGGTTCATAACGGTGTTACACAAACTGAGGGTGACTCTCGGCAGCCAAACCCCTGAGACTCACATGTCACTGATTTTTACTACCTCTCCATTTCAGCACTTGTTTTTTCACTATGTTCTTCATTTACATAGCTAGTCAATCTGTATCAACATCTGGTGGATAAATTAAATGATACAGCTCAGGTCATTGCTGCAATTACCTATTGCCACTTCGATTTGACCATTAAACAACAATTATGTCATTTAATATTGACGGCTCGTTATGTAACTTTAAGTACCCATAACTTTAAATGAAGAGTGAAAATTGCCCAACTTGAGTCAGCAATAGATGCTTCATTAAAACTGATAAAATTGCTATGTTGTTTAAATAATAAAGAAATGCAGTCCAGAGCAAGCACTTCAATCTGCTAAGAAGGAAAGGCTTCTGTTGAAAGAACAGCCAGGTAAAAATTTCCAGCACACAATACTAAATTTAAAATGGAACATTTTGTATTCATTAATAGTATTTTTATAAATGGCGCTGTTTCAGCAAATGAGTGTAAAAAGGGCAGGCTGTTTTACAATTTTTTCCTGCAATTTCTTTCTGCTTTTTCTGATGCAGTCCCTACTGGACACAGGATACAGGAGTTCTTGGACCAAGAACCTGATCGGGTACAGTAATGTTCCATGTAATGTAATGTATACAGCACGTTCCTACATTCTTTTATTAGTACCAAATAACGGCCCCACGTAATTTAGCTTCATTTTTACAAATACCCAAACTCTCAAAGACAGAAAGCTGAGGACAGTAAGTTTGAAACTTGGAATTATTCTATTTTAGCAAAATGTACTGTGGCAATTTGTAGATGTGTGAAGTGGATATGTGAAGAATAAAACTAACATTACTTCTTCTTTTGCAGAAAAGTCTATTTTGGCTCAAAGACATAGGCAAATGAGAAACGTTACCTTGTGCCCACTTGCATCTTCCTCATTCACTTAAAAAAATTAGGCTTTCAGTAAATAGTAAGAATTTAAATTAGACACAAGGATCTTCTAGCAAATTATGATGCACTGGCATCAATTAAAGCATGGCAAATTTACAGAAAGGCAACACATCAGTCAGTACCTGGGATGTACAGAGTGCTGTATCACATTGCTCAATTATTCCCTATGGGCAAAGTGTAGGAGTTGGAAAATGGAAATGAACACTTTTGACAGCATTGATGTGCTTGGTCTCTCTTTTTTGCATTTACCTAGATTGTAGAATTCACATTTTCTACCAGATTTTTAAATCGCATACATACTAAGTTCTTTACAAAGTTCTCCGTATGAATGAGAAGCAAAATTTGGATCCTAATGTGGGGAAAAATAATAGGATCTAATGAGTATGCAATACAAAATCAACTTTAATAATATCTTTTCAGATAAAATATTACTGAACAGTCTGAAAAGACTTCAAACATCCCATTATTACCGTTTTGACCTGAGGCAAAGCAAAGCACTGAAAACACATCAAGGCTCCCATTCAAGACTAAACGGGTTATGCTTGTATTATGCAATTTATATGAGAGTTAGGCAATGATGAATATACCCCAATTCAAAAATAAAATAAAATGGTAGGTTATTCAGCAGCACTTTTATCAAAGCCTCACCCTATGTGGCAGTGCACAAAGAATCATTGTCTAATCTGTTTTGTACACATGTACAAACACCTAAGTTTACTAACAGAAACACATATTACACATCCTTTGCTGAAATCAATGTTGCTTCCATATTAATAAGGACTTGGTCCCAGCTCAAAAAATAGAAATAAAATTAGCCAGAAAAAGGACTGTCCTTCTGGACATTCATTTCTCCTGAAAACAAATGGATTTTAAAAGAAAAAATACAGAAATAAAATCTGCCTAAACATGTTCCTTCTTTATGCAGTAAGAAGGAAGGATGTCTTCAACTCTTGACATCCAGGTGATACTCACAGAGATAAAATCTCAGTTAAACTAAATGCAAACTGACTTCAACAGTCACACATCTTTTGAACTCTTGACCTGAACCCGCCAGGACACTTTTTTCCCCTCTTATAGAATTACCTCTTAACTTCTTAATATTCAAGAGTACTCGAGCTGAAATACCAGAAAGAAATCCCAGGAGAAAAGCAGTTTCAAGAGGATTCAGGTCTGACCAGCAACAGTATCAGAGACACCACTCCGTCTCTGGATCAAAGCAGGCTGCAGAGTCAGAGTGCGGTTCAATTAACAGGCAACTGTTTGAAGATCTACCCATATTAAAGAGATGTCTGCATGCACAATTACTATTTGTCCTGAATCCTCTAAACTACTCAGTTTCAGAGCAGAAATATAAAGGAAGCGAACAGGGCAATACGTTATAATTAAATGGCAAGTCAACACTTGTCTGCTTTTGCATTTTGTTAGCCTGAATTTATACATCTTATATCCCTTTTTGACATACACAGCAGTCTTCTGGTTAATTTTTAAACAAATTGCTGCCACACTGCTAATACTATAAAGAAAAAAAACCTTCACACTTTCATTCGGTTTTATCATATCGCTTTTCTAAAATAGCTTGGGTATGCCTTTACTGCAGAGCAAGTTCCCTGAGTTAGCTTGAAATACATCAGTTTAGCTACTGAAAACAGTCTAATTATGCCAGCACAGAGTTTAGCAGGAGATAATTTAAGCTATATTTCACTATGGTAAATAAGCCTGCACTGAATGCTAGATTTGACTGTCCTAGTACTGAAGCTGGCTTGTTTAAAAGCTGGTTTATATATGTGTGCTATACGAATGTAACCTCCTTTATGAATACAGCATATTCATTGATAATTCTTCTAGAGAAATAGCTTAATTTTTATTATACCCTCCATTACTTATTAACATGACCATTAAAAGCAAACAGTTAGCTATTAAATGGTCTGCCAAGCAGCCTATACTAGAGCATAGATTGACCTATTGTATCTTATACATGTGCTTCTTTCTATTGCTAAAACCCAAAGCTGCTAAAAAAAATTAAAAAGACAACAACAACAAAAAACAACGACAACAAAAAAACCACCAGAGAGGCGCACTGAAGTCATAATAAGCATGCAATTTGGGTATTCGAAATGACATCATGACAGCTGCCATGTGTTCCAAGTATTGAAAGTGCTTTAAAAATAAAGCAGTGGTAATGCAGTTTGGCAAATTGCTTCAATTGGCTTTCTACCATGCAAAAGCCAGCACTAACAGCAGCTTGGTTTGATTTTTCATCTGCCTTTTGTAAAATAGATTAGACAGTGAAAAGATACAGGATTTCTTCTTTTTTTTTCTTCTTAATTTCTGTCCCAGTCTTTCACTAAGTTTGCAACAATGCAACCAAATTACTTAGTAAATCCAATGTACACTCCAAGCATGCTAATTGATATATTAATTTTTCCACTCCATGTTTGAAATAAGTTATTAGGCCTTTCTCTTGCAGAATATTTAACCTTGATAAAAGCACAGCCTCTCACGTCAATATAATTTTGTTTCACCACTCCTGGAAATTTTTATTGTAACAATGCATTTGATTGGGGAAAAAAACAACTGGTAGAAGTGTCTTACCTAAAGACTGGTAGAGCTCAGTCATTTTGGGATGATCCCAGCAGGTCGTTTGCGTCTCATGGCTACAACACAAAATATAAAGGTTAGTAAAATGGAATTTCTTTTTCCCTTGCACAGCATGTGATCCCAATTGCATATTGCAGTGCTGTGCCAGACCACCACCAGCAGCCCAAGTTCTTGCAGGAGGGAGCCTGAGCAGCAGCAGGATATCTTCGTTCAACACCAGGTGTCAACTTGGACCGCTGTACTTAGGCATGGGCTCAGGGAGCAAAATTAAAAGTGCTGTTAACATTACAAGGACTGTGAGTGTTCAGATACCACAGCATGTTGGGGAACTTGTAATCACACCAGTTCTTAAAGTCTTCTGTTCATACATATCATTCCCCAAACCAGAGGACAGATGTTTAAAAGGGCTTAAAGCATTTATGAAACTGCTGACTGGATGTTGAGATCTGGGGCATTTTTGACCCGTTGCACCCTATGTGCCCTTTCCGCTCTTGCCACATGTTACATCAGAGCCGGCCCACGTGCTGTGGCTGCAATCACCCATGGCAGTCCAAACATCTGCACCAAAACCCCCACCAGCTGGCACCGCTTCTCGGGCCACGTGCTGCACCCATGCACGGACGTCTCCTTCTCGGTACCACGCTGTCAGGCTGCTTGGTTCCCAGGCCCTCTCCTTGCCCTAGAGGTTCCTGTGAAGTCTGGGGAGGCAGAGCTGTTGGGAAGCCAGGGAGAGCCCAAAACAGGGTTATGAATCCCGGCCCTCTGACTAGAATGCAAATGGGACGATCTCTGCATGGAAGCTCACGGTCTCCAGCTTTGCAACACAGCGCATTGCCAAGACACGCAGCGTGAGAAAGCCAACTACACGAAGTGCTAGTGAGTGTAATAGCAACTCATGTCTCCTAAGGCTACGCATTTTAAGGCTTTTTTTTTTTAATGACAGCATAGTTAATGTGACCGTGCATCCACCAATGCGGAAAACTTGAAAGAAAATTCTCCTTATCCATCCTATAGCCAATGAAGTCTTGGTCACACAGAATTCAGCCCCACTGAAAGACAACCACGAGTACTCTTAAAACTATTCTGAAAAGCACATATAGTTGGTAGCAATCGCATTTCCAATGCCTGTACTTAAAAAGCATGCATCCTGGGTCCAGCACACACACATCATTTGGAAGAAAACACACAGAAGAGCGGGGTTTGATCCACAGTGTTTTGGAGTTACTGGAGCACACACCTTTCAGCTCCAAGACAATGAATCACAACCCAGCAAGCAAGCTGAATGCCCTTGTATACCAAACTGTGCACTGGAAAGCTGATGTAATGATGTTATTTTAGAGAGCAAACTGTCCTTGAGCTCTTTTTGGGGCAGTGATGTTCCAAAGTGCACCTCTACAGGCATACCCTAGGCTAAGATGGGATGCAGATCTCAACCAAACACTTCAACACCACCACTACTCAAGGGAAAAAGAAATTTGCAAGATGTTTTCTTAGCAGGATTTCATTTTGGTCTTAGAAGACAGGCTATTTAATCGATCCACGTGAACACTTGACTGGTCCAGTAATGTCTATTCAGTATGTAATATTCCCACATTTTGCTCTGTAACTGCACAAAAGAATGAAAGGGCTCACAAGCAATAAGCATAAGGAAAAATGCAGGCATAGCACTGCCTGAGCTGAGCACAAGCTTTTTAAACAAGCCTCGTCTCATCAGCCTCAGCATCCCCTCCCCTTCCTAATTCCTGTGGTGGCTGAAGGTGGTGAGAGAGGCAGGAGGACGGCTGAGCTGCAGCCGCGGTCCTGTTTGCTCCGGTAAAAAATGAGAGCTGAGAAGGGAGGGGGCTGCAATTGCACTCAGCAATGTGAGCTCACCCTGTTTTCTAACCATGGACATGGGGTAGCCTGAAGAGAAAACCCATGGATCCAAGACAACTGTGCCCCAGCTCCCAAATTTGCCACCGTATTTGGTACAGGGAGGCTCTGCAGCACCAGCAGCTTTTGGCTTAGCTTGGTATAGTTAAAGTGTATTTCTGAAGACAAAAAGGAACAGTTTCCATTATACATTGAGTCCCCCAGAAACTTGGCTTCCATAGGCTTGTGCTTATACAATAGCAGCCCAAAGGAAAAGAGCAAGGGAACACATTCGCTGCCAAGTAACTCCGTACAGACAGAGATCTCACGATTCAGGTAAGCGGACTGCAGAAGCACATAAACATGCAGAGCCACAGACCTGTGACTGCAGTTTGTTAGCGCCCACTGTTAGTTCCAGATCAGTAGCTCCCGAGGCATGAGCCTGACAGCCTCGGCTTGCCTCCCGACGGGCAGGTAGCCCCAGATGGGGGCTATTACAGAACAAAACTCCAGCACTGCAAACAAGCGCGTTCCTCAGGCTGGGAGCTGGGGCTGACGGTGGGGAAACAGCTCAGGAATTTGGGTGATGATGGTTTTCCACACCTCTTTATTATCTCAGATGCCATGTGTGCAAGTACTTCTCAGATACCTGAATAGCAAGTGTATCCTTGGCTTCTGTGCCAAATCATGTAGCAAAGACATGGAGGAGAGAAAGAGCTTGCGCACGCAGTTACAAGAAAGCTCTGAAACTCATCTGCCTAATTTTTCCAGTGAATTCAGTTTGGCAGCCCCAGATTGTTCAGTGGATAAACAAGACCACTTGGGGCTCCATAGCTGTTAGTCCGGGAGCTTTCAAAGGCACTGATTCCCATTAAAATATTTTAAAGCCACCAGGTATCTGGCCAAGATGTATCTATATAGGACTCTGGAATCTCACGCCTGTGCTGGATAGAAGAGCAAAAGAATCGTTTTAGATGCAGAAAACTATTATGGTTAATCACTCATCAACACTACCTGGACGAGTATTTTATTGGTATTTTTACGGTAAGCCTAAATCACCAGATACTGGTGAATTCAGTGTGAATGGTTTAAGCTTATGGCACTTAATCTTCCTGAAAAGCCCGATGAAATAACTGATTTTCCTGAGATCTTGTAAATAAAATTTCCCTTACAAAGAAACATTGGACTTCAATCGTTGTGTATTTTTGCTATTGGTTACCCCACACCACCACACAGCGTGCCCTTACCTCACGACTACCCGGAGCACTTCACCCAGATGCACGCTTTGCAAGGAGCAGTTTCACTCGCTTCACCTACAAGTCGCTAGGGCTGAACTCGCGGGGTGGGTACACTTCCCCTCTGCTCCCTCCCTTCGCTTTGTCTGCAAATTCAGCGGCAGCGTACAGGAAAATACTCCTTTCTGCGGGGTGCACCTGCCAGACGGTGCAGGCCCCAGCTCCGGCCTCTGCCCACGAAGCATGGACTCAGAAGCCGCCTGGCTTGGTCGGTGGGCTCGCAGTGGGACCCCAGCAATCCTGCCCTGCAGGAGACCCGGGCCGTGGAGCTGTCCTGACACCTTCTGCCCCACCAGGCTGCGTTCTGGGGAGGCTGACCCTCGGTGGTTGTGCTCAGGCGGAGGCAGGGAGGCTGCAGCTCCTTCGCTCCGGCCGACAGCCGCTCGCTGCTGGCCTCTCAGCCGAGCGCTCCCCACACCCGAGGTTATCGGCCACGCTGCGTGCCAAGAAACGTTAGGCTCCGTCGAGGCTGCTCTTCCCAAGCCCCTCCGCCATTTCCAAAGGGCATTTAATGGTGAGCCTCGGGGCCGGGCGGGGGAGGCCCTGCGTGCCTGCCCGCGCTGCGAGCACCGTCTGTAGGGAAGTGCCAGCTCAGCAGTTTCCAGCAGCCTCAACCACGCTTGGGAACGCTGTAGCATCCTTAATAGAGCTGCAGCAAAACGCCTGCCAGAGTTTCAAACTCCAGTGAACAAGGCCCCTGTACAGCCAGCGAGGCAGAGGGACAGGGGAAGTGCAGCGAGAGCCCTCCTGACCAGCAGCAGTTGAAGCCGGGTATGAGTATGTGCCCAAAGAAGGGCTCAAGATGCTTTTCCAAAGAACTAGCACAAAAAGACATCAGTGCACATGTGCAGTACTTTTGCAATACTGCACACACTCAGAGGATACGTTCTCCACTTCGTCTCCTCATTCCAGTCACCTAAATTAATCACTATCTTTCAAATCACAGAGATTTTGCAACAAATACAAATCTAAGTGGGCTCATGTGGCTTGTTTTCCTCTTTCTCACCTGACTTAAGCTGCAAAGGTGGAAAGAAAATGAAAAGCAGGCCCCAAAAGGAGAAGAACAGCAATGGTTACTGGTGACACCTAGGTGCTGATGTGACTGGCACACTAAACCCACCAATAATTCAGAGGGATGAAAGCGAAGTCGTCACCTAATACATCCTTTGGGAACTGCAGGACCACTTCATTAAAGGATGATTATATTATATTAGCAAGGATAATTTTTATGTGGGCAATTCTGTCACACCATGCCAGTGCAAACTCCTCTGTTCTTGCCAAAAGCACAGAGATTTGTCTCTCATCATTGTCAGGAGAGCTAATAACACACGGGATTGAAAACCTGAAATCAAGAGATGATATTCTAAGTGACATGCTAACTGAATTACAGTTCCCTTGTTACAACTTGATCAGTTTGGACAAAATAGTTATCTTCTCTTCCCTCATTTTACATTACATTTGAGCAACACCAGCAGCACGAGGAGCGGGGAACAATCCCCCTCAGCCCAGTACTGAAATGCTCCTGCACAGGTCGTGCTGAAACCTTCGCAGACCTTTTTGACTGCTCTTGTTCACATTCCTTCTCCTATTATTATTATTATTTTATAGTAATACATATGATTCAGGTTTTCGTGTTTATTCACTGCTAAGCTTCAGAGTCTAGAACTTTTGACTGCAACCGCACAGTCCTTTTTAAGCTCTCATGCTGCTCTTCACCTCTGATACTGGAGCAAATTCTGCAGTGCTTTTCCCCCCTCACACATTATTTGAAAATGCAACATGAACTAGATGTGCAAGTGCACAGATGTGCATAGAATAAGAAATTCCATCAGGTGGCAATAAATAGATAGTTACACACACTTAATAACAAGCTGAAATTAAAGTATTATTTTACAAAGCACTGAATTGATCCGCTTTCAGTCAACACAATTTATAATGCCTCTCACCTTTTGGCTTTAAGATCAGTAAAAGGTTATTACAACCACCTCATGACTGCTGTCAAAAAGCCAAAACAAACACGATACAGTTGCTTGGCTGTTCCTAAACTAACATAAATGCAATTCAAAGCGCTTGTACGCAGAGATGCTACCACTCATTTAAAATGAAAACTGCTCTCAGCAGTAGATGACAGTGATTGCACAGAAGACTTAATAGTTGTCTTAATACAGCGTTTCATTAATTCCCAGGGTAAAACACGTTGCTGCTACGGAAAGTATTAACGGCGTGAGAAGGTGGCACTCCTTTGTGCCTTACAAAGGACTACTGTTTTCATCCATAAACCCGGAGCCTACCGATCTGCGCACGGAGATTATTCCTGCTTAAGCCAAGGATCAGCGTCTTTTCGGCAGGAATTTGACTGCAGCATGTTTTATTGGCTTTTGCCAGATTTATCTCCCTGCTGAAGGGAGGCACCGAGACATATTTAAGTTTCTTGCTGATACTGGAAATGAATAGGAGAAGGGCAAATATCAACTGCCAAGTACTGAATAGTAACTTTTTTTTCCCCGGTGATGTTAAACATTTATTTTGTGCGCTCCGTCGCGGGCAAAGATTACCGCTCAGCCGCTGGGGCCGGCCGAGCCTGCCCCTCCAGCTGCTGCCTGCCCGCTGCCTATTTGCTTTTCAAAGCCTCCCCGCTCCTGCCAAACCCATTTCACGGCGGGCTCCTGGCTCACCCCGGCTCGGACAACCAACTCCTCAGCCTTAGGAGATCGCAGCCCCCACGCTTCCCCAGACCAACCCCGCTCCCAGCCTGGGACACCCCCCCCCCCAGCTGCTGCATTTGTAAGCATCTGCCCAAAGTTGCCTCCTGCAGCAAGTCACGAAATCCCCCGCGTGCCGCGCAGGTAGCGCTGCACAGCCCCGGGGCGCCCCCCGGAGCCCCCCGCCGCCGCCCCACCGTGCCCGTGCCCGGCTGGGGGGGGCTCCGCGCTGCCCCCCGTAGCGGAGCACCCCGGCGGCGCGCCCGCTCCCCGCCGCGCCTCCTCCGGGGCCGCTCGCCCGCCTCGCCCCCGCAGCCCCGCCGGCACCTGCCGCCTCGCCCCGCTCCTCCTCACCCTCTGCGCTGCTCCCTCATGGCGGCAGCTGCTCGCCGGAGCCACCAACAGCGCGGCCGCACGGCCCCGCCGCCCAGCACCACTGCGGCCGCCCCGCCGCCGGCCGGGAGGGAGGGAGGCAAAGAGAGGGCGGCGCTCGCCGTGCCGTGCCGTGCCGTGCCGAGCCGTCTTGTGCCGTGCTCTGCCCCACCGTGCCGAGCCGAGCCGAGCCGAGCCGTGCCGCCCCGGCCCGCCCCCGGCGCTGTGTGGGCTGCTGCTTCCCGCCGCAGGGAGGGGGCTGGCTGCCGCTGGGCGGGCCTCGGCGGGCGGCTGGGGGGGAAAGGGTAGAAGCGTTAGGGTTGGGTCGGACCTGCGAGATCGTCTGGGCTAAACGTCCCCCTACCACGAGTACCCCCCGTTAAACCGTATCCCTAAAATCTGCCCCAGATTGGAAAGGGGGCTTGGCGTGGATGTCGTGGCGCAGCTGATGGCCAAGCGGTGCGTTTGTGGGTGACGCCGGGGAATTCCTCTCCCGGGACCCAGACTGCCACCCCGGGCACCCCTCTGGCCCAGCTGGGCCCGGCCGAGCACTGGGTATGTAGGTACATGCCAAGGATCTCCTCACAGCACTGCATTTCACGCCGGCACAGCCAGTCACTCGCCCACCTGGGCGCCCATCTTGCCATCCTTCCTTCGTGAAAGCAATGCTGGGGGAGACCCAGCTCCTTCATGCAGCTGGGTATTTTTCCCAGGCTTGCAGACCTTCCTTTGTGGTAAAGGTGTCCCAAAAAGCAACTTTCAAACCTACAAAAAATCCCTATTTTTACACTGGGAAGACGTAGGCCTGGATGCACAGAAAACTCATTTCACCCGTGGTTTCTATACCATATCGACATCCTTGGACTGCTTTCCAAACGTATAATGTCAGTAAGCACACGACTTGGTGGTTTCTATCCTAAATATTAGGCTATCGGGGGCTGTCTCTAAGGCCCGAGGTATCTGGATAACCTGCTTTTAGGGAAAATCCCATCAAGCAGTTCAGGGGAAGCCCGTATGCTCTTTCCTAGAAACATTACAAGAGCAGGATGCCCAAGGTTCAACCCCTCCAACTGCCCAAGGCAACTGTGAAACCTAAGGGAGTGAAATGTAAATTTCTCATCGTTTCTATACACCCTGATTTGTTTCAAAAGGTCTAAGCCACACTTTTCATTCATCTCACATCCGCAATGCTGCTGCAACAAGGAAAGACAAAGAGGATTCATCTCTGTGTGGACAAACAGAGCGCCACGTTAAAGCTCACTGGGCCCTGTGAGAAATTCCCCGTGCACTCCAGTGGGTCGTGTATTGGATCAAAAGTTACATTAGATATATTAGCTTTGAGGTGAGTGAACCAGCCGAAGGCTGTCAGTTGTTTCAAATCAACAACCGCATTTTTGCCCGTCTTCTGCTAAGTTTTAAGAAGCGAGGGATCTCTAAGTCTTTAAAATACGATTTTTAGCACATTGACTGGGAGGGACTTCACGATCCATTACACTGAGAGAAGAGCAGCCTGCTGAATGCAGCAGGGCTAGCCGTGGCTGGGAGCCTGCAGTTTCACAGAAGAAGCATTTTGCTTTCTTTCAAGAAATATCTTGTCCTCATCCTCCGATACACATTCTTTCAGTTTTCTGCTTTTCTGGAGTTTCCTGGTCTTCCTTAACAGGAGCTTGCTGCTGTTACCACGTTTGTCTTCTTTCCCATACAATAGTGCCAAGTAATAAGAATTTAAAAACCAGTCTGAAATTCTCATACTTTGCATAATCTTCTTTCTCCTTGAGTTACAAATAAGGTATTGTATTCAATTAGACTCACAGCAGGTGAAAACCCCAATTAGTGAATCCATTTTCTTGGCTTTTTTTCTCTACCTTACACCCACACACCACTTTTTTTTTTTTTTTAACAATAAAGGGGAACTCTGAGTCATTCCTCAATTGAAAAGCAAATTAACCCTTTGATCTCCCAAATCAAACTATTACCCACTCAAGAACATCTGGGAGAAAACATGAATGTTGAAAGATTAAAGGATTAAGGCCTATTGACTTTATAATTTGATTTTATATATAAAAAAAACAACACCAGTTTAATGTAGTTCTGATTGCTCTCTCTAAATCCACAAGAGCTTTTTAGTAATTCTGATTGACCTCAAAATTATACTTTTGCTTTATAATGTAAGCAAGTAATACCACTCTTATTCCAAATTAGTTTTAAACTACTCATAATTTATTATAAAAATATATTTTGTTTGCAGTGTAAATGATTACTGTCTTGGGATTTTTAACTGAAGCAAATCTATATGCCGTACTTAATTTTAAGCCATTTATCTGATAAAAACCAGACTTCTTCCTGTAGAAAATAAAACAGGATTACAGGGTAAGCAGAATTTTAATTCCCTGTGGTGCTTTTCTTATCCAAGGACTATTCAGTCAATTTGGACACCTACACAGAGACCTTAATCAGAAGGAGAACAGTTTGTATTTCTTACACTGTAGGCTTGTGCCGGACTGTATCTGATCAAGGTGTCTGTCTCTTCAACATTTACCAACACCAGGCACTTAAGGGGAAATTGCAGCCCCTTAATAAAGGAAGGGTAATCTGCTTTCGGTGGAGTTGCCTTCTTAATAATTAGAGACTGGCTTAGTACCCCAAAACTCAGGAAAAGAAAAGATGAAATGGATTTTCAGGTAGTGTGACTGCACTGCTTGCTGCCCAAATGTTCATGGAACCTGTACATTCAAGAGTTCTCATTTTCCAAACCTAATACGTTATTTTCAGAATTCTGTCACTTTTCTATAAGGAAAGAGCCACAGATATGCA